>NW_016812573.1:748273-761189 GCF_001698545.2 Rhinopithecus bieti
CTTTATGCTTTAAAATTCACCCTTGCCTCTCCTCTTCTCACAATGCAGGTCTTTGTTCTGTCACTCATGAGAAAAGTAACCTGAGATGCCAGTTCACAATGAGGTATTAAGGGCTTTGAGGCGTATAGAAAGCCTCCCCCAACACCCGGAATTTCAAGCCTGTGGAAGAATAAAAACACATGCAATCGTGACACATGTTTTCCATCCAAAGGACTAAAATAATTCAAAGGAGGTCAGCATTTTAAAATTAATTAGCGCTTTGCCTTTTGGTGAAAACCAAGGATTCGTCTGTTTTGCAGAAAACTGAGGTCATGATTTCTTTTTACTTCTTTCTTTTTCTTTTTCTTTTTTTTTTCATTGAAGCAGATGGTTTGCATTAAAAATGATCTTTGCTAAGGGAATTCCGGTCTTTGGGGAGAGTCGTCAAAATGAAGTTTCAGGAGGTGCCACTCCAATCTCAGCCAATTTGCAGAAAATAACCCTACACAGCAAGACACAAAGGCAGCTCACATTTCTGTCCTGCAAAATACTGGGAGGCAACGAGTCTCAAGGTCACCAAGAGGGGCAGCTTCTGTCTCTAGCCAGATCCTGGTAACTCCCCAGGAGCTTACTAGGGAACTTGGAAATGCAGTCTCTTTCTGGAGCCAGAATGGCCATCACGGATTCAGCTGATTCCCTCCATTTCCAGAGCCCAGAAAGCCTTCTGAGCTACCAAGAGTGCAAATCTTGGTCAGCCCTGTGCTTCCCCCAAAATGCATACTCTCTGGGAGCAGTTCTCTAGATAGGCCACGCACCCAGTTACCTCATCACTTGCCTCTGATAGTCTATGCCCCTAGTCCCACCCACAATCCCCAAGTCCGTTCTGCTCTGTGCTGTCTCTGCCTCTGAGGCAATTCTTCAGAGGGTGTAACATTCCTCGGGTCTCCTCCGCAGTCTTGTTGCACGGTTTATAAACTCCCTAACTCCTGCACATTGTAGGAGAGAAAAAGTAAGATCTTTTCCTCACCCATCACAAGGTTAATGGCTGAGACCCTGATAAGAAAAGACAGATTAGCCAGACAAAAGAAAGCATACATATTTATTTAGTATAAATTGTATGTGATACAGGAGCTTTTAGGATAAAAACCTAAAGACCCAGGGAAAACTATATATAGAGAAATAGTCTCAGGCTCTGTCTCCCAGGCTGGAGTGCAGTGGTGCAATCTTGGCTCACTGCAACCTCTGCCTCCAGGGACCAAATCATCCCCCCACCTCAGCCTCCCAAGTAGTGGAGACTACAGGCATGCACCACCTCACCCAGCTAATATATATATATATATAGCAGAGACAGAGTTTTGCCATGTTGCCCAGGCTGGTCTCGAACTCCTGAACTCAGGCAATCCACCCTGCCTCAGCCTCCCAAAGTGTTGGGATTACAGGTGTGAGCCACCATAACCAGTCAGAAAACTGTATTTTTGTGGGAGATCATGCAGAAGTGTGATTGAGGGACAACAGGGTGTGATCTAAGGGGAATAAACCAGGGTGGGGGGAACTTAGCAAGGGCTGCAGGTTAAGATTCTTCTCTGTGTCTGTGTCTTCAGAAAGAAAGATGTTCTTTCTCTCTGGAGATAGAGAGGGCACTTCTTGAATGAAGGTCCTAGGACCTGCTTCAGGGAAAGGTTAGAGAACTCTTCCCAGGTTTCTTGACTTGCTTCAGGGAGCAAAGTGATTAGAGGAGGCTTCCTGATGCCTGTGCATCTGCTGAACTCTTGCCCATGAGTGGCAGGTGGCAAGGCTACCGTGAGCAAAAGAAGGGAGTAGGGGTTCCTAGCAGGAAGGTGGGGTTTGAGACCAGCCTGGGCAACATGTTTCAGGAGAAAAGGCTGAGGGAAAAGTGAGAGTAGGTTTTCTCCTTCTGCTGCTGTTTTATGTTTTGGTTTTTGTTTTTTCAAATGCCTAAATGCTGTATTTTGGGGTAGTGTGTGCTGAACCCCATCAGAGTTTCCCCTTCTGCATGCCTAACATGCTGGACATACTGGCCTCCTAGTTCCATGATTAACTTCCCCAGCCATCCTGATTCCATAAGGCACTTCCAGAACCACTATCTGCCTGTCATTACTCAAGACGCACAACACAAGTGGCTCTTTCTGCAATTCCAGCTCTCAGTGATCCCCACGGCACCTGCCATCTGAACTCATGGAAATGCCAGTCCTTGACTCTCCCACTTCCTCTCTGTGAATACACCCTCTTCAACTTTCGATTTAATTATTTTCTAAGTTGGAAAATTGTGTTTCCCGTTCAACAAGGCTATCTGACCGTATGTGGAATTGGCATCTCCTCTGCACCTCTACTATTTATTTTGCTTTATTATTTATTATTATTTTTTTGAGCCAGAATCTCACTCTGTCACCCAGGCTGGATTGAGGTGGTGCGATCTCGGCTCACTGCAACCTTGAACTTCTGGGTTCAAGCCATCCTTCCACGTCAGCTAAAAATAATTCTCACACCAAAGTGGCATATTTGGAGATGACATACTCTGATGCCTTTCAGAGTATTTAAGGAGATATAACACACACACACATACTTTATAAAATTTTATTTAAAAAATTATGCATTCGTACTTGTCATTATATTCACTGATGCAGTGATGCAGGGACATAGCTGTTGAGACTTAAATAAGTAACCTAGAAAAGAAGTCATAAAATTTTGTCCCAAGAGCCAAATCTGGCCCACAGCCTGTTTGTGTAAATAAAGTTTTATTTAAACACAGCCCCACCTATACATTTTTGTATTGTGCATGACTGTTTTTGCAGTACAACAATGGAGTTGTGTAGTTGCAACAGAGACTGAACGGCTCACAAAGCCAAAAACATTTACCATGTGGCCCTTTGCTGAAAGCATTTCCCAATCCCTGAACTAGAAGATTAAATGGAAGAAATATCTGAAACTCAGAGTAACAATACAGAAATAAAAACCATGGAGGAAAAGACAAAAACTTGAATGACACATTTGGAGAGCAGTGATGCGCTGATGTGTGTCTTTTGTACACATCAGTGTGCAAAAAAATGGCACAGATGCAGGAGAAAGAATGACGGAACAAGTAATAGAATAAAAATTCCCTGAGGTCAAAACACTTAAATAACTATTGTTCCTAGCATATGTTCTCAAATCCTTATCATTGAGAGAAATAATACACAAATAGACGGTGACTAGACCATGTATAAAGACAGAGGTCTAACCTATAAGCTGCAGTAACTCATCCAGGAAGCCAACAGCAAGCCCTGTAGCAACCAGCCCAAAATGTCCAGAACTTGATCAATAACTATGGGCTTCCCTAATTTTTCCCCTACTTCCAACTCAGGACCAAGCAGAGAAGCCCAAATGTGCCCCCTAACCAGTCACAAAGGATGCCTCACTTCTAGTGAGCCACCAACTGCCTCCAATCAGAACACACCTTAGTTTTCCCTTTTTCCCCACTATAAAGATTCCCCCATGGCTCTGCCGGCCTTTGAATGTCCGCCAGATGTGAATGATGATGGCTGATTCCTTTGCTACAGCAAGCTCTGAATAAACACCTTGCTTGTTTTCATGTGGGTGACCTTCATTTATTTCCACACCTTCATCTCTAAATTCATCGTTACCTGACCACTGTTGCCTGCCTCTTCAGTACCTGCTGCACACCAGCCAATGCTAACCAATTTTAGTTCCCCAATATCTGCTATTTTTTGCCTATGAGTCAAGGCACTGGGGCATCTTCCTGCTAGAAATCTCAAGCAGGAACCCCACCTTCCTGCTAGGAACCCCTACTCCCTTCTTCTTTTGCTCAAAGTAGCCTTTCCAGTTGTCACTCATCGGCAAGGGCTCAGAATGTGCACAGGCATCAGGAAGCCTCCTCTGATCACTCCATTCCCACCTTAAGATTACATCTAAGTCGTCTATCCCCATGCAACCTGTACCAGGGGTAGCCAATGCCCACTAACTTGTCAGTCCTTTCTTCTAGTAATGAAAGCTGATGAATCCATCCTGCTCTTCACTGGACTGACAATGACAAGTGCAGTGCCAAGAATATCTTGGCTTGTCAGTATGCACCTATAGATGAATTACTGTACAAATGTTCAAGGTTCCTTTTGGTTACCAAAGTGATGGTTCTGCCATGAATCTGTCTAACGTGGGGTTTCACAAAAGGGTTTGCACAAATAGGAGAGGCTATTTGTGATCTGCACACTTTCTGTTTATCCCTGTGCAGAGAGGAGCTTTGCTTATGTCAGTTGGATCTTTGCTTCTGGGCTGAAAATCCTTGATTTATGGGTTGGGATGATGTAGTCATCTTTGTCCATTTGTTTGTGTGTATTAAGGACAGAGGAGTAAGCTCACTTTGCTTGAAGCCAAAGTCTTTTTTTCTTGTCTTAGTCCACTGAGTCTGCTACAACAAAATACCTAAGATTGGATGGCTTATAAATAACACATTGATCATGCACAGCTCTGGAGGCTGGAGATCCAAGATCAAGGCGTAGCAGATTCTATGTCTGGTAAGGACTCATTACCTAGTTCATAGACTGTACCTTCTCACTGTGTCCTCCCATGGTGGAAGGGGCGAGGGAGCCCTCTGGGGCCTCTTTTACAAGGGCACTCATCCCATTCATTAGGCTCCATCCTCACGACCTCATCACCTCCCAAAGGCCCCAGCTCATAACACCATCACCTTGAAGGGAGGATTTCAACACATGCATTTTGTGAAGACACAGACATTCAGTCTGTAACACACACCTCGTGGAAGTTTTTTTCCTTTTACATCTCAAAGAGGAATTGAATAGCTATCTACTGTAAACTGATATACAAAGCATACAAACACACACACACAGTTATTTCATCATTTAAAAAATGGTATCACAGCAGATATATGTCTGATTGCCTGAAAACTATGTGTACATTGCTGGTTCTTAAGGCTTTTTATAAAATAGCAACAGACAGGACAGAAATGACAGATGCTATTCCCCAGTATTCCAAATATTATGTTTCTCCGTTTTCTTTTCTCACTATGTTTTAGAGAAATGTGTTAAAAATGTTTATTATTTAAAGAATAGCTATGTGCAGTGGTGCACCTCTGTAATTCCAACTACTCCAGAAGCTGAGGCTGGAGGATTGCTTGAGCCCAGGTGTTTGAATCCAGCTTGGGCAACATAGCAAGACCCGGTCTCTGTATAGATAGATAGATAGATAGATAGATAGATAGATAGATAGATAAATAAATAAATAAAAACACAGACTACATGAAAGGGTAAGAACAAACATAAGCCTTTCCATCTCTTTATATTCCTGTAACTTCGGTTATAGCAACATATACCATTTCACTGGGAAAAGGTTTAGTGCATCTATTAACATGTAATTTTAACATAAAAGACATTATATTACAGATACTCTTTGGAACTACTTTGCTACTCAACTCTCTATCATCTTTTCATTTGATAATGTAAATAAATACCTTGTCTTTTTCACAGCTATATAATATGCTGTTGCATATATTTATTCTAGGTGATTTGTCCAATCTCTCACTGACATATATTCACATTGTTTTTCTTTACTATAACGTTATCAACATTACAAGAAATATAATTGCATTCACAGCTGAAAGTATTTGTTTAGATTACATTCCTAAATGTGCAATGTGCTTAGTCCAAAGTTGCACATTCAGAATGCTGAACTTAGTGTTGCCTGCAAGAGAACCCAATGTATACTATAGTGAGTCCCTGAAACCGCCTTAATTTTCATGTTCACATCAACATTGGCCATTGGGGAAACAGGATTGAGAGGCTTTGGATTCTTGGACTGGTGATTCTTAGGCCTGCATGACATTGTACTTTCCCTCCTCCCCATGTGTGTCTGAAATACACAGATACATGGCTATAAATTAAATGAGCCCTACATTTTACAGCTTAAGGTCTTCTATTCATTTTAAAGGTTGACCTTCTTAAGATGTTGAGTTTGAGTCTGCCTTTAAAATTTTTTTTTGAGCTGTAAAAACTTCTAAATAGACACCCAAAGTCTAGTATTTTATGAGTGGATATATCAGTGACTTCCCTAGGCATGAAAAAGAAGATGTAATTGCATATAATTGTGCCTCTCCATAGGGGAGGAAGACGTCTGGCTTCTCACTGACTTCTGACACACTATTAACTTCCCCTTCTTGAGCAATTACTGTTGAGTCCTATATAGCAGACTTCCCATCGAACGAGGATGTCTAACACATTATAAATGGCTCCATAGGTAAAGCCATGTTAAAAAAAAAAGTAAGTAAAACAAAATTATTATTCAAACTAAACATAAGCATGAATAAGAAAGAATAATGATTTGTTTTCCAAGTCTCTCATCCACTGAGATCCTACCTTCTTAGTGGTTGGAATAGCAAGGGGCTCCATACACAGTCCCTATAAAGAGTGTAAATTGATAAGGTTCTTCAGTTTTTTCCCACACAGTGAACCAGTGTTCAACTCACAGCTTTAAAATAAGGTCTATAACGAGAAAATTAGAAAAAAAAAAAAAAAGCAAAATAAATTTCTTTGATTCCCACAGAGGGTAACTACAGCATTTTTTCTCTGAGACCTCGCCTGCCCAAGGCCTTGGGAGCCCACCCCTTGCACTGGGGTGCCCTGGATGGGAGACATGGAATCAAAAGAGATTATTTTGGAGCTTTAAGATTTGAATACTGCCTTGCTGAGTTTCAGACTTGCATGGGGCCTGTAGCTCCTTTCTTTTGGCAGATTTCTCCCTCTTGAAATGGGAGTATTTACCCAACGCCTATACTCCCACCGTATCTTGGAGGTCACTAACTTGTTTTTGATTTTACAAACTCATAGGCAGAAGGAACTTGCCTTCTTTCATATGAGACTATGGACTGTGGACTTTTGAGTTAATGCTGGAATGAGTTAAGACTTTGGGGGACTATTGGGAATACGTGATTGTATTGTGCAGTGTGAGAAGAACACGATATTTGGAGAGGCCAGGGGTGGAATGACATGGTTTGATTCTGTGTCCCCACCCAAATCTCATGTTGAATTGTAACCCTCAATTTTGGAAGTGGGGCCTGGTGGGAGGTGATTGAATCATGGGGATGGTTTCTAATGGTTTAGCATCATCCTTCTAGTGCTGTTCTCATGGTAGAGTGCTCATGAAATCTGATTGTTTAAAAGTGTGTGGCATCTCCCTGCCTCTCTCTTCCTCTTGCTCCAGCCATGTAAGACACCTGTTTCCCCTTCTGCCATGATTGTAAGTTTTCTGAGGCCTCCCCAGAAGCAAAAGCTGCCATGCATCCTGTACACCCTGCAGAACCATAAGAAAGTTAAACCTCTTTTTTCTATAAGTTACTCAGTCTCAGATATTTCTTTATAACAGTGTGAGAACGGACTAATACATTCCCCTTGGATAAAACCTCCAGGGCTAAAGCAGAAATACTTGGTTGCCTTCCCTTTCAGGACAGTATAAATTGGCTGGTTCATTTTGTTTTCTTAGTTGGGTCCCCAGTGTTTTATTTTACGGTACAGTTAGAATAAATTAATTTTCCAAGGTAGAACCTTCCAATGTAAAGTATTGATTCAAGAGTTTAGACAGCAATGCACAAAATGAAAGATTTGATTATGCTGCACTTTAACAATCATTCCTTTTATGTGTCAATTGTCCTCCCTGTAATATTCAAGGACAAAACTACCTTCTGGACAAAGTGACAGAAAATGCCCGTGTCAAACGTGTCTTGCCTGAAGAGAGTGCTTTTTGGGTGGTTTCATTCAGAAAGCTGTTTTTCCACAGAAACACTAGTAGGGAAATCATGTAACAGATTAGCATATTTGTGATCCTATGGACCATTTAATATGTATCAAAATGTCTTCTTTAATGTTTCCTTTTTTAAGAATATGGAATATTTCTTTATATTTTTTTAATTCCCAACTTTCATTTTAAGTTCAGGGGTACCTGTGCAGGATGTGCAGGTTTGTTACACAAGTAAACATGTGCCATGGTAGTTTGCTGCACAGGTCATCCCATCACCCAGGTATTAGGCCCAGCATCTATTAGCTATTCTTCCGGATCCTCTCCCTCCTCCCATCCCCCACCCTCTGACAGGCCCCAGTGTGTACTGTTCCCCCCTCCATGTGTCAGTGTTTTCTCATCATTTACCTCCCACTTATAGGTGAGAACATGCAGTATTTGGTTTTCTGTTCCTGTGTTAGTTTGCTAAGGATAATGGACTCTAGCTACATCCATGTCCCTGCAAAGGACATGATTGTATTCCTCTTGATGACTGCATAGTATTCCATGGTGTATGTGGACCACATTTTCTTTATCCAGTCTGTCATCGATGGGCATTTAGGTTGATTTTATGTCTTTGTTATTGTGAACAGTGCTGCAGTGAACAAAAGACAGCATGTGTCTTTATAATAGAATGATTTCTATTCCTTTGGGTATATACTCATAAGAAGAAAGAGCAGAGAGGAATTATTTTTTCATTTTCTTATAGAGGTGAAATTCACAAAAGAAAACTGAACATGTTAAGGAGAACAATTCAGTGACGTTTCGCACATTCACAATGATATGCAACCATTACCTCTACCTAGCTCCAGAACATTTTCATCACCACAAAAGAAATCCCATATCCATTAAGGAGACATTTCCATTCTCTCCTCCCCCAGCCCCTGACTACTACTAATCTGAGTTTTATCTCTATGGATTTCCCTGTTCTATACATTTAATATAAATAGAGCCATACAATATGTGACCTTTTGTATCTGGCATCTTTCACTAGGCCTCATGACTTCAAGATGTGTCCATGTTATAGTAGCGTGTAGCAGAGCTTCATTCATTTTTATGACTGAATGGTATTCAGCCAAACAGAACGTGGGCTGGATGGCTGGATGGCCCACGTTCTGTTTATCCATGGAACCATTGATGGAATTTGGGGTGGTTTCCACATTTCATGTCTTGGGCACAGAACTGCTTTCAACATGCACACACCAAGTTTTTGCTTCAGTGCTTGTTTTCAGTTCTCCTTAATATATACCTAGGAAATGGACTGATTGGGTCATATGGTTAAAGACAGTTTTAAAGACAAATTTTGGCGAGGCATGGTGGCTCATACTCGTAATCCCAGCAGTTTGGGAGGCCGAGGTGGGAGGATGGCTTGAGCCCAGGAGTTTGAGACCAGCCTGCCAACATGGTGAAACCCTGTCTCTACTAGAAATACAAACGTTAGCCAGGTATGACGACGCAAGCCTGTGGTCCCAGCTTCTCAGGAGGCTGAGGCAGTAGCATTGCTTGAGCCCAAGAGGTGGAGGCTGCAGTGAGCCAGGATCACACCATTGCATTCCAGCCTGGATGACAGAGTGAGATCTGGTCTCAAAAAAGAAAATGTTTGTTCTTCTAAGGTTTCTTGACTTGCTGAAGTCATCCTCAGACTAAATACTTCACAGATTGTGCTAGGAAATATTGTTGCTCATACCAATACCACTAAATGAGGACGTTGATAATCCTTTGAAAGAAGAGAGAAAAACACAACCATATTTGCAAAGGTAGACTCTCAAATTCATTGACTCTTTTGCTTAATCCCTCTTCACTAGTGCCGCTTCCTCCATTTTGCAACACACCCAACTTAAATTCCATGGTCCAACACCTGAAGAATTCTCCACAATGTTTAATTATTTGCCCCATTGTCTATGCAAACATTTACCTGGAAAACTACCATAAAGATGGTAGCTAACTCAAAGGAGTGAGTCCAAATGCCAGAGATCCCCTTTCTACCCAGGGAGCTCATGTCCACTAAAAATGCTGGTGCCATGGCACAGTTGGGTCCCTAATTGCAACCAGGTCTCCAAACTGCCTTGTCATCCTACTCTTTGCCATTGACAAAATCAGTGTTTAACTCTCTGCTATCTTTTAACATTAGACCCTTCCACTGCCAATCCCACCAACCTCCCATCTCCCCAACACACAAACACACTCTTAATAGGTAACTGTAGGAGGGGAAAAAATAAAACCTTTGTTTTTTTATTTCATTACTGTGAACAGCAAATTAAACTGACAAAAGACAAGTTTACAGAAGAAATGGTTTATTTTGTATGCACGTGGAGAGACCCATGGAAAAGAAGTGAGAACCCCAAAGAGGTACTGGGGCCTAGGGGATTACATACCATCTTAACATAGGGTGATAAAGTTTAGAGAAGGAACTAGAGAAAGGCAAATGGAATTTAAGCTTCTAGGATGGGGGTAAGTTTGTAGAAGATGACTAGAAAATGCCTGGTAAGTATAGATTATTATACAGACTCAAGTCATCTCAGGCAATCTCTATCTCTGGAATCATCCACGAGAGGACACTTTTATAAATGAAATTTTTCTTTACAAATGAATTTTCTTTTCAAATGGAAAACATATGCCCTGCTTTTCAGCAGAAAGTGGGAGGGTAGAGAGCTTGTTCTGTGCCTGCTTTTATTCAGTATTCTTTAGCTCAAAGTAATGCTTGCACCAAAATGTCATATTTTGGAGTGGCATATTCTGTTCCCCTTCATAATCTTACCACATACTTCTTGGAACTGGAAAAGCCATCCATAGGGAATTCACTCCATTTCTCAACCTCAGCCCTACCAATCTTTTTGAGTATCTTTCTCTCCTCTGGTCACAGAAGATTACAGAAGGTGTGTCCTTGCACTTTTGCATGTTATAGTGAGCTAAGTAGTATTCTCCACTGATAATTCATAATCTGTGCCCATCTGGAACTTCACAATGTGTCCTTATCTGGAAGTAGAATCTTTGCAAGTTAAGTAGGCCCTAAATTTAATGACTGGCACCCTTATAAGAAGAGGACAGGAGGACTGGGTGTGGTGGCTCATGCCTGTAACCCAAGCACTTTGGGAGATGATGTAGCTGGATAGCTTGAGCCCAGGAGTTTGAGACCAGCTTGGGCAACATGGTAAAGCATTGTCTGTACAAAAAAATACAGAATACAAAAATTAGCCAGTCTCATAACCTGGTCTCGAAAAAATAAATAAACAGAAGAGGAGATGACACAGAGAGATATAAAGAAAAAGACCATGTGAGATAAAATGAATGTGAAATGAATTTCCCATTGGAGATTGGAGTGATGCATCTACAAGTCAAAGAACGTCAAGAATGGCTGGCAACCACCAGAAGCAGGAGTGTCATAAACAATGTTTCCTAGAGCATCCAGAAGGAACCCTTCCTACTGATCTCTTGATTTCAGATGCTTCTGGCCTCCAGAAGTCTGAAAGAATAAATCTCCATTAGTTTAAGCCATGCAGTGTGTGGTAATTTGTGACGGCAGCCCTCCAGAAAACCAATGCACACACCTTGCTGGGGTGATTTCTTTCACATGCACCTTCTCCATCCTGGGTCCTGCTATCTCTTTGGGTAAACCATGTCTTACTAATTATTCTATTTCTTGCAGCTTTGACTGCTTACTGTTCATGTAGCCTTCCCTCAGCAATGCCACAAACTGGTGTTTGTCATCATAGAAACAAAACAAAACAAACAATAACAACAACAAACTTTTTTTTTCTACCTCAAGTAAAAGAGAGAATTGTATTTCTACTGATGAGAAGTAAAACACAATGGGCTAGTGTAAAGTAGATGTAGAAGCTTATTTTTTCTATTTGTATAAATTTAGGGATACAAGTGCACTTACATGGATACATTGCATAGTGGTAAAGTCTAGGCTTTTACTGTATCTATCACCTGAATAGTGTACATTGTGGCCATTAAATAATTTCTCATCCCTCACCCCCTCAGCCTCCTGCCCTTCTGAGTCTCCAATGTCTATTATTCCACACTGGATGTCCATGTGGACACATTATTTATCTCTCACTTATTAGTGAGAGCATGCAGTATTTGACTTTCTGTTTCTGAGTTGTTTCACTTGAGATAATGGCCTCCAGTTCTAGCCATGTTGCTGCAAAATACATGATTTTATTTTGTATGACTGTATAGTATTCCATTGTGTATATATACCACATTTTATTTATCCAGTCATCCATCGATGGACACTGAGGTTGATTTCATATCTTTGCTATTGTGAATGGTGCTGTGATAAACACACGTGTGCAGGGATCTTTTTGATATAATGATATCTTTTCCTTTGGGCAAACACCCAGTAGTGAGGTTGCTGGATGATGTGATAATAGAGCTTTATGTACGATTTTGGTTCCCTGTTCCAAAGTGAAACATTGATACCTGTAAGACAGCCATAAAACACAATAGTTCACAAAGGTAAAATATGTGGAAAGTATTTCCCTCTCCCCTTCTAGATATGGTCAAATGGGAGGTCACAGAAATCCCTTTTGCCTTTTCAGTTTTTAATTTTGTTTTGTTTTGTTTTTGAGATGGGGTTTCGCTCTCGTTACCCAGACTGGAGTGCAATGGCGCAATCTTGGCTCACTGCAACCTCCGTCTCCCGGGTTCAAGTGATTCTCCTGCTTCAGCTTCCTGAGTAGTTGAGATTACAGGCACTCGCCACCACGCCCGGTTAATTTTTTTGTATTTTTAATAGAGGCAGGGTTTTACCATGTTGGCCAGGCTGATCTCGAACTCCTGACCTCAGGTGATCCGCCCACCTCAGCCTCCCAAAGTGCTGGGATTATGGATGTGAGCCACCACATCCAGGCAGTTTTAATTCTTGAATGATACTCTGAAATTTTACACAAGATAGCTGTATTTATTTGCCAATCTATTTTAAGCAGGATGTTTTGACTTCCAGATCTGAAATATAAGAAATTCATTTCCCATTCATCTCTCTCTTCATCTTTCTTCTCCAAATAGCTGTTAAATGTGTATCTTGTTTTAAATTCTTCTAGTCACATCTACTGATTTTGAAAAAGGTACTTAAGCTTTTTTTCATGTTCCACAAGTTTTATACTGTTTTCAGCAGAACACCACTGAGTAGAAT
>NW_016812573.1:762552-765089 GCF_001698545.2 Rhinopithecus bieti
GCCAGGCTGATCTCGAACTCCTGACCTCAGGTGATCCGCCCACCTCAGCCTCCCAAAGTGCTGGGATTATGGATGTGAGCCACCACATCCAGGCAGTTTTTAATTCTTGAATGATACTCTGAAATTTTACACAAGATAGCTGTATTTATTTGCCAATCTATTTTAAGCAGGATGTTTTGACTTCCAGATCTGAAATATAAGAAATTCATTTCCCATTCATCTCTCTCTTCATCTTTCTTCTCCAAATAGCTGTTAAATGTGTATCTTGTTTTAAATTCTTCTAGTCACATCTACTGATTTTGAAAAAGGTACTTAAGCTTTTTTTCATGTTCCACAAGTTTTATACTGTTTTCAGCAGAACACCACTGAGTAGAATGGAAGATTTAAATAAATTTCAATCAAAGTGGAGTCTTTGGATACCAATAATAATTTCATCAGCATAGTCTCTCACCTGGCCAACAAATGTTTCATATTATATATTTTTCCTTTACTGGGTCTCATTTTTAATTTTATTTTGTGAAGCACCAACATAATCTTAGCGTTTTAATGTCAAATGTCTTCAATTAGACTTCAAAGCTGGTTCCATTCAATCAAACCTGCTAATCACACCAAACATCTGTTCCCTTCCTGATTTATTCAGTCTCTAACTCCACAAAACACTCACAGAAACTTCACCCTTCCCAGAAAAAAACTATTTCTTTTAACTCTTTTCAGGAAAATAACAAAATAAAATAAAAACCTACACCCTAATACCACAGGTTTTCATCAAAGCTTTAGTTCCTCAACTTTTATTTTATACCCTTCCACATCCACTTTGGAAGACGGAAAGAAAAAGAAACGAATCAAATTCGCACCGTTCCCTATGCTTTGCTTTTGTTTTTTCAAGTGTTAACCTTATGGCTTTGAAGCCACTATTTCTGGTGGGAAAATAGAAGTAAAAAACAAGCAATAAAAAGTATAATAAAGCAGAAAAGTGTCTCTTGCAGAATAAAACATTGTTTGTGGTATGTGTGTGACTGTGTGTGTGTATATGTTTGTGGTATGTGTGTGACTGTGTGTATATGTTTGTGGTATGTGTGTGACTGTGTGTGTGTATATGATTGTGCCTGTGTGACTGTGTGTGTGTGTGAGTCTATGTGTGTGTGTTTACCAGGATCCCAAGGTCTGTAACCCCCATGAGAGATGAAAACAAAATTTCACCCACATCCTAATCCAGATGACAGTCTCCCAAGTTGCATTGGAAAGAGTAAAAAGTCCACTGTGTTCCTGCAAACTCACAGACTTATCTGTTCTTTTTTTATACCACAGTGACAAAAATGTTGAATTATGTTTCAATACTGTAAGGCTCCAACGGAGAAGGGAGCGGTGAATTATGGAGTACATTTTTGGAAAATAAAATGGAGCTTTCAGAATGGAGCAGTAAGGGATGAAGACAGGTGCTCTTACTCTACCTACAGTCACTTCAGTCAATGCTGGCAACTATAGAGACTCACGAGGTTGTGACTCACCTTGCTCATGCTTCATGGAAGTTTTACAATTTGTGAACACTCATCCTTAAAAGAAGAAAAGACAGTTTCAAAATTAAAAGGGAAAAGAGACATTCATCCTACCTCACCACCCCACAGAAACCTGAAAAGGCGTAGCAACAAAACTAAAATCCTGAGATAGCAAGTTTTTTCTTACTTGGAAATCCCATTAGAGCTTACACCATGAAAAGTCCTAACATGCATATTCCCATATGGTTGGGAGAAAACAGCCTCACCCCTCACAAGGTGGAAACCATTAGTGCTAAGGACAGAAACATAAGTCCTGGGAAAAGGGACCTGTGACAATTTGTGCCAGAGAAGAAAAGAGATTTCTTCTTAGAGCTTGTCCACAGGCTCTTAGAATTCTAGATATCCTTGCCAGGTGTGGTGGCTCATGCCTGTAGTCCCAGCACTTCGGAAGGCTGAGGCAGGAGGATCACTTAAGGCCAGGAGTTCAGGAACAGCCTGGGCAACGTAGCAAGGTCTTATCTATACAAAAAATACAAAAATTAGCTGGGCATAGTGGCATATGCCTGTAGTCCCAGCTACCTGGGAGGCTGAGGTGGGAGGATTGCTTGAGCCCAGGAGGTTGAAGCTCCAGTGAGCTGTGATTATCCAGCCTGGGTGACAGAGTGAGACCCTGCCTTAAGAAGAAGGATGAAGAGGAGGAGGAGGGAGAGGAGGAGGAGGGAGAAGAGGAGGACGAGGAGGACAAGGAGGAGGAGGAGGAAGGGGAGGAGGAGGAGAAGGGAGAGGAAGAAGGAGAAGAAGGAGGAGGAGGAGAGGGAGGAAAAGGAGAGGGAGGAGAAGAGAAGAAGAAATGTGAACATTCCCATGCATGGTGACCAAAGGCAGAAGAATCCTTGTTGTTGTTGGTTTTCTTTTTTTTTTTTTTTTTTTTTCCTCCTTTTGTAGAAAACCAAATGTAATTCAGGAGACAGCAGAGGGAAAAGGCACAGAAGTGAAGTGAAGATGCGGGCAATTTCTGCTTAGAGCTGCCTTCCACTGTCC
>NW_016812573.1:766304-776226 GCF_001698545.2 Rhinopithecus bieti
TTTTTTTTTTTTCCTCCTTTTGTAGAAAACCAAATGTAATTCAGGAGACAGCAGAGGGAAAAGGCACAGAAGTGAAGTGAAGATGCGGGCAATTTCTGCTTAGAGCTGCCTTCCACTGTCCCCTCTTCTGATACTCAACACCCTCTGCTCCCTTCCTCCCCCACGAATGCTCATGACACCTGGGGCTGGGGTTGAGAGTCTTTGTTTTCCTTCCCTCCTGCTGGCCTCAGACTATCACAGATGCTGGGAAACTTTGATCTGCTGAATCCTGTTCCTCCTAGGAAGCCACACTGGGGTCTGCATAAACACCCCTATGACCTCCGGAGCTCCTGTCCCACTGAGCTGTCCATGAGGCGTCCGGGGAGTCAGTGGGTCAGCTCCCTTATGTGCGTGGCATGGAGGAGGGGGAACCAGAGGTCCCCTTCAATCCCCTTTAGCTCTTAGTGAGCTTTGTAGCTGCAACTAGAAACCAAGTTGATGCTAGGCAGATTAAAAAAGGAAAACATACAGATTTTGTTAATTTTCCATGGACCATGGGGATCTTCCTGAGCCTGATGTCCAAAGAGGTGACCAAACCAAGGTGCTTTTATACTTTTTAAACAAACAAAGACAAATTTGAGAAGAAATGAAAAACAAAGGGGATCTAGCTAGGGGCAGTGAATTTCTGGGAAAGTCACAAGGAGATATATAGGAGGGGTTAAACCAGTGGGAATTGCATTTGTTGAGGTCCACTGCAGGTCCCAAGTCCAGTCTCTGGTGATGAGAACTATTTTCTCACCCTGGTATGGGGAGGAGTCCCCTCCCAGAGGAATCTTTATGGCTTGCTGCCTGCAGGAAGAAATAGGTCGGCTAGCCCTTTCTGAAACTACAATTTCTCTAGTGTTTTCAATTCAAAATATGCAAGATACCAATCCGGCTTATTTTGGGAAGGCACATCCTTCAACAGCCCAAATAGGTAATCACATCCTAGGGTATATATGAGCCGCCCTGGTGATGTCTAGAAATCTCAATGGCTAGAAGAAATGAGAACGCTTTGCAAACTTTAATGGAAAAGGAGAGGTGGGCGGGAGAGAGGAAGAGAGAGAGAGACAGAGAGAGAATAAGAAAAATGAGAGACAGAGAGAAGAGAGAGGGAAAAGAGGAGAAAGAGAAAGAGAGAGGAAGAGAAGAGAGAAGAAAAAGAGGAGAAGGAGAAGAAGAAAAAAGGAGAAGAAAGGAGGAAGAGGAGGAGATGGGGAAGAAAAGGAGAAGGAGAAAGATAAGGCAAAGAAAGAGTAAGAAAGTCAGAAGGGAGAAAGAAAGTGGACAGAGAGACAAGAGAATATGAGAAACATGGAGAGAGAGGGAGAAGAGAGAGGATAGGAAGGAGAGAGGGAGAGAGAGAGAGAGAGAGAGAGAGAGAGAGAGAGAGAGAGAGAGAGAGAGAGAGAGAGAGACCAGGGAGAAAAGAGAAGCAGAGAGAAAGAAAAAAGAAAGTAAGGAGAGACAATGGAGGAAGACAGGTAGAGAAAAGAGAGGGAAAAAGGAAGGGGGGGAAGGAAAATGGGGGAAAGTGTATGAGAGAGAGGGAGAGAGAGAGAGAAAGAAAAGGAGAGAGAGAGAGCACGCACAAACACCTGGGGCAGCTATACTAAAAAAGCCAACGGGCCCAGGACGAGAGAGAAAACAAATCCCTGTGTTCTATCAGATACAGGTTTTTTCTCTCTTTCCAAAAACGTCATTATTTTTCTCACCCCTGACTCATAGGAATGTCAATGAAAAGAGTCAAACTCTGTAAAACATTTGAAGAGATTTATTTTGAACAAATATTGGTACAGGAAAGGGGTCCAGGAAACAGACCCCAAGAGAGAGTTCTTGAATCTGGCACAAGAAAGAATTCAGGGCAAGTCTATAGAGTAAAGTGAAAGCAAGTTTATCAAGAAAGTAAAGGAACAAAAGAATGGCATTCCATAGACAGAGCAGCCCTGAGGGCTGCTGGATGCCCATTTTTATGGTTATTTCTTGATTATATGCTAAACAAGGGGTGGATTATTCCTGCCTCTTCTTTTTCGACCATATGGGGTAACTACCTGACGTTGCCATGGCATTTGTAAAATGTCATGGCGCTGGTGGGAGTGTAGCAGTAAGGACGATCAGACATCACTCTACTCGCCATCTTGAGTATCTTAGTCCCATTCTCACCCAAGGCACCGTAGAAATTAGAAACTCTCCTCCCCAAGGCGAGTCCTAGAAACAAGACCCCTTTTCCCCAAAGCCAAGCATAAAACCTAAAATATAACTCTAATTCCCTCCACCTGCCTTTCCACGTAAAACTGGCCATAAAGAAATGATCTGAGGGCCAGGAACAGTGACTTATGCCTGTAATTCCTGCACTTTGGGAGGCCAAGGCAGGAGGATCCCCTGAGTCCACAAGTTCGAGACCAACATGGGCCACTCTTTTTCTCCCCTGTAAGGGACAAACTTTCTGTTCCTCCTCAGTGCAAGACACACTTCCTGTGTCTCCCCTGTGAAGGACACACTTCCTGTCATTCTCCTAAAAGAGACACACTTCCTATTCCTCCCCTGTGCAGGACATACTTCCTGTGTCCCCCTGTGAAGGACACACTTTCTGTTCCTCCCCTGTGCAGAATACACATTCTGTTTCTCTTCTGTAAAAAACAGATTTCCTCTTTCTCCCCTGTGTGGCACACACTTCCTGTTTCTTTTCTGTACAGGACACACTTCTTGTGACTCCCGTGTGCAGGAGAAACTTCCTGTTTATCCTCCATGCAAGACACACTTCCTGTTCCTGCCCTGTGCAGGACACACTTCCTGTTCCTTCTCTGTGGAACATATGCTTTCTGTTCCTTCCCTCTGCAGGACAGACTTCTTGTTACTCTCCTGAGACAGACACACTTTCTGTACCTCCCCTGTGCAAGACACACTTCCTGTGTCTTTCCTGTGAAGGGCTCACTTCCTGTTGCTCTCCTGAGAGAGACACACTTCTTGGTCCTGCCCTGTGCAGGACACACTTCCAGTATCTCCCCTGTGAAGGATACACTTTCTGTTCCTCCCCTGTGCAGGACACACTTCCTGTGTCTCCTATGTGAAGGACACACTTCCTTGTCACCCCTGTGCAGGACACACTTCCTGTTACTCTCATGAGACTCACTCTTCCTGTTTCTCCCCTGTGTAGTATGCACTTTTTGTGTCTCTCCTGTGCATGATAAACTTCCTGTTCCTCCCCTGTGCAGGATACATCTCCTGCATTTCCTTTTTGCAGGACACACTTCTTATTCCTACCAGTGAAGCACACACTTTCTGTTCCTCTCCTGTACAGGACACACTTTCTGTTTATCCTTTGTGCAGGACACACTTCCTGTACCTCCCCTATTTAGGAAACACTTCCTGTGCCTCCCCTGCACTGGACACATTTCCTGTGTCGCCCTTGTGCAGGACACAATTCCTATTTCATCCCTGTGTAGCATGCACTTTCTGTTCCTCTCTTGTGCAGGATACACTTCTTGTTTCTCCCTGTACAGGACACACTTCCTGTTCCTCCTCTTTGTGAGACACACTTCCTGTGTCTCTTCTTTGCAGGACACACTTCCTGTTCCTACCCTGTGCAGCACACACTTTCTATTCTAGTCCTGTGCAGGACACACTTCCTGTGACTCTCCTGAGACAGACACACTTCCTTTTCCACCTTTGCTTTTCTTTTTCTTTCTTTTTTTTTTCTTTGTCCTTTCTTTCTTTCCTTCTATTTTTTCTTTTTTCCTTTCTTTCTTCCTTCCTTTCTTTCTTTCTTTCTCTCCTTTCTTTGTCTTTTTCCCTCCTTCCTTCTTCCTCCTCCTCCTCCTTCTTCTTTTCTTTCTTCTTTCTTCTTCTTCTTTCTTCTTTCTTTCTTTCTTTCTTTCTTTCTTTCTTTCTTTCTTTCTTTCTTTCTTTCTTGTCTCTCCTTTCTTTGTTTGTTTGCTTTTTTTTGCTTGTGTCTTTCTTTCCTTTCTTTCTTCCTTTTTTTTTTTTTAGAGACAGGGTCTCACTCTATTGCCCTGGCTGATCTTGAACTCCTGGACTCAAGCAATCCTCCTGCCTTGGCCTCTCAAAGTCCTGGGACTACAGGTGTGAGCCACGGTGCCTGGTCCATCCTTGTTATCGATCTTTGTAGCCACAGATAATTATTTCAAAACAATTAAGTAATACTTCTCTTACAAAAAATCTTTGTCTTCCTTCCCCCACCAAATATGCAGATAGTTTCCTATGGTATGCACATTTCCATTGCAATGCTACATTCCCATTGCAATGCTACATTCCCAAATAAATATCTTTTCTTTCACAGAGGCTTTCTCTGTTATTTAGGGTGACATCAGTTTATCTCAGCACACTTAAATATTAAAACTTTAGACATTTTTTCAATTGATGGCCTGATTCAAATCAGCATAACCTGTTTGTCAGGAAATCCTGGTTAACAACTCTAAACATCGATAAAGATGGTGTTCAAAGCTATTAATAAAGCTAAGAAAATATCCAAGAATGATAGACTTTTGTACACTTTGGAAAAGAGAAGTCTGCAGAAAAAATAAGTTTTAAGACATTTTGTT
The DNA here is from genome assembly GCF_001698545.2 of Rhinopithecus bieti. Classification (NCBI taxonomy): domain Eukaryota; kingdom Metazoa; phylum Chordata; class Mammalia; order Primates; family Cercopithecidae; genus Rhinopithecus; species Rhinopithecus bieti. Next base: position 770,885 of record NW_016812573.1, read on the forward strand.
CCCTATTTGACATGTGTGTCTCAATATTGATTCATTTGCATAACAAAGTTTAATTCTTAACTAATGAAAGTGGAGGGAATTATAGTGGGATTTATCAACATACTTACACTTGTTATAAAAATTGTGCTGGGATTTTTTTCTGTCTTTACAGCATTTAGATGAGGAGAGGCTCAAAGAAACTGACAATATCTCTCGGTTGGAAGTGATTTTAAAAAACCACATCCACCATGATGATATGATTCAATGCATTTGGAAGTTACGATTCATACTGGATAATTAATGCACTCGCAATGAATATGAACAATGTCATATGTTTTTATAGGATGAGCTTAATGAGCTGGAAAAGAAATGACTTTGAGGCCACAGTACAATTCAATCAATCTAATTTAAAAAGTTTTGGAACAAGTTAACTTTTATTTCTAGTCTATGGAGACTAGCAGGATGACTTGCACGGATTTCCTGGCTAAATTTTTGGCAGTGCAGGGGATCTAGACAGCAGGGATGATGGAATCCAAGAGCACATTAGTTAACAGTCTTTACTAATGAAAACCCCAGTCTGTGTTGAGAATCCAAAATGGTAACCATGTGTGCATTTTAGCACCATCGTTTTCTACCCTCACTCTCAGTGATGCCTAGAGGTTACCTCATGTCTTTAGATAGTTTCTTATTGCCATTTTTATTTTTCCCACCCACCCTTCATCTCCTATTGCCTATGGAAGCATTTGGTGACCAAGGTCTTGTTCAACACTAGACACCAGAAGTGGGACATTGCAAAACAGGTGATGTAGTTGTTTTTTGTTGACCTTCACATCCACATTTCCATTATCATCACACAGCAACTCACCTTGATTGTGTGCATATTATAAGGACCACCTCCAAGCTAACAACTTTCTCTGCTTGACTTTAATCTGTCTTCACCATCTGTAATTGTTTTTGGCATACTATGGCTATTTCAATTAAGTGGATGCTCCTTTTTGCTATCCTATACAAATATTTTCTTCTGCATTTTTTCTTTTTTTTTCTTTTTGTTTTCTTGAGAGTCTCCCTCTGTCACCCAGGCTGGAGTACAGTGGTGCAATCTTGGCTCACTGCAGCATCAACTTCCCAAGCTCAGAAGATCCTCCCACCTCAGCCTCACGACTATCCGGGACCACAGGTGTGTGCCACCATGCCTAGCTAATTTTTTTGCATTTTTTGTAGAGACAGTGTTTCACCACGTTGCCCAGGCTGGTCTCAAACTCCTGGGCTCAAGCGATCTTCTCGCCTTGGCCTCCCAAAGTGCTGGGATTACAGGCACGAGCCACTGTGCCAGGCCTGCATTTTTTCATTCTAGCCCTTGCTTTTATTGAAATGTCCACCCTACTCCTGGTGTGTTTTTGTGAATGTATGTGTGTGTGTGTGTGTGTTGTACTTCCTGCATAAATGTCTCTCTGAATTCCTCCTCCCTTCCTGTCTTTGGTACCTCATTCTCCCCCAAGAAACTAGAATTTCTGCATAGAAGTTAGATTTTCCCCATAGAAACTAGAATTTCTTTTTTTTCAAGGTGGATCATAGAATCCAGAACCTCTTTTCTTCATGACCAGCCATAAGATCTAAAAATATTACTATAGCTCCCCTGCCTTTCTGGGTAAAACTGTCTCATCTCCATGTTTCTTTTAAACCCAAATGAACTCGGTAGAAGTTGACTCAAGTACATGGTTACTGTAATATTAATTTGGTAAAAGTATGTCTAAGCATTTTCATAGAAACACAATTGATTACAGCAGCAATTATCCACCTTTCACTCTCTTTAATTACAGCTAGATGTTGCATTTCCATCTTTGTGTATTTGCATGCAAGGAGGTTATATGGATTCCAAATATAAGTGCAGGCTAGGAAGAGGTGTCACCAGTCATTGATTCTGAGAAAGGTCCCTACAGAGCCTGCCTGAAAAGCATTTCAACAAAAAGGATGCTGTATCTGGAATTCCAGTGTGAATTCATGCATGTAACACAATCCAGGGAAAGAGGCCCAGTGAGTCCCTCAGAGCTTCTCGGTGGTATCTCAATACTTTCTGCTTTATGTTAAGTAGAGTTTCACAAGACCCACAACATTTTATGGTTTTACTTTGATTTTCCCAATAAGAAAATTGCAATAAAATTCACATTAAGATGTCAAAGGGAAAGGAAAGAATTATTTACCAGTATTCTACCAAGTGAAAAACCAAAACTTCTCTAATGTATCCAGGTAACCCAGGTAGACTATTCCATTTCTAAATGAGGTCCTCTCTCCTTTGATTTCTCTAACTACTAACTGTCTACATGAGGCATTTCTCCAACATTCTTTTGGTCTTCTTCTTCACTTACCCATCAAATATGCAATAAAACAGAAGACCAGTGATAATAAAACATGAATTGTTTATAGGAATGGCCTTCCCCTTATTACTCAAAGAGATGATCGCTCATAAGAACATTTATTTATTTATTTGTTTGTTTGTTTGTTTGTTTGTTTGTTTAGACAGTGGCTCACTCTGTCACCCAGGCTGGAGTGCAGTGGTGCAATCTCAGCTCACTGCAACTTCCGCCTCCAGAGTTCAAGAGATTCTCTTGCCTCAGCCTCTCGAGTAGCTGGGATTGCAGGTGCATGCCACCATGCCCGGCTAATTTTTGTACTTTTAGTAGAGACAGAGTTTTGCTATGTTGGCTAAGCTGGTCTTGAACTCCTGACCTCAAGTTATCTGCCCGCCTCAACCCTCCCAAAGTGCTGGGATTACAGGCGTGAGCCACCGTGCCAAGCCTGCTCATAAGAACATTTTGTGTGTAGGAAATCTCAACTTCGTGGTGGCTTCAACCTGTCTAACGGTACCTGGATACAAATAAATGAAGCCTAAAGTCAAAGTCAAGATCAAGGTATTCTGATGGTCAATGGCAGACCTGGAGTTTGCCATTGTAGAGTCAACAACAAAGGGTTCAAATGTAGAGTCAACAGCAAAGGGCTCAAAAGCAATGAAGCTCACATGCATACCCTGCCTGAATTTGGATTCTCTGAGCTGTATTGTAAAATAAGGATGTGAACACTTTATTCGCAAAGATGTTAACAACTAAATTAGGTAAGGTATATACAATGTCTGACACATAGTAATTACTTAAACATCATTTTGACTAAAAAATAATGGTTTTTTTCCAAAAGAAATAATTCAGAATGTTATTTTTTAAAGTTAACTCTGCTGCATGCTTTCAATTATATGACACTCTGGAAAAAACAAAACTATGGAGACAATAAAAAGATCAGTTGTTGATACAGGCTGGGGGAGGATGGATATAAATAGGCGAAGCACAGAGGATTTTAGGAAAAGTGAGACTATGCTGTGTGATAGTATCGTGTGGGATGCACGAAATTATGGATTTGTCAGAACCCTCAGAACGCACAACACCAACCGTGAACTTAAACTATGGACTTTGGGTCATGAAGATGTGTCAATGTAGGCCCATGGATTGTAGCAAATGCACCACTCTAGTGGGGGATGTTGACAGTGGAGGAAGCTGTGCATGTCTGGGGGCACAGAGTATGTGGATAGTCTCTGTATTTTCCACTCAATTTTGCTGAAAACCTAAAACTGCTCTAAAAATAAAGGTCTATTAAAAATAATAATGTGGCAGCTGGGTGTGGTGGCTCATGCCTGTAATCCCAGCACTTTAGGAGGCCAAGGTGGGCAGATCACCTGAGGTCAGGAGTTCAAGACCGGCCTGGTCAACATGGCGAAACCCTGTCTCTACTAAAAATACAAAAAATTAGCCAGGTGTGGTGGTGCACACCTGTAGTTCCAGCTACTAGGGAAGCTGAGGCACTAGAATCACCTGAACCCAGGAGGCAGAGGTTGCAGTGAACCGAGATTGTGCCATTCCACTCTAGCCTGGGTGACAGAGTGGGACTCCATCTCAAAATAATAATAATAATAATATGGCGGAAGGATTGCTTGAGGCTCATAGTTCAAGACCAGCCTTGGCAAGATGATGAGACCCTATCTCTATATAAAATAGAAAAATTTGCTAGGCAAGGGGATGTGCATCTGTATTCCCAGCTACTCAGGAGGCTGAGGTGGATGGATTGATTGAGCCCAGGAGGTCGAGATTTCAGTGAGCCATGATCACAACACTACACTCCATTCTGGGCAACAAAGCAAGATCTCACCTTGAAAAATAAATTACTGCTACTACTACTAATAATAAACAGCTATATGATCTATGGAAACTTTGATGTATATTAAAAATTCTTGACCAGGTATGGTGGCTCAGGCCTGTAATCCTAGCACTTTAGGAGGCTGAGGCAGACAGATTGCTTGAGCCCAGAAGTTCAAGACCAGCCTTGGCAATATGGCAAAACCCCATCTCTACCCAAAAAAACTATGAAAAATATTAGTGGGTTGTGGTGATGGCATGTGCCTGGAGTCCCAGTTACTTGGGAGGCTGACGTGGGAGGATCACTTGAACCTGGGAGGTGGAGGTTGCAGTGATCCAAGATCACACCACTGCCCTTCAGCCTGGGTGACAGAGCCAGACTCTATCTCAAGAAAAAAAAAAAAATCTGTGTCTTATGTCATATGGCAAACAACACTAGGGATTAACATCATTAATTTTAGATTCTTTGTTGACTCACTCAACAAATTCTTGATGTCTACTGTGTGATAAGCCAACTCTAAGTGTAAAGAATACAAGAACAAAAAAACCTCTCAACATTTTCATCTGAAAAACAAAACTGTAAATTAAGTCAACACGTTATTTAAAAAATCACTTAATTTTTGGAGTAAATTGCTAAATTTGTGTAAAGTGAGCTGTGTCGGAGGCTCAATCCTGGCTCACTCAAAGTGATGTCTGTGTGAAACAAAGCCTTTCTGTTTATGAATGTGTACACTGAAGTCTTATTGACATGCAAATGATGTTGCAAAGAATGATGCCCATCATGTAACAGGATATCTCAGAGGTGCAGGGAGGTGGGAAGATCACATCTTGACTGAGCTTTAAAGCTGAGATTAAAATCAGGTTGGGGGTGCGCCCAAGATGGCTGAATAGCAACAGCTGCAGCCTCCAGCTCCCAGCGTGAGTGACACAGAAGACGGGTGATTTCTGCATTTTCAACTGAGGTACCAGGTTCATCTCACTGGGGAGTGTCGGACAGTTGGTGCTGGTCAGCGGGTGCAGCCCCACCAGCGAGAGCTGAAGCAGGGCGAGGCAATGCTTCACCTGGGAAGCGCAAGGGGGAAGGGAATTCCTTTTCCTAGCCAAAGGAAATTGAGACACACAACACTGGAAAATCAGGTAACTCCCACCATAATACTGTGCTTTACCAAGGGTCTTAGCAAATGG
>NW_016812573.1:778469-790633 GCF_001698545.2 Rhinopithecus bieti
AAAAAAAAAAAAAAAAAAAAAAAAAAAAAAAAAAAAAAAAGCTGAGGTTAAAATGCAGGTCTAACTGGCTTGCAAGTCCTGTTCTTTGTGCTGTGTCAGACATCATTAAACTGTTCTTTTCTCAAGGTTGGGTCAAGGCTGGACAGAGGCAAGCAGGAGCTTTAATCCTCTCTCCCCATCCCTGCATGCTCTTGTGAGTCAAAAAGAACTGTGCAGAGTCCACAGGCAAGGGCTGCCTTGAATAGGACTGAAGTCACACAGAGCATTGATGCAACCAGAGGACTTGCAACGGTGGCTGTCACCTGCTCTCCCGCCTCATCCCATTCCACAGCGTTGACAGCTTTCACGTTCTTTCTTTAAGGTTGAGTGCTAACCTGCAGGTGTCTCTTGCATTAGGAGCTGGGGCAGTGACTCCTAGTGCTAAACAGAGCACCTCGCTGCTGAGAACAGGGAGGTCTCAGTGTGAAGAACAAGGGAATGAAAATCAAGGGACCCTCTCTTGTATCTGAGAAGGGCTTTGGCTAGCACTGTTTCAGAGGCATATGGAGAATTTAGGTTCAATAAATTATGTTCTTTATCCTGCTGTCCAGACCATTTATTCTTTCTGTTTATTTCTAGCTATATATCTATGTATCTATTTATCTATCATCTATCATCTATGTATGTATGTATGAATTAATGTATCTATATATCTATTTATGCATCTATCTGTATTAGTCTGTTTTCAGGCTGCTGATAAAGACATACCCGAGACTGGGTAATTTGTATGGAAAAAGGGGCTTATTGGACTTACAGTTCCACGTGGCTGAGGAAGCCTCACAATCACGGCAGAAGGGGAGGAGGAGCAAGTCACGTCTTACATGAATGGCAGCAGGCAAAGAGAGGGAGTTTGTGCAGGAAAACTCCTCTTTTTTAAACCATCAGAACATTCACTATCATGAGAACAGTGCAGGCAAGACCTGCCCCCATAATTCAGTCACCTCCCACTAGGTTCCTCCCACAACACATGGCAATTGTGAGAGTTACAATTCAAGATGAGATTTAGGTAGGGACACAGCTAAACTATATCACTATCCAGCTAGTTACCTAACTACTTAGCTACCTACCTATCCACCCACCCATCCATCAATTTCATCTATGTATTTCATCTATCCATTCATCTACCTAAACATTCACCCATATATTCTTTTTATCTATCATCTATCTATGTACCTAGCTACCACCTATCTATCTATGTATTTTCTTTCCTTTCTCTCTCTTCTTTCTCTCCTCTTTCTTTCTTCCTTCCTTTCTTTCTTTTTCTTTCTTCTTTCTTTCCTTTTTCTTTCTACCTAGCTACCTACCTAGTTTATCTATCTATCTAATCTATTATATTTATCTTCTCTATTAATTATCCATTTCATTTATCACCTCTGTCTAATTATCTATCTTATCTATCTTATCTATCTCTGTCTAATTATCTATCTTATCTATCTAGTCTGTCACTTATTCCTCTATCTATCTACATCTATCACCTGTCTGTCTATCTCTACTTGTCTATCTAATTAGGTATCTCACCTATTTGTCATCTCTATCTATCTTATCTATTCTATCTATCTATCTATCTATCTATCTATCTATCTATCTATCTATATCTAATTTATCTTCTCTCTCTCTGTTTCTCTCCTCTCTCTCTTTCTCTCTCTCTCTCTTTTTTCTCTCTCTCTCCCTGTCTGTCTGTAAAGTTTCACCACTCTTCTAAGCTACCGCGTGGAGGTGACCATGTGAAACCAAGTATCCATTACATTTTCAACAGAAGGCATTGTGTAGGTTGCATTTGCAATGAATTCCCCTCTCTCTCACTCCAGGAAGTGATCGGAGCCATTTGGCATTTAATTCAGCTAAACTGTGATTCCATTTGGACTTAATCAACATTTCCATGTAACTCTGCAAAAACAACAAGTGGGTCTACATTTCATCCACAGTGTCAGAAAATCTGGGATATGCATTAACTAGAGGCGATGATTAACTTAACATTTGCATGGCATAAATAAAACTTGCCATAGGTCATTTTGTGTGTGTTTATGTGTGTGTATTCCGACTATAGTTGCATCATCAATTTTTCAAATGACTTTCTCATGCATTTGGGGAGGGTCATTGATTCCATATGGTTATGTAATAGCCATCTGTTCAAAATTTTTTCAACATTTAAGCAATTTCCCTTAATATTTTAACTCTACAACTGAAGATCAGAGAGCTAGAGAATTTTGATTCTGATTTGATTCCATTGTTTCAAAAGCACCCATTGGACTTACGCTATTTTAAGTAGAAGTATGTTTTTTCATGTGAGTGGAATTTCCACATGCTTTGAAAAAATAAGCAGTGATTCACGAGTTTCCCCATAAGATGCTTCCCCACAATTGAAACTGAGTATATACCAAGTACTTGCAAATCCAGGAAGACATGATAACCAATAGTCTTCCTTTAAGTTTACCAATAACCAGAATCAGTATAGGTAGACATATTTCTTTGTACACCAAATCCTGCATAACATGAATAAAAGCATGAGTCCCTATGCTCACATTAAATGCATGTAAATAAATCAGATTAACAGAGCACATGAAACAGGGAGTTTCAAAGAATAATTTCAAAATCCCTTTCCACTAAGGTTACCTTATATTTTCAGCTATTCGTTTACTGCTCATATCAATGTTTCACTCCAAATCTTAGAATTCTTTCCTTTATAAAAAAAAGTGCTTCACTTTCTTTTATCTCAGAACCAGCAAGTTTTGTTTTTTAATGAAAGGAAATCTTGAAAATTACTCTTTGTTCATTTTCCTAGTCTTTTCCACCCAGCTATTTTTTCCATTGACGTAGATGTGGACATGGAACTCTCCTCCTTCAAAAATTATATTTCGTGTGCTGCTCCTGAAGCATTAAAGGTGTCTGGTGAGCTGGCAGGAGGTAGTAAGGTTTTAACAACTTTTAAGTTTTTCCCTTAATTCATCCAAGTCTCAAATCACACCCATGATACTTAATTCCCTGCTACTTATTGTAAAGATTCATTAAGCAAATCTGGGGAACTTTTGTTTTGCTAAAATACCAAGAGTATTTCAGGAATGATAATTATTCCTTCCTTTTCAGCTCTTAAAAACACACAGAAATCCAGTTTACATCACTGGATGCTGGGCAAATATGTCCCATGGAAGCTGTAATAGGTTGAATGGAGACATTTAAAATATGAGCTCACATCTTAACCACAGAACCTGGGAATAGGACCTTATCTGGAAATAGGATCTTTGCAGATGGAATCAAGTTAAGGATCTCAAAATGGAATCATCTTGGATTATCTGGGTGGGCCCTAAATCCAGTGACCAGTATCTTTCTAAAAGGCATCTTCTTGGGGTCATATGCAAAGCAGACACCTTGTTCTTGGTGAACACAACACACGTTTTTTTCTCCATCTTTGGGCTTCTTCTTGGGAGTATAACTTTTATAACCAAGCATCAGAGTGTCCCACTGGGGGTCAGGCATGGTAGTTCATACCTGTAATCCCACCACTTTGAGACTCCAATGTGGGAGGATCACTTGAGGCCAGAAGTTCAAGACCAGACTGGCCAACATAGCAAGACCCCATCTCTATTTTTTTTAAAAAGTGCTCCACTGGGAAAATTCTCCTCTTTCACTTGCTACCACCGTCTCCCTCTCAATGTTACCACTACTGCTGAAGCAATGCTGTCAGACCTTTGCCATTCTCAGAGACAGACACAGAGGAGAAGGGCCATGTGGAGATGGGGGCGGAGACTGGAGTGATGCGGCCACAAGCCCAGAGATGCCAGGAATCCCCAGGAGCTGGAAGAGGCAGGAAGGATCCTCCCCTAGAGCCTCCGGAAGGAAGTGAATACAAATGTAGTGGACTAAACAGTGGCCCCCAGAAAAATCTGTCCATATCCTAAAGCCTAGAACCTGGAATGAGACCTTATTTGGAAACAGGGCCTTTGCAGATGTAATTAGTTAAGGATCTTGACATGAAATCATACTGGATTACAGTGATTTCTAAATACAATGACAGGTGTCCCTATAAGAGACAGAAGAGCAATGACTGATTCAATGCAGAAAAAAATAAATAAGAGACAGAAAAGGAAACACAGACACAGACACAGCGGAGCAGGCCATGTGGAGACAGAGGCAGAGACTGGAGTGGTGCGGCCACAAGCCCAGGGATGCCCGGAGCCCCCAGGACCTGGGAGAGGCAGGACAGAGCCTCCCCTAGAGCCTCTGGAGAATCGTGGCCCTGAGATGTTTTGATCTCAGGCTCGGGTCTTCTGAACGGGCGGTGGGGGGGGGATGGGAGAGAATAAAGTCTTGTTATTTTTAGCCACCCAACATATGTTACTTTGTTAGGGGCCTCAGGACATTCCTCCAGAAGTTTTCCTGGAAGCTGCCAATTTTATCTTTTTAGCGATACCCGTTTCCTTGGTCCCACAAGGCAGGAACCATTCAGGGCAAAGAGAACGGCTGGGGTGCAGCCTGCCTTCTTCCAAGTGCACTTCTGCAGGTCACGGGCTTCATCTCTCTCTGGATCCTGCCTGTCCAAGATGGTCATTGGCATCAAACTCTGTCTTGATTTCATGGCATAATAAAATTGTCCCATGCAATTCCTCCCCTCTGCTTTACAGCTTGCCTCCCTTGTCCTCTTATGTTCTGGGGAAAGCTATAAAATTACACACTGAAAAGAACAGATTTGGCACCCCAGTCTCCTAATTCCACATGTCAGAGAGGCTGCATGTAAAAAAATAAACAGGCAGGGTAGATTGTCTTCCCTTTATCAGAAAGTAGGAAAAGTAAACACTTGTAGCGAAAGGGGTTTCTGTTTAGAAGGAGGAAACATCACTTTTTTTTAGCATAAGAGTTTCGCAAAATGAGCATGGCTTTCGTGAATGTATAAATCTGAATCATAATGAAAAAACTGGCTTTCGACTCGGGAGCAAATCGAACTTTGAAATCATGAATGCTGGTGTGTTCTCTCTTTTACTCTTGGGTCTTTACTCTTGAGGGACTTGGAACTTTCTGCAAATTCTTCTCCAAATATTTGGGAGGGGCCCCCAGGTGATCCCTCTTGGGGTTATATGCAAAGCAGACACCTTATTTTTGGTAAACATAACACACGTTTTTTTCTCCATCTTTGGGCTTCTTGGGAATATAACTTTTATAGCCAAGCACCAAAGTACTCCACTGTGTGTCAGGCATGGTGGCTCATACCTGTAATCCCACCACTTTGAGAGGCCAATGTGGGAGGATCACTTGAGGCCAGAAGTTCAAGACCAGACTGAACAGCATAGCAAGACCCCATCTCTATTAAAAAAAAAAAAAAAAAAAAAAAAAAAGTGCTCCACTGGGAAAATTCTCCTTTTCACTTCCTATCACCATCTCCCTCTCAATGTCACCACTACTGCTGAAGCAATGCTGTCATCTCTTTGCCACTCTCGGCAGCATGGAATATAAGCATGCCTCTCTCTCTCTCTTGCTGTTTCTGTCTGAGAAAACCCCAGAAACCTAGCTCACACCCAAAGCCTCACATAGATTGCAATGAAAGATCTCTTTCCTCTCTTCTTATACCTTCTTATTACCTCCTAAAAGGACCACAGATGTTGATCCAAACATTTACTAATAGTATAACCCCACTCATGGAATATCTTTACAATATAGTTTTTTGTTTTGTTTTGTTTTTTGTTTTTTGAGATGGAGTCTCACTCTGTCGCCCAAGCTGGAGTACAATGGTACGATCTCGGCTCACTGTAACCTCTGCCTCCCAGGTTCAAGCCATTCTCGTGCCTCAGCCTCCCAAGTAGCTGGAATTAAAGGTGTGTGCCACCACGCCCGGCTAATTTTGAATTTTAGTAGAGACAGGGTTCCCCATGTTGGCCAGGCTGGTCTCGATCTCCTTATCTCAAGTGATCCTCCTGCCTTGGTCTTCCAAAGTGCTGGGATTACAGGCATGAGCCACTGTGCCTAGCCTGGAAGTCACAATTATTAACAAGACAAAATAACATATAGGTCAGAGGTACGAAAATCAAGATAGAAGTCTTTTAGCATCCTCAGGTAGGCATGTATTCGACTTTTGGGCAAGTGTAGATGTCTATTTTTGTAAAATATTTGGTTGGAGAGGACACAGAGAGGGTAAACGGGTTGGTGAATGCAAACGGGAAGACAGAATGCTTAATGCAGTTTGAGAACAGTAGAAGCAAGCCCTGCGATCTAGTCAACAGTGTTCTAAGAGCATCATTAAAAGATGGCATCAGAATCCTTGTTCTCTGTCTCCACAGATGTTCAAAGCTGAGGAAAGAGGAAGCTGCACTGTCTTATTAAAATGGAGTGATTTCTTCTATCAAAAGCAATCAGCAGTGGGATCTGTAGAGACACGTCCAAGCTCCCTTCCAACCGTATATTTCCATGAACGTGCCCCAGGTTATGAAATCAGTTCCAGGACCAGAGTTCACACTCCCTCCGAGCCCACTTAGACACGCATTACAGAAAACGACAGTGGTCCTCAACTCTGTATTTGAAAAATAAATATGGTCCTAATTATACTAACTACCTTTGCATGCCAGAAGTTTTATCCATCTCACCTTAAGGTCATGTGTTTGGGAAAGGACAGCCTCACACGTGGAAGCCATTTCTCTACAATTTACTAGGTGATCACAGGCTTCATTTCATCAAACCGTTTTTCTACAGTAGCCTCATAACATTCCCAGAGATACCAAGGTGAGGAGTGGCCATTTGCTGCTATGTTCTTTCCTTGGTTGGTTCCATTATAGCCCTTCAAGGATAGAGCAAACGGGAGTGATGGCCCACACCTGTAATCTCAGTGTTTCGGGAGGCCGAGGTGGGTGGATCACTTGAAGCCAGAAGTTTGAGACTAGCCTGGCCAACATGGCAAAACCACATCTCTACGAAAAATACAAAAATTACCTGGGTGTGGTGGTGCACACGTGTAATACCAGCTACTTGGGAGGCTGAGGCAGGAGAATTGCTTGAACCTGGGAGGTGGAAGTTGCAGTGAGTCAACATCATGTCACTGCACTCCAGCCTGGGTGACAGAGAGACTGTCCCCACCCACCACCCCCCAAAAAAGGAAAGAACAAAAGATCAAAGAAGACCTCTCACAATAATCCTACTTTTTTCTCAGAGACGGTGGTCTGGAACAAGAAAACAAGGATGAATAATAGTGAAGTCGGTTTATTGGAGGCTGTGGATATCATTTAATCATGAATCATTTAATCTACCTGTATTGTGGCTTGACCCTAAATAGCTCCTGGACCAGCCCACATCGTTCCAGCTCTCATAATGCCAGGAGCCAGGTGGAAGATTTTATCATCTCTTCCCTTTCTTGATTGCAACATCCCACTAACTGGTACCGCCTCAATTCCCAGCCTTATTCTTCTCTAGTCCAAAACCCTCTTGACACAGTAGGAGATGAGATTATAGACCTGATCGTGCTGTGTTCTGTGTAGACCCATTTCATGGTTTTCCTCTGTTCCTGGAATAAAGAAGAAGCTCCTCATCTTGGACCACGAGGTCTGAATCATCTGTACTTGTTGCTTCTTTCCTGCTACCTCTCCACCCTCAACGTCTGCCATCGTTTACCTCATTCTGTGTCTCCCAGCCACACTGGGGTTCTTACTACGCTTCAGGGTTGCACCACCCATTTTGTTACTGAGCAATGGGCTTACTGCTTGACATGTCTATAAGCCAATACTAGGGCACTGCTTTGGGGGTTTTTGTTGTTATTGTTTAAGACAGGGTCTCACTCTGTTGCCTGGGCTGGAGTGCAGTGGCACGATCTTGGCTCACCACAACTTCTACCTCCCAGGCTCAAGTAATCCTCCCCTCTCAGCCTCCTGAGTAGCTGTGACCACAGGCACACACCACCATGCCCCATGCCTAGTTAATTTTTGTATTTTGGAGTAGAGACAGGGTTTTGCTACGTTTCCCACGTGGGTCTCCAACTCCTGAGCGGAAGCAATCCACCTGCCTCAGCCTCCAAAGTGCTTGGATTACAGGTGTGAGCCACCACACCCTGCTGTAGGGCACCGTTTTGGTTTTTGTTTGTTTGTTTTTTTCTTTTTAAGGCTTTACTGTGAGGTCAACTGGCAAGGAGACAGGAGGCAGGGTTCAAATCTGTCTTCCTGATCTGGGGAGTTAGCGCAAATGTCTATGAGTTAAGAAGTATGTGGCTGGGCACAGTGGCTCATGCCTGTAATGATGGCACTTTGGGAGGCCGAGGCAGGAGGATTTCTTGAGGCCAGGAGTTCAAGACCAGCCTGGGCAACATAGCAAAACCTGATTTCTACAAAAAAGACAAAAACTAGCCCGGTGCGATGGTGCACGCCTGTGGTCCCAGCTACCCACCCAGGAGGTTGATGTGGGAGGATCAATTAAGCCCAGGAGGTCGAGGCTGCAGTGCACCATGATCATGCCACTGTACTCCAGCCTGCGTGAAAGAGCAAGCCCTGTCAAAAAAAAGAAAAAAGAAAAAGAAAAGCAAAGAAAAAGAAGACAACTGTATAACAGCTTAAACAATGGCTAAACAATTAGTTGAACTGGTTCAACCTGATCTCATGATTACAGTTTCTGTACTCCATTCCTCGCTAAACTCTACCAGGAAGGACCCAGTGCTTCATATTACCACCCCTTACCCTACTCACCCATCAGATTTGCCTTCAAACATCACTTTCTTGGGGAATCCTTCCTTCCTTTCCAAACTTGGGGAATTTTCTCTAACGTTCCTCTATTTTTCTACTGCCAAACACTCCTCCAGGTACTAATGAAGTAGGAACCAGTACTTTCTTTCTTTCTCCACTAAAACATAAGAGAAAGCTAAATATGGTATCCACATTGCTAGCATGCTCCCTCAGGGGTATTCTGCACTCATTACATGCTTTTTGAATATGTAATGTGTAAATTTGTCAATGTATAAATATTTAATATGTAAATACGCCAATGTGTGAATATTCAATATGTAAATATTCAATATGAACCATATGGAAATCTACTTCAAAGCTCACGGATTTTTTGAAATTTTCTTTGTTTTTTCATTGATGTGTAATGGATCTACTTAGTTTGGGGATACATGTAATAATTGAATAGATTCATATAATTTGTAAAAATCAAATGAGTACTTGGGATCTTCGTCACCACAAACATTTGTCTTTTCCTTATACTAGAACCATTTGAATTCTTTTCTTCTAGCAATTTTGAATAGGTAATAGATGACTGTAAACTATAGTCACCCTACTGACCTATCTACCATTAGGACTGTTTTCTTCCATGGAACTTTATATTTGTACCATTGAATCAACAAAACTGATGTGGATTCATGAGATTCAACAACTACATCTGAAGAGATTTCATCAGTTCTCACTTTGCTGGGGACATACTTCATCCCCTTGTAGGTAATAATTGTATCTACACTGATGACATGTGACTCTGAAGTATTCTGGTTTTTTTATTTTATTTTTTTGTATAAATAGAAATGGAGTCTCACTATGGTGTCCAGGCAGGTCTTGAATTCCTGGGCTCAAGTGATTCTCCCACCTTTGCCTCCCAACATGCTGGGATTATAGGCATGAGCCACCAAGCCCAGCTTACTCTGTTTTGTTTGTTTGTTGTTGTTGTTTTGCTTGTTTTCTCAAGACAGAGTCTTTCTCTGTTGCCCAGGCTGGAATGCAATGGCACAATCTCGGCTCACTGCAACCTCCACCTCCCAGGTTCAAGTGATTCTCCTGCCTCAGCCTCCCCAAGTAGCTGGGATTACAGGCACGTGCCACCAGCCCCGGCTAATTTTTTGTATTTTAGTAGAGATGGAGTTTCACCATGTTGGCCAAGCTGGCCTCGACCTCCTGACCTTGTGATCCACCTGCCTTGGTCTCCCAAAGTGCTGGGATTACAGGCATGAGCCACTGCGCCCGGCCTGTTTTTTGTTTTGTTTTGTTTTGTTTTGTTTTGTTTTAGACAGGGTCTCAGTCTGTTAACCAGCTCGGAGTGCTGTGGCACAATCTCGACTCACTGCAATCTCTACCTCCCAGGCTCAAGCTATTCTCCCACCTCAGCCTCTTGAGTAGCTGGGACAGCATGCACTACCACCATGCCCAGCTGATTTTGTGTTTTTTGTAGAGACAAGGTTTCCAGACGGGCACAGTACCTCACACAGGTAATCCCAACACTTTGGGAGGCCGAGGCGGGCAAAGCACTTGAGGCCAGGAGTTCGAGACAGGATTTTACCGTGATGCCCAGGCTGGTCTCCAACTCTTGGGCTCAAGCGATCCTCCCACCGTGGCCTCCCAAAGTGCTAGGATTACAGGCATGAGCCACCATGCCCATCCATTGAAAGTGTTCTTTCATTGAAATGCACTATCTTGTTTATTTTTTTCTTTTCTTTTGAGATAGGGTCTCACTCTGTGGCCCAGGCTGGAGTACAGTGGTGCATTCTTAGCTCACTGCAGCCTCGAACTCCCGGGCTCAAGCCATCTTCCTGCCTCAGCCTCCCGAGTAGCTGGGCCCACAGGCATGACCCAGGGCACCTTAAAAGAAGTATGCATTGGAGCTTTTGTAGCATCAGAGGAGTAAACAGAAAACAACAACAACAAAAGAAACATTGGGACTGTGTCCCCAGAAGGCCAGATATGACCTGAACTAGTATGAGACATAAATTTACATGTTAAAGAAAACCTCCCAGTGTGGCTGAAGCCAGGATCCCCTAGTGCTTGTGTCTCACCTGCAGACCAACAGTCTCCTGTCATCCAGCCCTCCACTCCTTCCTCGGCATTTCTCCTGAGGTATCTCAGTGGCATCTCCAACTCAGGGTTTGCAATGCATAGGTTCTTCCATCAGATCTGCCAGTGGCACCAGGATTCCTCNACCTTAAAAGAAGTATGCATTGGAGCTTTTGTAGCATCAGAGGAGTAAACAGAAAACAACAACAACAAAAGAAACATTGGGACTGTGTCCCCAGAAGGCCAGATATGACCTGAACTAGTATGAGACATAAATTTACATGTTAAAGAAAACCTCCCAGTGTGGCTGAAGCCAGGATCCCCTAGTGCTTGTGTCTCACCTGCAGACCAACAGTCTCCTGTCATCCAGCCCTCCACTCCTTCCTCGGCATTTCTCCTGAGGTATCTCAGTGGCATCTCCAACTCAGGGTTTGCAATGCATAGGTTCTTCCATCAGATCTGCCAGTGGCACCAGGATTCCTCTAGCAACTAAAGCCAAAAAAAAAAAAAAATGATTTATACCTATGGTCCCAGCTACTTGGGTGACTGAGGCAGGTGGGGGGGCACCTGTAGTCTTAGCTATTTGGGAGGCTGAGGTGGGAAGATTGCTTGAGCCCAGGAGGTTAAGGCTGCAATGAGCTATGATGGTGCCACTGCACTCCAGTTTGGGTGACAGAGTGAGAACCTGTCTCTAAAAAATAAAAATAATCATAACAATATATAAGTAAAATAAATTTAACAGAGTTTAATTGAGCAAAGAATGATTCACAAATTGGATAGCCCACTGAACCAGAGTAGGTTCAGAGAGACCCCGGCACTGTCTCATGGTAAGAGAGGATTTATGGACAGAAAAAGGAAAGTGATATGCAGAAAACAGAAGTGAGGTACAGAAACAGCCAAATTCGTTACAGCTCACCATTGGCCTTATTTGGGCATGGTTTGGACAGTTGACTTCCTTCGGACAAAACTTTGTGATCGGCACAAAAGTGCCAGGTTCCAGTCTGTTTACACATCCAGTTAGATTTCAGTGCACTGAGTACGGAGAAACCTTTAGGCAAACCTTAAAACATGTCAGGGGGCAGCTTTGGGCTAACCTTCATTCAGCACATCCTTTGGCGCTCAGCTTAAATAGAGCTCTTGCCTTAAACATGAACAGTCTAAGAAGGCGGCTGCGCCTGTCTAGTCAGACCTGAAATTTCAGCGGGGTTTTGGAAAACCAGTGACACTTGCCCTAAGTTACCGTTAACGCTCCAGGCTTGGTCTGGGTGATATTAACCATGTTCAGGGTGAACTTCAGGATGAAGGACCTCCACTGTTGCACAAGGCCCTGTCATCAGAGAGACCAGAATAAATGCCCCTTTAGCAACTAAAACAGACCCTAAGGTTAAGGAAAGAAAAGTTAGCTACAGG
>NW_016812574.1:0-1831 GCF_001698545.2 Rhinopithecus bieti
TGTACCCTAGAACTTAAAGTATAATAATAATAAAAAAAAAAGTGTTGTCATCACAAATAATAAAAAATATTGTGTAAGTCTGGGAAACATGATAAAGCCCTCTCTCCACAAAAAATGAAAAAAAAAAAATTCAGGTGTGGTGGTTTGAGCCTGCAGGGTCAGCTACTTGGGAAGGTAAAATGCCATTTCATTCACTCACTTTTGTTATTTGCTTAAAATGTAGAGCGAGTGGCAGACAAAATTCCTCAGACACTGAGTTACAGAAGGAAGGAGTTTATTAGGCCAGAGACATAGGCAAGACTTCAGTCTCAAGAGTCGAGCTCCCTGAGTAATTCCTGTCCCTTTTAAGGGCTCACAACTCTAAGGGGTGCACTTGAGAGGGTCGTGATTGATTGAGCAAACAGGGGGTATGTGACTGGGGGCTGCATGTACCGATAATTAGATCAGAACAAAATAAGATGGGGATTTTCACTGTGCATTCCAAAACATTGTGTGTAATCTGTAAATAAGAGAACCAGTTAGGTCAGGGAGTGATCTTTGATTACCAGACCCAGGGTACAGCGATGGGCTGTCTGCCTGTGGATTTCATTTCTGCCTTTTAGTTTCTACTTCTTCTTATTTGGAGGCAGAAATTGGGCTTAAGACAATATGAGGGGTGGCCTCCTCCCTTAAAAGTTCCTTCATTACACTTTTCAAATCAGATTAGTGCATCAATGATGTGTTCTAGTTTCTAGAGTAATGTTTTCCCTGAGATTATGTATATGAATCATCTCAAAGATCAACATTACTCATCATCAAATAAACATTTTTTCTTAGCAAATGAACCTTTTCATAACTGACACGTAAGTACCCCTTTCTAGACCTGCAAGAAAAACTATATATGATATACTTACATCTACTCAGTGCCCAATTTGCCAGCAGCAGAGGCCAACACTGATCAGTCACTATGACAACATTTCTTAAGGTGCTTGCTCTGGATATGGGTTTTCCTATTCTGCATGCAGTGCTTCTTCAAGACCAAAATCTGTGGACTCACTAAGTGCCTCATCCACCATCCAAGTCTTCCACACAGCATTCCATCTGACCAAGTCATTCACCTCATGGATAGAGAAGTGTGGCACTGGGCATCTGCTTATGGAATACACTGGTCTTACATGTTTCCCATCATCCTAACGCAACTGGATTAATAGAATGGTGAAATGGCCTTTTAAAGTTAAATTGCCATACCAACTATGTGATAAGACTTACGAAGTTGATGTTTGTTAACTTTAAGACTTGCAAAGTTAATGTATGTTCTGAAGTCAGTGTCCCACTACAGTGCTTTCTCCCACAGCCTGAATTAATGGGTACAGAAATCAAGAGGTGGAAATGGGAATGTCCCACTGACCATCATCCCTAGTAAAAGGTTCGTTTCCTGTTTCCATGACATGATCCTCCACTGGCTTATAAGTCCTTGATCCAGAGGGATAAATGCTGCCAGCAGGAGATGCAATGACAATTCCATTAAAACAGACAGTGAAGATAGCCCCCTTGGCATTTTGGACTACTCCTACCTTTCAGTAAATAGGTGACAAATGGAGGAGGAATGTTGGCTCTGGTGATTGACCTGAATTATCAAGATAAAATCAATCTACTACTCCAAAACAGAGGTATGGAAGAGTATGCATAGAACACAGGAGACCCATTAGAGTGCTCAATCTTTAGTTGAGTATTTAATTGCCCAGAGATTAAGGTCTCTGGAAAACTACAACAGGCTCAAATTTGACAGGACTGTAAATTAATCAGGTTTCAGTTGTTCCACCAAGAAGGAAGGAAGGAAGGAAGGAAGGAA
>NW_016812575.1:0-302 GCF_001698545.2 Rhinopithecus bieti
GCTTTCTGTGAAACTGCTTTGTGATGTGTGAATTCATCTAACAGACTTACACCGTTCTTTTCATTGAGAAGTTTGCTAAAACTTTTTTGTGGAATCTACGAATTGATATTCGGGAATGCTTTGAGGAACCTGGTGAAAAGGAAATATCCTCAGATGAAAACTAGATAGCAGCTTTCGAGGAAACAGCTTTGTGATGTGTGAGTTCATCTCACAGAGTTACAGCATACTTTTCTTGGAGCACTTTGGTAGCCCGGTTGTTGGGGGATCTGATAAGGCATACTTTGGATCACTTTGAAGCCTAT
>NW_016812576.1:0-2563 GCF_001698545.2 Rhinopithecus bieti
AAAGTGAAAAAAGAGGAAAATGTAACTATTCAAATAATAATATATCCATTTGCCAAAAATATAGATGCATATAAGAATATATGAAACTAGATGAAACTAACCCAATTGTTAACGTAGTTATATCTGAGTGATGAAATATTTATTTACCATTGTAAAGGTTAACTGGAATTAACATATATTCTACACTAAAAAAAAGGTTTTGTTGTTTTTTAGAGAACAGTCTTCTCAAACTTGCTTTTGCTGTTTAAAGTTATTTTCTGAACACAGACTAAGGAAAAAGCTAAACAAAGGCTGACATTTCAACTCTCGATACCACACTTTACTATTAATTGTTAACGCAAAATGTAATCTATATTACTTCAATGGCCAGCGATAGCGATTCAGAAAGTGGAAGATAGAAAAAAAGACAGCGAGAAAGTAGTAGTAGGAGTGGTAACAGAAGTGGTACTAGAACTTAAGAGTTCCAGAGGGAATGTGTAAGAGCACAGTCCTGCAATTACATAAAGAATTGAGAGCAAACCCAGTACTCTGTAATTTTAGTCCATTATTCCAGTAACAGAGTTTTAATGATGATTCTACCAAATATAATAAATTAGAAGCCAGTGGAAATATCTGAAAACCTGCCGAGCCTCCACGTGTGGTCATGTGGTGTGTGCACTGCAGAGGGTGACCCAGCTAAGGGCGCAGGAGATGGAGGCAGAAATCCTCCAAGTCTTACCAATCTGCAACTGCATCCCCATGCAGGAGGACTCCCTTTTCTAATTTGAATACAACTTTCTCATAGGCTAGTGGAAGCCCTGCAAATGGAAGGCGAGGAACTCTAGTGGGTATAGAAAAGTTTTTAGAAATAAGGCTGAGGGTGAAGAGTGATGTGTCCATAAGGGTGTGAGAAGTCTGTCTTTTAAGATAAGAGCTACTTGGGCATCTACGGAGAAAAAAAAAAAAAAGCCAGTAAATATTGAAGGTACAAGAAAGAGTGGAGGGGAAAACCTGAGTAGAAAATGGTGGCGTCCAGGGGTGCACAATTTTGCAAGGGGAGTGAAGGAACAAATGAACTGCAGAAAGAGTCACTGATAAAAAGGTGGCTTCAGGAGCCCTTATGCTAATTGGCTCCAGTAGTTTTATAATGAATAAAATAGTCTTTGAGCTAAGGGCAGTACCACTCCTTCACATGCATAGGATCTTGGACCTCTGCTTTCTTTGAACTCTTAAGGCATTTTTCACTTATATCTAGGTTTCTGGTTGTGGTTGTTGGAAGTCAGCCTGCCAGATTAGAGGGGAGTTACTGTAACATGATAAGTCCCAGTTATGAGCAAAAATGTGCTACCCCCTTCTAATACTTTTCTTAAGAACCAGATGTTTTCCAGAAAAATGTTTCACTCTGCAATCTGCCTTACAGTGCACATCAGTGAATCTGGCACAATGCCCATAAAAGCAATCTGATCCCATAAATGAAGGATGCGGAGTAATGAGCAGGTTCTAAATGTCTTACTTCTGAGTGGTATAACATGAGACTCGATGGCAATCCTTAAACCAGGCTGCTTTCAAATAGTCTGTATGTTATTTTTATCTTCCTTCAAACAAATTCTTTTGGCAATGTAAAATAAACCCTGTTTTTTTTTTTTTTTTTTTTTTTAAGGGAGTATTTTAAGAAGGTAATTACTATTTCCATTTTCACCAAAAGCAGCCTAGTTTTATTTTAATGGGTAAGTGATGTAAGAACTTTAAAAAACCACTTGCAACAGAGGACAGAGCTGCAAAGTGTTCAGTAGTGTCCTTACTTATTTTGGGTCAGGGCAATAGGTCCTTTTCAATAGTTACAGATTCAACTTTCTTTGAAAACACACTTAAGAACTTTGAGGAAAAGAATGCACTAAAATGGTAAGCAGTTACAAAATGCTCTTTTCATATAGTTTAAGTTTAATATATGAAGTTGCTCTAGTAAATAAATAAAACTCCTCCCTTACATAGCTTCCTGAAGAATTTTTTTGTCCAATTTTCACATTGACTTAAGTTACAAATTGCAGAGGATAGATTAAGGGGACTCTGGGTGGGGCAAGCGCAGGACATTGAGAAATCGCAAGTGCGAAGTTAAAATGATTGAATACGTACCATGTGAAGAGTCAAGGTGAGGAAATGGGACAAACGACGTGTCTAGATCCTGATGTCACTTACTTGTGTTAAACACATAAATCTACTGCTTCTGATAAAATCTATGTGCTGGGTGGTTGTTTTGTAGATTTTTTAAAATGCCTAATATTCACTATTAAAGTTTCAATAAAATGTTTTGTTTCTACAAAAGGAAACACTTTTAAATTTTTTATTTGGAAAAAAATTAAACTTACAGAAAATTGCATGAATAAGATTGCAAAGACCATATATACTAAGGTAAACATTACAATATTGCTAATATTTTAGACCATTTGCTTTATCATTTGTGCTGTGTGAGTATACGAATTTTATGTATACATTTACACTCACACAGATGTATACACACATATATACATATGATACATATATGTACATATATATATACATATGTGTATATATGTACATATATATA
>NW_016812577.1:0-2167 GCF_001698545.2 Rhinopithecus bieti
CCCCATACCCGCATATGCATGAGAGAGGTGATGCCATGAGCTGTCCGGACCTCTCTTTTGTCTCACACCGCTCTAAGCCCCAGGGCCCTCAGTAATCCCAACTCCACTCTCAACCTCTACTGAGGACTGAGGACGGGAGTAGATGACTCAGCCGCCAGCAGCAATGAGGGGTGAAAGGTTCCCACCTGTCTTCTATAAAGTCAGCAAGAGTCCACGATGGTGCCTGGATGGGGCAGTTTTCTGGTCTGGGGTGAGACAGGAGGGGGGCCTAAGGCATGGGAGGGCAGGATGCTTAAACCAGCAGGGAGGGGTGGAAGTTTTGGAGGGCAGCAGGGGAAACATTTACACCCCTCCCTCATCCCTGCTCTCCCTGCCCAGGCCTGGAGCTCACACTTCTGAGAGGCATCGCAAGCAAGGGCCTTCACCTTACTGAGACCCCATCCCCTCAGAGAGGCTCATGGAGCTCGAAGCACGCGGGGCTGGCCTCTCCAGAGCTAGCAGATTCCTTCTGGACCTGTAGGGTGCCGCCCTAGCCCAGCCGCCATGGCGCAGGGTTTCGCAGTGGGCTTCGACCCACTGGGCCTAGGAGACCTAAGCTCCGGCTCTCTGAGCTCCATCTCCTCCCGAGGCCACCTAGGCAGCGACTCAGGCTCCACCGCAACGCGATACCTGCTAAGGAAGCAGCAACGGCTGCTGAACGGGCCCCCCCGCGGAATCCGAGCCTCATCGCCCATGGGACGCGTCATCCTCATCAACTCCCCCATCGAAGGTGGGGGTGGGACCCAGCCACCGGCCTGGGTTGGGGAGGGTGGGGTAGGGGACAGGGGGAACTCAGCAGGAGGAGGCAGAGCCTGTATGAGTGGGGGAATTCAAGAGATGGGAGTCACAGGGAGGTGGCAGGCAGCCTGGGAACCCATACACTCTTCCTCACCTGCTTCTTCTCCAGGCCAATCCTGCAGGGGTCCAGGGTGGTAGAAGGGTCAGAGGAGGGAGAGAAGGCCATGGCAGCAGGGAAAGGCATGCATGTGGTATGCTAGCCCCAGGTGGGCAAGGCAGGGGATTGAACTGGCCTCTTTCGCCCATGGGCTCTGCCCTTCTCCAGATCCACTGTGTGTACTTCTGGGGGATGGGGCAGGATAAAGGAGGACATCCTCCATCAACCAGTCCATTGTGTGACAAGCTCTGTGCTGGGCTGCGAGGAGTCAGTGCCCAAGTGGGTAGACAGAATTCAGGGCTTCAGTGCTGAAGGAGGGGAATGAAGGCAGCACAGCAAATGTTCAGAAGAGGAGGGTTGAGGGTGGAGAGGGAGCTCCATCAGGGAAGGGGAGACCTAAGCTTATGTAGTTGCTTAATGCTGCTTCATGGAGCACCAATTCTATACCAGCCCTGGGGAGGTGTTACAAGGGACCTAGAGAGAAATCAGGCTCCCTCTTCACCTTCCAGAAATCTACAGTGTAGCAGGACAGAGCAACAAGAACAGCTGGTGACAGGGGTGAGCTATCACCAACAAAGGCTGGAAATGAAAAGCATGGAGCATGGTGGGTGGGCACTTAGGAGCCAGCCTGGCTGCAGTGACAGATGTGAGGCGACTAAGAGCTGGTGAGCAAGACAGGACCTTGAATGCCAGGGGCGGAGCCAGGCCCCCTGAGTGTGGGCTTTCTGTGGGCAGGACCAGATAAATATCTCCAGCTCCTCTCCTCTTTCTTAGCCAGCAGAGCTGCCCTGGCTGGATCCCAGACTGGACTCTTCAGGCCCTGTTCCTCCCCCTCTGACCCAGTGGGACATCTCTGTTCCCCTCCCTAGGCCACTGGAACAGGGGTGGGCATGTTGCTCAGGGAACAGGCTTTCCTCCACCAGTGGCTTGGCACGCTCACCCCTGTCATACACCAGTCTATGCCTCACCCTCTGGTGAGCAACAGGGCACTGCTGAGGGTCACCGCGGTCATTCTGTTCAGGGAGCAGAAGTCTCCAGGGGAGTTAAGAGACATTGAGGAAAAGGGAAGCAGGGACCGCAGCAGTCTTTATTTGTCCCATTCTATGAAAAGAACTATGCTATACTCCCTCTGATACACACTCTCTCTCTCTCCCTCTCCCTCTCTCCCTCCCTCTCCCCCCACCCCTTCCCTTTGCCCATGTATGATGCAAGGGCTGTTTATACTGTCCTTTT
>NW_016812578.1:0-367 GCF_001698545.2 Rhinopithecus bieti
CACACACGCACAAACGCACACACACACGCACATGCGCGCACACACATGCACAAACGCACACACACACGCACAAACGCACACACACAGACGCACATGCGCGCACACACACACGCACAAACGCACACAGGCACAAACGCACACACACAGACGCACATGCGCGCACACACACGCACAAACGCACACACACAGACGCACAAATGCACACACACAGACGCACATGCGCACGCACACACACGCACAAACGCACACACAGACGCACATGCGCGCACACACGCACAAACGCACACACAGACGCACAAACGCACACACACACGCACACAACGCACACACGCACATGCGCGCACACACACACGCACAAACGCACACA
>NW_016812579.1:0-370 GCF_001698545.2 Rhinopithecus bieti
GCTTCATCTCAGAGGGTCATCTGGCTGTATGAGGTGTCAGTCAGCCCCTACTGGGAAGTGTCTCCCAGTTACGCTGCATGGGTGTCAGGCACCCACTTGAGGAGGCATTCTGTCCATTCTCAGAGCTCAGACAGGGACGTTTAAGTCTGCAGAAGATTCTGCTGCCTTTTGTTCAGCTATTTCCTGCCCCCCCCCCCGAGGTGGAGTCTACAGAGGCAGGCAGTCCTCCTTGAGCTGTGGTAGGCTCCACCCAGTTTGAGTTTCCGGACCACTTTGTTTACCTACTCTAGCCTCAACAATGGCAAATGCCCCTCCCCCACCCAGGCTGCCACCTCACAGTTCAATCTTGGACTGCTGTGCTAGCAGTGAA
>NW_016812580.1:0-3143 GCF_001698545.2 Rhinopithecus bieti
ATTAGCCAGGCGTGGTGGCATGTGCCTGTAGTTCCAGCTACTTGGGAGGCTGAGGTAGGAGAATTGCTTGAATCCGGGGGGCAGAAGTTGTAGTGAGCCAAGATTGCGCCATTGCACTCCAGCCTGAGTGACAGAGCCAGACTTTATCTCAAAAAAAAAAAAAAAAAAAAAAAAAAAAGAGTGGGCATCCTTGTCATGTTCCTATGATTTAGATATGACTTTAGAGTTTAGAGCGGGTACTAAATGTATTAAGATTCTTGTGGCTTTTAAGACGGAAGGAATGTATTTGCATTCAAGAGTGCATGAGTTTTGGGGGCCAGGAATGGAAGGCTATGAAATGAATTCTGTTTCCCTAGAATTCATATGTTGAATCTCTAACCTGTAATGTGACTGTATTAGAAAAAGAACCTGTAAGGAGGTGATTGAGGTTAAATAAGGTCATGAAGGGAGGGTCCTGGTCTCTTGGGATTAGTGCCCTTACAGGGAGAGACACAGGAGAACCTGCTCCCTCTCTGCCCAGAAAGAAGAGGTTATATGAGCAAACAGGGAGATGGTAGCTGCCTTCAAGCCAGGAAGAAAGGCCTCACCAGAAACTATGTTTGCAGTTATCTCAGACTTCCAGCCTCCAGAATTGTAAGAAAATAAATGTCTGTGGTTGAAGCTACATAGTCTATGGTACTTTGTTGTGGCAGCCTGAGTACAGACTAATATATCACACAAGTGCCACATATACGTGCTGTACCTGTTATGAAAGTGCATATGACACTCAGGAGTTGCACATATACATATATGCATGTCAAATGTATGTTATATATCATGTTTTATATAATGCATGTCTTCTTGCCCCCCTTCTTTATTTAGCTAGCTATAAACATACATACATAGATTGAGAGAGAGCAAACAAGCCCTGATCTCCATGCCCGAGAGTTAGCTTAACTCCATTCTGGGACCTCATACTCAAGTCCTCACCCTGGTCATATGCCAATGCCAGTGATCCATGCCTTTGATCCTAGGGCAGCTAAGTTATAGCTAAGTCATAAAACTTAAGAATACAATACTGAAAAAAAAAATCTTACATAGGTCAGCAGCACCATCTTTACCTAAAACAGCTGTCTATAAATAATTTTGTTACCATAAAGGTCTTAATTGTAATAAGAATATTTATACTTGCTCTAATTAATGTCTATTTCTAGCTTTTAAAAGGAATAACTTTTAAAATGTTTTGTTAACTCACCTTGTCACAGATCCATTTCTTAGGATTTTCACTTCGGAATTGTTCTTTGTGAGAAATAGGACAATACTTGCTTGATAAATGCATTGATGGGATGTACTTTTCATTTTATGGTATGAAGAAAATGGCAAAACCTGAAAGAAATATTTAGGAGCTATTCTTAACTTGATTTTAGAGACACTTGGTTTTTAAAATAAGACTTTGGAGAAGTACTATAGTACAGTGAAAATAATACATGATTTAGAATCAGAATACTTAGATTTCATTTCAACCTCTGCCATTGATTACCTGTGTTAATTACTTCTATTAATCTTTATTTTCTACTCTGCAAATGGAGATACTAAAATGTTCTTCACAGAATTTTTGTGAGTCTCAAGTATTTTATATAGAGATAATGCTAAATAATACATTTATGAATCAATTATGCCAAAAAACTCAAAATTCATCATATAAATGAAAATGTTCTTAATTTTAAAATAGTATCCCTAAATCAAAAGGACAGTCAGTACAGTCAATTCTCATTGAAGTAGGCTTTCTTCAATTTTAAGTCACTTGAATAATGGTGGCATTATTGGTAACAGTAGCAGTTACAAAAAATAGGGCCTTCAAGTCAGCCAGACCTGTAATCACATCTTAGCTTTGCTTTGCTAGCTGTATTATCCTATGTAAGTTATCTGAATGAGGCTTGACTTCCATATAGGGTTATTACAATGAATGAACAACTTAATTCATGTAAGGTATTTAACATGGAGGCCGAAAAGATTGTGTCCAATAAATAATGTCGGTGCTAAAAGCAGATGTAAAAATTGAAGGAACCTGTTGCAGCAACCATTATCATCATCATCATCATCATCATTACTTTAGATATTTTTATGATCAACAGAAAAGACCAAACTTTTAAAACTCATATAAACTCTCACAGAACATCTAAGATTGTGATATGCTTTCAGTGTAACCCAGATCCCTCACCAAAACACACTGAAATAAGAGTAAAGAAATTTTTTTTAAAAGTTATAAACCTATAAGAAGAAATAGGACAGAAAATAAGAAAGAGCAATTGAAAACACCAATTAATTTTTAGCGGGTGGAAGGAAGATAGAAAATTCAAAAATGACACAAAAGAGTTAAGAAAACTGAAATCTAGGTGCCAGAAGAATGAGATGTCAAAGAGCAACAGGGCAATTTGTCCTGTAGAACTAGGGAAAGGCTCGGGAAATAAATCTACAATTATTCCAGAAAGTGAGAGAAGGAATGAAGCTGAAAACAGCTGAAAGCTTATGTAAGGAGTAATGAAATCCCCAGGTCCATGTCCCCGTCCATGTATCCATAAAAGCCTATTCTCAGAAAAAATTTACACCAAAAAGCTCTAGTCTCAAGGAAAGCATGTACTGAGGAAGGCTAAGGGGAGGCACCAAATGGAATATGTAGATTTTAATCCAAAGACTGGCCATTGAACTCTTTCCTCGCTCGTCTCTTAAGTGCACTGGCAGCTTGAACTTATATCCTTCAGAAGACTGATTGCATCTTCTGAAAAGATGTGACAGTTCTTAGAGAAACGAGTTCAAATATCAACAATTTGGGGATGTTTTAATTAAAAGGGTGTATCAGAATATAATAAAATCTATCAAAAAGCCACTCTTTTACACCCTTAGAGTTTCTAATCTAATTTTTACATTTTCCCTTTTAATATAAACTTAAGAATGGTTTACCAGTGGGAAAATAATCAATGTGGAAGAAGGACACAAATCCAAACATAAGGAATAAGCTAGAAGAAACAGATATCATGATGCAGCAAAAAGGAGTAAATTCAGAAATTTTAACACATATAATCAAAAGAGACATGGTATTAATGAAATAAAATTTGGAAGGCTTTTAAATAAAAGAAACATTTAGAGAAAAGTGGAAGCTCTGG
>NW_016812581.1:0-1122 GCF_001698545.2 Rhinopithecus bieti
AATCTCTTTGCCTTTTGTATAGTCACCAGTAAGTAAAGTGTTACAGGTCCCTTTGGGGAAGCACTTAGGGAATCATCACTGTATATAATTGTGACGGGGTATCAGGGTTCTTTCTCCTAGGGACTTAGCCACCTCTTCAGCCAATGGATTCTGGATCTGAAAATTGCCTCAAGTCTAAGAACTAAGAAAGGAATCATGGCTTTCTATTGGGGTGATCACCCAGAGCCTCTTGATCTTCCATTTTTGCATTTTTTTCTTCTTTGGTTGTAGATGTTAATCGGCACCCTGGTTAGCTGCCTGTTTATTTTCCCCTAAAAACACCATACTCTTTGAACTGTCGCCACAATTCTTTGTGGGAAAAACTTCCACAGCTGTCCCTCTAACCTTGCCATTTGTTAAAGCTCACTGTGAGCTCCTGGCTTTGGCAGTTAAGCACTGACACTTGGCCTCTGTTACTTCAGGACTCCATCATCCCTATGGACAATCTCAGGACTGTAGGTGCTTCCCTTATTGCAGCCTCTGCAACAGAGAGCCATCACTGAACTTCTGAGTTATTCTCAAGCTCCTCTCACCAGCCCGTTTGTAGTGACTTTCATAAATGATGTTTTCTGGACTTCCCCGTGAAACATATGCCTTGGTAGGTCTTCTGGCCTCACATAATATATCCATTTCAATATACCCACTTCCTTCAGCCTCTTTATTTCTTTCTTCACTATCTTCTAGAGCAACTGAGACATTTCATCTGTATTCAATCCTGGATATGGCTTCTTCCAGGTTGCTAAGAGCCACCCTAGCAGGTTTACGCCTTGGGTTTTTGCTAGGTTGTCAAATTCCATGTCATGAGAAAGTGCTCCTAAGTCTATGAATTCTTACTTATCCAGTCTTTCATTTACCCCTCCATGACCTACCACCCTCAAAACCTAATGTCAGGAGCCAATAGATACACACCAGTTCTTACAATTCTTTTAGTACATAGTCTCTTTTTCTATCTTATCAACCACAGTATGTTACTAGCTGAGCCACTGGCTTGGTTGTCAGTTGAGGAGGTAAGAATATCTCTTGAGGAGGCACCTGTTGTCTTGTGGTAAAAACAGCTCTATAGCATCTTTCTCTTTTTTTTTT
>NW_016812582.1:0-1634 GCF_001698545.2 Rhinopithecus bieti
GGTTACCCCTGTACTGTTCTCATGGTAGTGAATAAATATGAAAAGTTCTGATGGTTTTATAAACGAGATTTCCCCTACCCAAGTCTTTTGCCTCTCATCATGTGAGACTTGGTTTGGTCCTCATTTGCCTTCCATCATAATTATAAGACCTTATAATTATAAAAACTCACAGAGGTTTAACTGTGAGTCTGTTAAACCTCTTTCCTTTATAAATTACCCAGTCTCGGGTGTGTCTTTATTAGCAGCACGTGAACAGACTAATACTATAGATATGAAACAATTCCATATATATATACTCTCTCTATATATATGTGTGTGTGTGTGTGTGTGTATGTGTGTGTGTGCACGTGTGTGTGTTTGTATGTGTGATAAAACAGGGTAAATAATCTGAATAACCACTTCTCCCTAGAAGATATAAAAATGCCAATAAACATGCAAAAATTGGTTAAACACTAGCTTTCATTAGGAAAGTAAAGTTAAAAACCCCATTGAGATAACACTGCACATCTAATAGGATGCGTTAGAAAAGTAAGCCTCTTTCCAGCCTGGACGACAGAGTGAGACATCACACACACAAAAAAAGTAAGCCTCCTAATACCAAAATGTTAGTAATGATGTAGAATGGACTAACTAGCCGGAAAACCAGAATCTTTATACATAGAGAGAATGTGAAATGAAGCAGCAGCTTTGCCAAAAAATTGGCCATTTCCTTCTTTCTTTCTTTCTTTTTTTTTTATTTTTTTATTTTTTGAGTTGGAGTCTCACTCTGTCACTCAAGCTGGAGTGCAATAATGTGATCTTGGCTCACTGCAACCCCCGCCTCCCAGGTTCAAGTGATTCTCCCAACTCTGCCTCCTGAGTAGCTGGGATTACAGGCACCCACCATCATGCCCAGCTAATTTTTATATGTTTTAAAGATGGGATTTCACCATGTTGGCCAGACAGGTCCCAAACTCCTGACCTCAGATGATTCGCTCGCCCTAGCATCCCAAAGTACTGGGATTACAGGCGTGAGCCACTGCACCTGACCTTTTCTAATAAAGTTAAACTCACATGTATTATAAAATGCAGTAATTACACTCCTAGATATCAATCAAAAAATAAAAAATAAAAACAACTGTCCACAAAGGTTTGTACAAAAATATTCATAAGTTCATTAATAGTAATATCACAAGACTAGAAACATATGAAATGTCCATCAACAGATGAATTGAATAAACAAAATGTGGTGTATCCATACAAAGCAACACTATTCAGCAATAAAATAATATGAATGACTGATATATAAAATAACATGGGTGAATCTCAAAGCAGCAGGCTAAATAAGATAAGTCAGATAAAAAGACTACATAATGTATAAATTCATTTATATATCAATGTATACTTTTATTTGTATGTTTATTTATATAACAGTTCTAGAAAAGTCTCAATTTTATTGACAAAAAGCATAAGTTGCTTTTGCTTGGGATGAGGAGTGAAAGCATGGATTGAAATGTCAGAGAGTAAAAGGGCAACTTTTTGAGGTGAAGTAAATACTTTAAAACTTGATTGTGGTTTGTTGTCCAACTTGATGGCTGCACAACAGCACATATTTACTGAAACTCATGTCACTGACTTTTTTTTTTTTTTTTTTT
>NW_016812582.1:5099-7143 GCF_001698545.2 Rhinopithecus bieti
AAAAAAAAAAAAAAAAAAAAAAAAAAAAAAAAAAGACAAAGAAAGGGCATTGCATAATGGTAAAGGGTACAATTCAACAAGAAGACCTAAATATACTAAATATATATTCACCCAACACAGGAGCACCCAGATTCATAAAGCAGATTCTTAGAGTTTTTAAAAGAGATTTAGAAGCCCAACCATAATGGTGGGAGACTTCAACACCTCATTGATAGTATTAGACAGATCACTGAGAAAGAAAATTAACAAAGATATTTAGGACCAGAACTCAAAACTGAACCAAATGGACCTGGTAGATATCTATAGAACTGTCTTTCCCAAAACAACATAATGTACTTTCTTCTCATGACGACATCATATATAGTCTAAAATCAACCACACAATTGTAATAAAATATTCCTCAACAATTATAAAAGAAATGTAATCATACCAACCACTCTTTTAGACCACAGCACAATAAAAATAGAAATCAAGGATAAGAAAATTGCTCAATATCATACAATTACATGGAAATTAAACAACATGCTCCTGAATGACTGTTGGGTAAATAATGAAATTAAGGCAGACATCAAGAAGTTCTTTGAAACTAATGAGAGAAAAGATCCAAACAAACAGAATATCTGGAACATAGCCAAGGCAGGGTTATGATAAAAATTTATAGTACTAAATACACACATCAAAATGTCAGAAAGATCTCAAATTATCAACCTAACAACAAAAAATCTAGAGAAGTAAGAGCAAAACCAACTCCAAAGCTAGCAGAAGACAAGAAATAACCAAAATCAGAGAGAACTGAAGATTGAGACATAAAAGTCATTCAGAAGACTAATGAATCAAGGAGTTGTTTTTTGAAAACCTTAAAAACATAGATAGAACATTAACTAGACTAATAAAGAAGAAAATAAAGAAGATTCAATGAAACGCAATTAGAAATGACAAATGGGAGGTTACTACTGACCCCACAGAAATACAAATAACAACCAGAGACTACTATGAACACCTCAATGCACACACACTAGAAGAGCTAGAAGAAATGAATAAATTCCTGAATACATACACCCTCCCAAGACTGAACCAGGAAGAAATTAGATCCCTGAATAAACCAATAAGGAACTCCAAAATTCAGTCAGTAATATGTAGCTTACCAAACAAATAGCCTAGAACTAGAAAGATTCACA
The DNA here is from genome assembly GCF_001698545.2 of Rhinopithecus bieti. Lineage (NCBI taxonomy): Eukaryota > Metazoa > Chordata > Mammalia > Primates > Cercopithecidae > Rhinopithecus > Rhinopithecus bieti. The sequence continues at coordinate 6,278 of NW_016812582.1, forward strand.
GATGATTTCTACCAGATGCACAAAGAAGATATATTACCATTTCTACTGAAACAATTTCAAAAATTTGAGAATGGACTCCTCCTCAACTTATTCTATGAGAGCAGCAACACCCTGATACCAAAATATGGCCTAGACACAACAAAAAATAATAATTTAGGCTAAAGTTCCATGAAGAACATCTATGCACACTTTCTCTATGGAATACTAGCACACGAAATCCAGCAGCACATCTAAAAGCTAATCTACAACAATCAAGTAGGATTTATCCCTAGGACGCAAGATTGGCTCAATGTAGGAAAATTAATAAATGTGATCCATCACATAAACAAAACTAATGACAAAATCACAGGATTTTCTCAAAGATGTAGAAAAATCTTGGATAAAATTAAACATTCCTTCATGTTAAAGACTCTCAATAAACTAGGTATTGAAGGAACATAACTTACAATAACAAGAGCCATTTATGACAAACCCACAGCCAACATCATACTGAACGCTAAAAGCTGAATGCATCCCCTTTCAAAACTGGCATAAGACAAGGATGCCCTCTGTCACCACTCCTATTCAAAATAGTATTGGAAGTCTAATTAGATCCCATTTGTCAATTTTGGCTTTTGTTGTCATTGCTTTTGGTGTTTTAGACATGAAGTCCTTGCCCATGCCTATGTCCTGAATGGTATTGCCTAGGTTTTCTTCTCGGGTTTTTATGGTTTTAGAACTAACATTTAAATCTTTAATCCATCTTGAATTGATTTTTGTGTAAGGTATAAGGAAGGGATCCAGTTTCAGTTTTCTACTTATGGCCAGCTAGTTTTTCCAGCACCACGTAAAGAGCTTCTGCACAGCAAAAGAAAATACCATCAGAG
>NW_016812582.1:7889-13601 GCF_001698545.2 Rhinopithecus bieti
AAACTAGTTCAACTATTGTGGAAGACAGTGTGGCGATTCCTCAAGGATCTAGAACTAGAAATATCATTTGACCCAGCCATCCCATTACTGGGTATATACCCAAAGGGTTATAAATCATACTGCTATAAAGACACATGCACACATATGTTCATTGTGGCACTATTCACAATAGCAAAGACTTGGAACCAACCTGAATATCCATCAATGATAGATTGGATTAAGAAAATGAGGAACATATACACCATGGAATACTATGCAGCCATAGAAATGGATGAGTTCATGTCCTTTGTGGGGACATGGATGAAGCTGGAAACCATCCATCATTCTCAGCAAACTATCAATGGGACAAAAAAACCAAACACCACATGTTCTCACTCATAGTTGGGAATTGAACAGTGAGAACACGTGGGCACAGAAAGGGGAACATCACACACTGGGGCCTGTTTTGGGGTGGGGGGAGAGGGGAGGGATAGCATTAGGAGATATACCTAATGTAAATGACGAGTTAATGGGTGCAGCACACCAACATGGCACATGTATACATATGTAACAAACCTGCACGTTGTGCACATGTACCCTAGAACTTAAAGTATAGTAAAAAAAGAAATAATAATAATAATATTGGAAATCATGGCCAGAGCAATCAGGCAAGAGAAAGAACTAAACGGTATCCAAAAGGAAGAGAGAAAATCAAACTATCTTTGTTTGCAAATGGCATGATTCTACATCTATAAAATGCCATAGTCTCAGTCTAAAAATTCCTTAAGTTGATAAGCAAATTCAGCAAAGTTTCAGAATACAAAATCCACATCTAAATCACTAGCATTCCAATACAACAGCAAGAGTCAATCTCAGAGCCAAATTAGGAATGCAATCCAATTCACAATTGCCACCAAAAGAATGAAATACATAGTAATACAGCTAACCAAGGAGGTGAAAGATCTCCACAATGATAATTACAAAACACTGCTTAAAGAAATTGAAGATGACGAAACAAATGGAAAAACATTCCATACTCATGGAAAATAAAATAATTTATATCATTAAAATGGTCATACTGCCCAAAGCAATTTACAAATTCAATGCTATTTCCATTAAACTACCATTGAGATATGTCACAGAACTAGGCAAACCAATTTTAAAATACATATGGAACCAAAAAAAGGGTCCAAATAGCCAAGACAATTCTAAGCAAATGGAACAAAGCTTGAGAAAACATGTTGCTTGAATTAAAACTACACTACAAGGCTACAGTAACAAAAACAGAATGGTACTGACACAAAAACAAACACATACACCAATGGAACAAAATAGCCTAAAAATAAGGCCACACACTTGCAACTATCTGATCTCTGATAAAACTGACAAAAACAAACAATGGGGATAAAGCTCCTATTTAGAGAATGGTACTGGGATAATTAGCTAGCCACATACTGAAGATTAAAACGGGACACCTTTCTTACACCATATACAAAAGTCAACTCAAAGTGGATTAAAGACTTAAATGTAAATCTCAAAACTATAAAAACCCTGGAAGACAACCTAGGTAATATCCTTCTAGACATAGGAACTGGAAAAGATTTCATGATGTAGACCCCAAAAGCAATTTCAACAAAAGGAAAAATGGACAAATGCAATTTAATTGAACTAAAGAGGTTCTGCATAACAAAAGAAATGATCAGAAGAGTAAACAAACAAACTATAGAATGGGAGAAAATATATATAAACTACGCATCTGAAGAAGGTCTAATATGTAGCATCTATAGGGAAGTTAAACAAATTTAAAAAAAAATTAATAATTGGTTCAAGGGAAATGAACAGGCACATTTCAAAAGAAGACATACATGTGGCCAAGGAGTGTACGTAAAAAGCTCAAAATCACGAAGCAGTAGAAAAATGCAAATCAAAACCATGGTAAGATACCATCTTGCACCACTCAAAATGTGTATCACTACAAAGTCACAAAGTAACAGATGCTAGTAATCTTATGGAGATAACCCTTATGGAAAGCAATGTGGCAGTTCCTCAAAGAGCTAAACACGAACTACCATTCAATCCAGCAATTTCTTCCCTGAGTATATACCCAAAGGAATATAAATTGTTCTATCATAAAGACACATGCATGTGTACATTCATTGTAGCACTAGTCACAATAGTGAAGATATGGAATCAGCCTAAATGTTCATCAGTGGTAAACTGGATAAAGAAGCTGTGCTACATATACACCATGGAATATGCAGCTATAAAAAATCACAAGATCACATCCTTTGCAAGAACATGGATAGAACTGGAGGCGCTTATCCTTAGAAAACTAGGAACAGAAAACCAAATAATGTGTGTTCTCACTTTAAGTGGTTGCCAAATCACGATAATATGTGAACACAAAGAGGGGAGCAACAGACACTGGAACCTGCTTGAGGATGCAGAGTGGGAAGAAGAAGAGCATCAGGAAAAATAACTACTGGGTACTAGACTTAGTACCTGGGTAATGAAATAATCTGTACAACAAAACCCCGTGACATGAGCTTACCTACATGACAAACCTGCACATGTATCACTGAACCTAAAATACATTTTTTTTAAAAAAAAAAGAACCATTACTAGTTTCAAATCTTGGCTCAGGTACTCATTAGTTTTATACTTTTAGACAAATTTCTTAAGACTTCAGTATATCAGTGTGTTCAAACTACAAAATGAGTTAATAAATATATTTTAGCTTAAGAAAAAAACTTCTATAGGGAAATATGGGAGATAATATTTGTGATTTGGGGCTAGGCAAATATTTCTTCAAACCTCAAAAGCACAAAATATAAAATTAAAATTGAAAATTAAACTTTATCACAATTTTAAATTTCTGCTTTTGAAAAGCAATGTTAAGGTAATAGAAAGACAGGCCACACAGCAGATAAAAACAAGTCAAAACATATACCTGATAAAAAACTTGTATCCAGAATATATGAATACTTCTTACACTCAATGCAAAGTGAAAAAATAAAACAATTTTTTAAATGAGTCAAAGATATATTTATGGCAAATAAGCAAATCAAAATGTGTTCAACATCATTATTCATTAGGAAAACACAATTAAAATCATAATGAAACATTGCATTATGCAAGCTAGAATGGCCAAAATAAAACAACCACTATCACCACAACACACTGAAAATATGAAATGTTAGGGAGGATGTGGAGAAACTGACACCCTTATATATTGTTTTCAGGAAATAATAAAGCTGCTTTGGAAATATTTTGGCAGTTTCTTATGACATAAAATATACGCTGATTGTGTTAGGGTTCTCTAGAGGGACATAACAAATAGGATAGAAGTATATATAAAGAGGAGTTTATTAAGGAGTATTGACCCACACGATCACAAGGTGAAGTCTCACAAAAGGCCGTCTGCAAGCTGAGAAGCAAGGAAGCCAGTTCGAATCCCACAACCTCAAAAGTAAGGAAGCCGACAGTGCAGCCTTCAATCTGTGGCCAAAGGACCCAGAGCCCCTGGTTTAAGTCACTGCTTTATACCACTGGTTTAAGTCACCGGTTTAAGTTCAAGAGTCCAAAAGCTGAAGAATTCAGGGTCTAATGTTCAAGGGCAGGAAGCATCCAACACCAGAGAAAGATGAAGGCTGGACGACTCAGCAAGTCTGCTCATTCCACTTTCTTCTATCTCCTTTTTTCTAGCTGCACTGGCAGCTGATTAGATGGTGCCCACCCAGACTGAACGTGGCTCTGCCTCTCCTAGTCCACTGACTCAAATGTTAATCTCCTTTGGCAACACCCTCACATACACATCTATCTAGCAAGAACACTTTGCATCTTTCAATCCAATCAAGTTGACAGTATTAACCATCACACTGATCACAGGACCCAACAGTCTCATCGCTAGGTATTTATCTAAAATAAGTTTTTATCTATGGGGAGGAGTTTACACAAGGATAAAAGTCTGGTAGGAGGTGGAAGGTGTGTGTTCAGTGACGATGTTAAGATATCAAAAATTAAAATTTCCCTGGCTGAGGAAGTGCAATGAGGTACTCATATCACAGTGTGAATCAGATTACCTTATGAGTGTTCTTTGTGGGAGGTAGTCATTGTAATGAATAAACTGTGAAAAGATGTCAGGTAGACATGTATTTGAATTCTGACTATGACACTTACTGTCTGTATCAATTTGGGTGAATTAATGCCCTTTCATGGTTCTAAATTTTTAAAATAAGTAAAATAATGGCACTACTTTTTAAGATTGTTCTGGAGATTACATAAATGGAAACTACAGGTAGTTAATATTTATGGAGTACTTGCTATATGACAGGGCCTCTGGCAGCAACTTTCATGTATATTTTATAAATACTTCACAAAACTGTAACAGATAAAACTCTATTTTGGACATTAATGGAACCAGAAAAGTGAAAAATGTTAAATTCAGTCTACAGATACTTTTTGAAGGGTCTACACTGTGCAGTGAGAGAATCCAAACCATATCAGGAGGTGAAAGATTTCTGCAAGGAGAACTACAGACCACTGCTCAAAGAAATCAGAGATAACACAAATAAACATTCTATACTCATAAATGGAAAGAATCAGTATCACTAAAATGGCCATACTGCCCAAAGCAATTTATAGATTCAACAGTATTCCTATTAAACTACCATTAAAATTCTTTAAAGAACTAGAAAAAAATATTTAAAATTTTATATGGAACCAAAAAAGAGTATGAATAGCCAAGGGACTCCTAAGCTAAAAGAACAAAGCTGGAGACATCAAGCTACCTGACTTCAAACTATACTACAAGGTTATAGTAACTAAAACAGCATTATACTGGTTCTCTTTATTTCTAATCTCTGGGTAGATTATCCTTCTGTTGTCAAGCCATTATCTTATGCAGTCAGGTTATAATCGATTAGAATATAGCATTCTTTCCAGACATCCTTTGTGGAGGAGGAAGGGAAAAAATTTTTTTATGTTATTTCTATGAGAACTACATTTTCTGATCTTTCACCAAAATTATGAGTGTGTCCCACTTTGGAAACTTTTTCCTCTCAACACTGACCACACAGGTCTCGAATACAAAATAGAGATATTTCAGGAGAACCTGTAACCAGAAACGAGATTCAAAGGAAGGTGGGGAAGTAGGAACTATGTGTAACATAAATGATTGATAATCACAACAACTTTAAAAAATACCTTAAAAAAAGAAACTTCAGGATTAGTTATCCTGGAAGTGGATACATTCTACTTGTGTGGGAGAATTTGACTACGCATGCTGGGCTGCCTGCCCTCCACCCTCTAATGCTTCACCCTCACCTCCCTTTCTCTAATTATTTTGAAAGTTCTGATTTTTTTGTATATATAAATGCCAAGAATGAGTCTGGAAAATTATATAGCAAATACAGAATAACAGTGAAAAGATCTCTACCACTCAGAGTTAATACTTATTCATTGAAATCTTACCTATTTATAAATAACTCAAATTTTATGTACCAAGAACGTTCTCAGAAATTTTTCTCATCAGTTAGAAATTAATTTCTCTCTTTCCTCACAGTTCAAAATATATTATTTGATCCTTGATTCCATCACTTGTTATAGTACAGCTTGCTTAAAATTGATTATATATAGTTTTGTCATACCCAGTGGACTGTGAGCCCCTGACAACTATGTATAGCTCACAGTGCTGTTCACACTGCCTGGAAAAAAAAAAAAAAAAAAAAAAAA
>NW_016812582.1:17533-19628 GCF_001698545.2 Rhinopithecus bieti
AAAAGCATGGGAAAGACCTGCACCCATGATTCAATGACTTCCCACTGGATTCCTTTCATAACATGTGGGAATTGTAAGAATTAAAATTTAAGATAACATTTGGATGGGGACACAGCCAAATCATATCATTCTGCCCCTGCCCCCTCCCAAATCTCATGGCCTCAGGTTTCAAAGCAAATCATGTCTTCCCAAGAGTCCTCCAAAGTTTTAATTCATTTCAGAATTAACTCAAAAGTCCACAGTCCAAAGTCTCATCTGAGATAAGGCAAGTAGTTTCCACCTATGAGCCTGTAAAATTTAAAGCACATTAGTTATTTCCTAGATACAATGGGAGTACAGACATTGGTTAAATGCAGCTGTTCCAAATGGGTAGCAAGTCCCATGAAAGTACAAAATCCAGCAGGACAGTCAAATTTAAAGCTCCAAAATGATTTCCTTTGACTCCATGTCTCATCTCCAGTTCATGCTGATGCAAGAGGTGGATTCCCATGGTCTTGGGTAGCTCCACTCCTGTGGCTTTGCAGGGTACAGCCTCTCTCTCAGCTGCTTTTATGGTATGTCCTTGAGTGTCTGCAGCTTTTTCAGGCAAACAGCACAAGTTGTCTGTGGATTTAGCATTCTGGGTTCTGGAGGATGGTGGCCTTCCTCTCATAGCTCAACTAGGCAGTAGTCCAGTGGGGACTCTGTGTGGGGGTTCTGGCCCCACATTTCCCTTCTGCACTGCCCTTGCAGAGATTCTCCATGAGGGCCCCACCCCACAACAAACTTCGGCCTGGGCTTCCAGGGATTTCTATACATCCTCTGAAATCTAGACAAAGGATTCCAAACACAGTTCATGACTTCTGTGCACTTACAGACTCAGCACCATGTGGAAGCTACCAAGACTTGAGGTTTGCACCCTTTGAAGCAATGACCTGAACTCTATGCTGTCTCTTTTCTGCCTTGGCTTCAGTGGCTGGGACACAGGATACCAAGTCCATAGGCTGCACACAGCATGGGGACCCTAGTCCCAGCACACAAAACTAGTTTTTCCTCCTAGGCCTCTGGGCCTGGATGGGAGAGGCTGCCATGAAAGTTTCTAACATGGCCTGGAGACATTTTTTTCATTGTCTTCAGAATTAACATTCAGTTCCTCATTACTTATGCAAATTTCTGCAGCTAACTTGAATTTCCCTTGAGAAATGGGGTTTTCATTTTATCAAATTGTCAGACTGCAAATTTTCTGAAGTTTTATGCTTCATTTTCCTTTTAAAACGGAATGCCTTCAACAGCACCCAAGTTACCTTTTAAATGATTTGCTGCTTAGAAATTTCTTCTGCAAGATACCTTAAATCATCTCTCTCAAGTTCATCTGAGGTCAGGAATTTGAGACCAGCCTGGGCAACATGATAAAACCCCGAATCTACTGAAAATACAAAAAATAACTGGGAGTGGTGGTGGGTGCCTGTAGTCCCAGATACAGTTAGTCTTGGGTTAGATACTGAAAATGAAGTTTCTCCTCCAAAGAGAGTCTGGTGCCTTCTGTATTTTCTTTAGAAAATCTCACACTGTTAAAGACTATTAAAAAAAAAAAAAAACTTTCTCAAAAAGAACAATGTCATACTGTTGCAGATAATTAGGCATGAATTGGGTAGAGAGGACTTTCCTCCACCCACTAGGAATGTTGGGTGATGGTTTGGCAATTATTGCACTACCACTTTAAAAGTGATACATTGGCAGCTGGCACCAAGGAGAGGCCACTTCCTGATTCTCAATACCTGTTGCACTAAAGTGTTAATTGAATGCAGTCACCAGAGAGAAGCAACTTCCCTGTCATACACATTAAGAGAGATAATGGCAGAGTATGATTTTCTGGGACCATTACACTGGAAAAGGGAAAAAAGCCTCAGGTGGGCATGTGTACAGCTTCATAAATACACTGTGTGTGCTCACCTCTCAAGTATAAAAAAGGCACTGCAGGCACAGACAGCCTACACTTAGGCAAGAATCATGAGAAAGGGGCCAGCATATAAAGTCCTAGAATCAAGATTAAACATTGCACTTGACTTTCACATGCTCACTTGGGTTTCCAAGTGTGCTTTTTTTTTTTTTTTTT
>NW_016812582.1:23155-27337 GCF_001698545.2 Rhinopithecus bieti
CAGCCAGGTATGATGCTGTGTGCCTGTAATCCCAGTCACTCGGGAGGCTGAGGCAGGAGAATTGCTTGAACCTGGGAGGCAAAGGTTGCAGTGAGCCTGGATGGTGCCATTGCACTCGAGCCTGGGAGAACAAGTGAGATTCTGTCTCAAAAAAAAGAAAAAAAAAGAATCCTTTTAAATTGCTTGTTACCCAACTTTAGCCAAGCAAAGTGGCCAATATTCCTGGCTTTTGAACTTTACCAAAAGTAACTTCCCAGATAAAACCTATAAGCCTCAACTAAGGTTATGACTTAATTGTGAGCATATGAGGTATTTTCAGAGGTGATAAACAGACTGTTTAAACGTAGCTCAGAAAAAGAAAGATTCAAGAAAGGAAGCTAGAAGTTTTTCATGAAGAGGAAGAGAATCAGCAAATAGTAAAAATTACACAAATATTAACCAGAAAGTGCTCATTCCCTAAGCCAGTATTGAACCCAGGACACCATTGTAGAATGGCAAAGACCAAAAGAAAATACTGCCATGTTGTTACAAGGTCAAGTTCCAAAAAACCTAAAACAACATGGAGATCTCATCAAGTTTTTTTCAAAACATTTCAGTAATCTTTACATTGCTTTTACTGGTTTGCACGGAGATAGAGATCCCAGAAGTCTGAATGGAGAAAACAAAACAAAATAAACAAACAAACAAAAAATCTTTACCCTTTTGCCAATATTTCAGGCTTCTGGGTTCCCTTTCCTAAAGTTCAATTTTAAGCCAAGAAGTGTAAGGTTTGGAGAAAGTAACTTTTCCTAGTTTGGGGAATGCATCTGAGGGGATTGTCTTATGGTACAGGGGACACAATTACACATCTGCAGAGAAATAACAGAGGAGAAAACAAAGGAAAAAGAATGTCTGGTTTTATTCAAAGGATTCCCAGTATTTTAGGAGGCATCCATGAGAAATATAGACTGAAGATGATTCGTTACCCATCTTGAAAGAGGGAAAAAATGTATCCCTATTTATCTTCCAAGAAAATACCTGGGGTACATGACAGGGAGAAAGAAAAGACATCCCCCTTCCTTCATCCGAGTCCTGATGACCTCAGTAGTGTTATACCCATGGGTTCCAATGTGGCTTTCACCCATGTTGACAGGGGACCTAGAGGGTAGGGATTATCTGCACTCACTTATGTGCTTTCATTCTCCCATGCCGTTAGTAACCTTTTAACTCCCCAAACCTCATTTATGCCATGGGTACTAGCATAACCTCTATCTATGAAATGGGGGTGGCTAATCGACAGCAATTAATCATGCTTACCTGTGCTGGGCACTTTGACTTTTGTTGTTTCCTGGTTTTGGATCCCTCAGATCTAGTTTTTTCCTTCCTAGGGCTTCAAGCAGAAGCTTGTAATTGAGTTTGGGACAAAAAAAGTGTCTCAGGAGGGTGCATGGACTCTTTAGGTTAGGGAGTCCCATGAATTGGTATATGGCCTAGTAAGATGCTAAAAAAAAAAAAAAAAAAAAAAAAAAAAAAAAAAGCTCTTGTATAGAAAAGTTCCCTGAATTTGCAGGGCTGTCTGATCTCCTGACATGGTAGAGAAAAGGAAAGAAAAAAAAGCAGTTTAAGTGCAGGGGTGGGAAGGAGCCAGGGGTAAAAAGCCTCTTGCTCTTTGCAAATGGGTTTCTTCAACAGGGGAGAGACTCTTGATCACCATACCCTCCTTGCCTCTAAGAACAGATGAAAATTGCATTGTTATGAATCGCAAATCTGATGGCTGGGTCAAATGCTCATTCTACCCAGTAGTTATTTCTTCAGTTTGCAGTAATATTTTTAACATTATGAAAGAAGAGATAGGAATCATTTCAAACTATGAAATAAGGAAGAAAAAATATCATACAAATATGGTGTTCTTGGCTGATGACCTGTGGGTGATTCGGATGGAGTCAAGTCTAGGAACCTTTCAGTAACATTGAGAAGTGACCTCAACCAGATGCATTCAGTTGCCCTAGGACCTCATTCTGGTCCCATGTGATGGCTAGACCTCCACCAAGGGAAACAAAGCCAACTTTCCTTTAAACCAAGAGAGTTGGTAGGGTCACATCCTGTCTCTGTAACTGTTCCATTCACGTTCAACTGGCTAGTCAGAGGTTCAGTATTTCATCTGCATTCAGAGGAAAGTCTGAGGACAAGAAGCTTTGGGGAAAAAAAAAAAAGTGAAGTGTCTGGTCTGCAATCAGTTAACTTTCTGTCAAAGCTGGAGTGAGCTTCCAGATGATTCAGGAATTTTCTCAGCCCCTTTGCTGAGCTCATGGTGGGGGTGTCCCCTCTACTCAGCCCACCATGCTCTGCCCCTTGTGGCAGAAAGCACATGAATGAGAGAGTGTGGGATCTGACTGGTTTCTCTGGGCACCAACACAAAAATAAGCTCTGTGCAGTGCCCATGACCAGACTAGGCATGTTGCCTTCAGGGGAATATGGTGGTGCCCATGTGAGGGTGCCCACAACCCTGAATCCCCAGAGGTGGTGTGACAGTGCTCCTTTAGTTCCATCATTGGTGAATGGCATTGTGTTAGAAGCTCAGTTGACCCCTTACCTCATTTTGTGGGACAGCTGCCCTCTGCCATTGAGGGCAAAGGGCCAGTATGAAGTCTTTTTTGGGTACCCACACTTGGTGGGTTCTGATCTCTTGTCTTGTGTCCAAGAAGAATGAGGTCACCTGGACAGTTGAAGAATGGTGAAGGTGGAGAATTTTATTGAGTGATAAAATTGCTTTCGATGAAGAGGGTAGCTGAAGAGCGGATGGGAAGGGCAGGTCGTCTTCCCCAAAGTTAGATTATCTCTTCCCTGAAGTCAGGTTTTCTCTCCCTGTACTGACTGAGTTTGGGGTCTATATATGGACAGGATGGGGAGGGGTTCTGATTGGTTTGTGAGTATGCAAAAAAAGTTAAAGTGAAAACACCACTCAAAGGTGAACACTACAGTGTAGAAAAACAATTAGGAAATGGTAGGTATATGTAAAATAGGTGAAGTGTGGGAATCAATCAGAAGAAAGCATGTCATACAAAAGAAAAAATTCTCAAACCAGTCCAGGGATGTAATTCGTAGCTTGGCTTTCAGGGTTTAAACTATCTTTGGCTTGGAGGTGGGGTTTCACTGGGTACCTGTCCCTTTCTGCCTAGGCATTTGGCTGCCTCCTGTCACTTTCACTTTCACTCATTCTCTGAAACTTGCCTTGGTCTCTTTTTCTGCTGTATTCCCCTCAGTTAAATTATTTTCTTCTGAGGGGACAAGAATTTAGGTTACCTTCCTTCTTCGGATACCTTCCACCAGCAACATAGTTGCTGCCACATGACTCAGATATATTCCCCAGCGATAAGAGATCTCCATGTGTAGCCTGCTTTGTCTGGAGGCATTTGACACCTGTGCATGATTTTTCCCTCTCTATCTCTCTTCTGCTTACTAACCAAACCCCAGAATAATACCTCTTGGCCATAAGCAACTCTGCTCCCCATCACTGATTTCACAGCTCACCCCGATGGGTGGCTTCTCAGGGTGGGAATGACCTTAGAGTCCACAATGACCAGATTGGAGGCATTTAATTGCCATCCTAGAAAAGAGGCTCATAAGAGCGGTGAAGCTAAGGCCTAAAAACCTTACAATGTCTGGGGTTTTCTCTGCTTTTTCTTTCCACCTAAAATTGGCTCCTTTCCAAAAACATGCACCGTCTATTCTCCTGTTTTCTGTGTGTATGTGTTCTAAAGTGATTTTGTGCACCTGCAGGACCTCCCACCTTGGGAGCAAACCTGCCTCTTTGCTTTCACTTTGCATACCATGTGACTTTTAAACACACACCCCTGTTATTATTCACAGGCCCGTGGCTCTCTGTGTCTGTGCAGCAACAAAGGCTCAGGTTCCCTTGTGGATATCCCCTGAGGTTTGTGTTTGTTTTTACCAGCTTGGGTGACCTTCAGTTTTTTTCTCCGCCTGCTGGCACATGGCCTGGACAGACACTAATTGAAACTCTGGCTCTGCCAGTTTCTTAAAACTCACCACGTGATTTCTGTTCTTGTTACACCCCAGAGCTAAGTTTTCTGATGGCTTCTAAAAGCAGCTTCTCCGTCTGCATAGGGTTTTGACTTGGCTCTTTAAGAATCCAAACCTCAAAGATGCCGAATAGGAACAGCTCCAGTCTCCAACTCCCAG
>NW_016812583.1:0-1386 GCF_001698545.2 Rhinopithecus bieti
TTTTAAAATAGCTTCTTTATTCTTATCATAATGTAAAATAATATTAGTATAATATTATAGTATACACAAGTTTAGGGTTCATTTTCTAAAAAACAAAAACAAAACAAAAACTAATTTAATTTGAGTGTACTGTATTTCTTCCACTAGCTGTACTGGTGAGATGAGTTAACATCACCATATTTATAATTTTAAAATTGTAAATTATTCATTGAACCAAATTAAATCATAGTAGATAATGTCATTTGAAAAAATTGAATTAAATTTTATGTTACTAATTATAAGGATTCAATGTGTGAGCTTAAGTACTGAATTCACAATGTGTGATAACTTTAAGAATTTAGGTGAATATTATTAAATTGAGTAAATTAATGCTTAATCTTTGGATACCTGGACAATTTCTAAATTGGAGGGTACAAAATACAAACACAAAAACCTGTGCAGTTTATGCAAATAACATTTTTACACAGTTTAGAATAACCATTGATAAACAGATAAGAGAACATACGATTGCCTTAGAATAGATACTCTTGCTTTTGCCACTTTAGATTTGTAAATCACGTGCTGTATACCTGTGGGCCTAGAGGACCATGCAGGTTTTGGATGACTTGCCTCTGTTTTCTTCATGCCTATGAGGGAACACAATTGCCTGCTTTGTTTAAGGGCTATGGTTAATCCAAACAGCTCTGACTCTACCAAGCACTGTAGCTACAGAGAAACACAAGTAAGCATTCAAGATAATGACTACCTTGAGCCTTTACTTATTTAAAAAGTTGTAACTGTTTGTTAATGTGGTACATTCAATTTACTATGGATTGTCACTCTAAAATAAGACTTCAATCTTTTTCTTATTTTTATATAGCCATGATTTATATTCATATCTTAATGTAATAGCCAATCTTCTCTGGCAACATTATAACAATGCTGGAACCTACATTTTCAGTACTTCAAACAACAAATACTGCTTTTATACTTCAGAGCAGATGGATATGTGCTTCCCAGTGTAAACCCATTTGGAATCCCACTGAGATATATACTGTCACTGAAAATACAGTTCTGAGATTCATTAAAAGACCTCCAGAATTCTGGAAGTAGGAAGTTTCGTCTTCAAAGTCTACAGATGAAGATTAGGTCTGAAATAGACAGCTTCTTCCTTCTTTTACCTGTGGTATTATTCTGTTTTGTCCTTTTCTCCATTATCTGTCTTTCCAGTTATTAAATTTTAATCTGGCCCTCCCAAGTATTAAAAAAACAAGCAAATAAACAAATCTCAGTTACATTTTACTAAGAGAATGGCATGCTAACTTTTTGCAGGTTTGTAACAAGGACCTTTATACCTTGACTAAAAGTTCCTAAATAAGAATGTTTACTAGATAATTTATTTAAGAA
>NW_016812584.1:0-2204 GCF_001698545.2 Rhinopithecus bieti
CGGATCACGAGGTCAGGAGATCGACACCATGCTGGCTAACATGGTGAAACCCCATCTCTACTAAAAATACAAAAAATTAGCCGGGCATGATGGTGGGCACCTGTAGTCCCAGCTGCTTGGGAGGCTGAGGCAGGAGAAAGGTGTGAACCCAGGAGGCGGAGCTTGCAGTGAACCAAGGTCGCTTGCCACTGCACTCTAGCCTGGACAACAGAGTGAGACTCTGTCTCAAAAAAAAAAAAAAAAAAAAAAAAAAAAAAAAATGTGTTTGGACACTCCTGTGTTCCTAAGGCTCACCTGAGTAAATGTCTGAAAGCAGGACCTACAAAACTTGTGGTGGAAAATGAAAATGTGGGACCACTTATTTTAAAAACTCAAAATTATGATAGTATTTTTTTCTTTCTTCCATGGTCTCTCTCTCAACCTGTCATGTGTATTTCATTTGCTACTTTATGTGCCTTTGCTCAAACACAAGGATATTATCAGGTTAGTGCAGACCCTCCCCCTTGATCCTTCCTGTGCCCAGCCCAAGCACCTGTTTTCCACCCATGACTGGAGCCCAGCACAGCAGCAGTTGCTGGGAGGAGTGTAGAGTAAAAGTCATGACCTTGTGTCAAGGAGATGGGAAGTTGAGAGTTACAACAATGTGTAAGTTAAAGCTTCAAATCTTTTGAAGATGCTTCACTGTTCTATCAAACTGCCATCTTACCAAAACACAGATTAATAGACAAAACTATTAAAAATTTCTGGAAGATAACTGCAGAGCAATAAACCCAAGTGCCAATTCCCTTTCTGAGCACAGAACCCTATCCAACTGCACTGGTTATATGACTGCGAAGCCATCTCTGGCTGCAGTTTCCTTTGAAGAAAGATTCTAGGATTCATGTTTACGAATATTTACCATGATACTGTGGAGTTCTTTCTCCTGAACATATAAGTTTCCCTTCAGTCAGTGAGTCTGGGTTACAAACTGGCTAAGTTCTGGTTTTGGTCATTTATCCATGCTGCGACTTGTTGGACGATGATCCATATACCCCTCTGAGCATGGTGTTCAATGCACCCTCTCCTTAAGTCTGGCTGGGTCTGGGTTGTATGAACTCTGTGGTTCATACAATAATTGTATCCATCTTATTCATGTTTAAATATCTCCATTGATTAAATATCTCCATTGACCTCTATTATGACAGAGACCTATTATATATAAATTAATATCAATATTAATACTACTGATTATCAATTGTATTATTACTATCATCAAGCCTAGTTATGTAATAGCCTCTCCTAGCTTATACCCTAGATTTTAGCCTGGTTTATAGAAGAAAACCATTGTTTTTGAGGTGTTTTTTTTTGTTGTTGTTTTTGTTTTTCCGAGATTATATTTTAGTCTTAGATATCGGTAGATCCATTTACCTGAACTGACCTTAAATATGGAGATTTTATGGTAAAATTTTTAAGTAGAATTTTATTTTAATACCTTTTAACACCTCTTTTAGGCTTCCCTTCCCCTTACAAGTTAAATCAAAACTGATCCCTTTAGTGATTCTGATGCAACCTTATCTATGTGTTTCTTATTGTCATGGTAAATGGAGAATCCTCCAAGTGTTTCTGTGAACCACAATTTTTGGAGCATCTTCTGGCCTTCTGCAATGTTTCCACTCCATCATTTTCACCCCTCGAGCCTTTGCACTCTTTTCCCCCGTGACAAAAAAAGAAAAAAAAAAATCCATCATTTAACTTTACTTCCTATGGGTTTTCAGATTTCTTATGCTTCTATTGGAGCCATCCTAATATTGAGTATACTACATCCCCTAGGGCCCCAGGAACATGCAAGATAATACTTCCAAATCAATAAACTCTTCCCATATCATCATTTAATCCAGGTTGTTTGATCAAGCCCTAAGCAATATGCTCCTCAGGATTCTGCCAGTACATTATGGCTAGGTTTTTTTTTTTTTTTTTTTTTTTTTTTTTTTTTTCCTTCATCCCCTTGGAATTTAGTCCCTTCATTCCTTTTATTGGACCCAACATGTACCTAGTGGGGTTATTCAGCAACTGAACAAAAAGTGGATTAGAGATGATAAAACCTTCCAGGGATTAATGAGCAATTGAAGACTGAGTGTGAAAGCCAGAGCTTGCAAAAGAGGTTCTCATCTCCTGTAGGGAGAAACAAAACAAAACAAAACAAAACAAAACAAAACAAAACAAAA
>NW_016812585.1:0-1436 GCF_001698545.2 Rhinopithecus bieti
TTCTGTAGATTAGCTGTAGGATTGTTCCCTAATATATCAATTGGGGGTGTAACCTTGCATTGGTTTCCTGTATTTTGGGTAGCTCAATTCGTCAGGTTTATATGGAGTAGCCAGTAAGTACAAGATACTGAAGAAGATTAAAATAAACACAAATAGCAGCCCTTAGCAGTTAGAAAGAGAGAAAAGGTATGACCACAGATAACCATTATGCATATGGCATAATGCAGAAAGTAATAAATTCCTCACGGCTGTTACAAAGTTTAGAATACAAGTTCAGAATTTTGGCTTTATTATTTAGTATTCATAGAAAATTAAGTCTGAAATCTAAGCACCCTAAGTCTCTGACAAAATCCAAGGAGATCTGAGACTTCCCAATAGAAACAGCCACTATGAACCCACTGAGTCCACCAAAGTCCAACTTGTTTTGCTCACATTTGACTTTTAGTTGTCCCGTCACCTGCAAAATAGAGCAGAGCTCTTTAGCAGCTCTGACCAAACACATGGGACCATTTTAAGAGAACTGCAAAGTGTGATGGCTATTGTGCTGTGGTTTTGAACCTAATATCTACTATATACGTCAGGATATGATGTAAAAGTAATTTCCAATTCCTCAAGTGTCATTAAATTAAAATGATCACAGCCTGCAAAAGAACTAAGACTATCAGTTTGTGATACAGTTTGGCTGTGTCCCCACCCAAATCTAATCTTGAATTCCCATATGTTGTGGGAGGGACCCCAGTAGGAGGTAACTGAATCATGGGGGCAGGTCTTTCCTGTGCTGTTCTCCTGATGGTGAATAGGTCTGACAAGATCTGATGGTTTTTAAAATGGGAGTTTCCCTGCATAAGCTCTCTTTTTGCCTGCTGCCATCCATGTAAGATGTGACTTGCTCCTCCTTGCCTTCTGCCATGACTATGAGGCCTCCCCAGCCATGTGAAAACTGTTAAGTCCATTAAACCTCTTTCTTTTGTAAATTGCCCAGTCTCAACTATGTCTTTATCAGCAGTGTGAAAACGGACTAATACAGTTTGCTTTCTGCAGTCTAGGCAGGCACTTTCTTTATAGGATTAATCATGTCACTCCCTGTGCATTACCACACCTTCACTATAATTAAATTTAAAACAAAACAATTGATACTAAATTTTCAACAAAATTATTCCAAAATTACTTGAGTTTTTTTTTTTTTTTTTCAAGCATTTGTTAAAAACATAATTGGGCTAATTCTTCAGGGTAAAATCAACAATATTGGAAGCACCAGACTGTGATTCCTTCTCCTGGGTAAAATCTAAAAATATTATGGTTATGCGCATCAGTTACTCCCAATAATCAATCCTTGGTGATTACTGAGGAAAAGGAAGAATGACTCACTGTATGAGAATGCAGTGCCCATTTGTATATCCAGCTTTGATATGGGTGGGGATTGGAGGTGGAAGATG
>NW_016812586.1:0-2332 GCF_001698545.2 Rhinopithecus bieti
GCTTCTTTTGGTCTTTCTATGAGGATATTTCCTTTATCACCATAAGCTTCAATGCACTCTGAAATATTAGACTGCAGATTCCAAAAAAACAGAGTAAGCAAACTGCTCAATGCAAAGAACAGTGTAACTCTGTGAGATGAATTCATGCATCACAAAGCAGTTTCCCAGAACACTACTTTCAAGTTTTCATCTGAGGAAACTCCCTTTCTTAAAATTGGCCTAAAGGCATTCCCAAATATCCCTTTGCATATTCCAAGAATACAGTGTTAGCAAACTGCTCCATGAAAAGATAGGTGTAACTCAGTGAGGTGAATTCACACATCACAAAGAACTTTCTCAGGAAGCTTCTTTCTAGTTTTTATCTGAGATATTTCCTTTGTCACCATTGGCCACAATGCGATCCAAAATATCCCTTCTCAGAATCCCCAAAAGCAGTGCTACCAAACTGCTCCATGAAAAGAATTGTGTAACTCTGTGAGATGAATTCACAAATCACAAAGCAGTTTTCCTTTTCACCATAGGCCTCAATGAGCTCGCGAATATCCCTTTGCAGACTCCACGAAAACAGTGTCATCAACCTGCTCCGTGATAACAATGCTGTAAATCTGTGAGATGAATTAGCACATCACAATACGGTTTCTCAGATAGCTTCTTTTTGGATTTTTGTCTGAGGATACTTCCTTTGACACCACAGGCTTCAATGTGATCCCAAATATCATGTTGCAGATTCCACAAGAACAGTGTTAGTATCCTGCTCCAAGAAAGGAATCATGTAAATCTGTGAGATGAATTCACATATCACAAAGAAGTTTCTTAGAAAGCTTCATTCTAGTTTTTATCTAAGTATATTTGCTTTGTGAAACTAGGATTCAATGTGATCCAAAATATCCATTCTCGGATACCACAAAAACAGTGTTACCAACCTGCTCCATGAAAAGAATGGTGTAACACTGTCAGATGAATTTACACATCCCAAAGCTGTTTCTCAGAAAGCTTCTTTCTAGTTTTCATCTGAGGATATTTCCATTTTCACCATATTCCACAATGCGCTCCTGAATATCCAAGTGCAGATTAAACGAAGAAAGTGTTAACAAATTTCTCAATGAGAAGGAATTTGTAACTCTGTGAGATGAATTCACATATCACAAAGCAGTTTCACAGTAAGCTTCTTTCTGGTTTTTACCTGAGGATATTTCCTTTGTCAACATAGACTTCAATGATGAAGTCTTCAATGATGAAAACAGTGATGCCAAAGTGCTCCCTCAACAGAAACGTTTAGATCTATGAAATGAATGTGCACATCACAAAGGAGATTCTCAGAAAGCTTCTCTTCAGTTTTTACTGGTAGATATTTCCTTTATTGCCATTGGACTCTATGGACACCCAAATATCCCTTTGCAGAGTCCACAAAACCAATGTTACCAAACTACTTCATGAAAAGAAATGGGGTAACTTGGTGACATGAATTCACTCACCATGAAGAAGTTTCTCAGAAACCGTCTTTCTAGTTACTATCTGAGGATATTTCCTTTGTCACCATAGGCTTCAATGTACTCTGAAATATCAGATTGCAGATTCTAAGAAAACAGTGTAAGCAAACTGCTCAATGCAAAGAACAGTGTAACTCTGTGAGATCAATTCACACATTACAACGGAGTTTATCAGATAGCTTCTTTCTAATTTTTATCTGAGGATGTTTTCTTTTTCTATTTAGGCCTCAAAGAGCACTTAAATATCCCTTGCAGGTTCCAGAAAAACACTGTTAGAAAACTTCTCCATGAAAAGAAAGGTGTAACTCAGTGAGATGAATTCACACATGAAGAAGATTCTCAGAAAGCTTCTTTCTAGTTTTTAACTGAGGATATTTCACCAGAGGCTTCATTGCTATCCAAAATATCCTTCTCAGATACCCCCAAAACAGTTCTACCAAACTGCTCCATGAAAAGAAAGGTGTAACTCTGTGAAACCAATTCACAAATCACAAAGGAGTTTCTCGGAAATCTTCTTTATAGCTTTTACCTGAAGATATTTCCTTTGTCATAAAAGGCTTCAATGCGATCCAAAATATCCCTAATCAGATTCCCCAAAACAGTGCTACCAAACTGCTCCATGAAAACAATTGTATAACTGTAAGAGATGAATACACAAATCACAAAGCAGTTTCTCAGAAGGCTCCTTTCTCGTTTTGTCTGAGGATTTTCCTTTATCACCATTGGCCTCAATGAGCTAGTGAATATCCCTTTGCAGATTCCCCAAAAATAGTGTTAGCAAACTGCTCCATAAAACAACAGTGAAAATCTGTGAGAAGAATTAACACATCACAAAGCAGTTT
>NW_016812587.1:0-366 GCF_001698545.2 Rhinopithecus bieti
CATCACCATCACCATCATCATCATCACCATCATCACCATCACCATCATCACCATCACCATCATCATCATCATCACCATCATATCACCATCACCATCATCATCATCATCATCACCATCATCACCATCACCATCACCATCACCATCACCATCATCACCATCATCACCATCATCACCATCACCATCATCACCATCACCATCATCACCATCATCACCATCACCATCATCACCATCATCACCATCACCATCATCACCATCATCACCATCACCATCATCATCACCATCATCACCATCATCATCACCATCACCATCATCACCATCATCATCACCATCATCATCATCATCACCATCACCATCATCACATCATCA
>NW_016812588.1:0-1454 GCF_001698545.2 Rhinopithecus bieti
AGGGAGGGAGGGAGGGAGAGAGAGAGAGAAAGAAAGAAAAGAAAGAAAATCAAAAGTCAGAAAACAATCAGAAATTACTTCCCCCTTCTGTCTGACTTCTCCCTGCCTGAGACGTGGCGCTGAGCCTTCCCGTGTCTGAGGCTCCCAGTGCGCCTTGCGCTGCGCTTTGGCGGGAAAGGTGACCTCAACCGGGGGTCAAAAAGTCACTGTCGCGCCCCAGCGGGTGACCGTTGAAAGAAAGCGCATGCGCATCGGGCAGAGCGCGTGCAGCCTCTTGTAGCTCTTCTGGTCTCCGGTGCCCGCCCCTCAGACGTAATGTAATATATATTAGTGTGTATATATGTGTGTGTGCGCGTATATTTTACTTTTTAATCTCTTTTCTGTCAGCTTCCCCCTACTTTTAAGTTTCTTAAGGTCTTAGTGGTAAAACATTTGCGGGAAAAATGTATACCCACTTACTTGTCAACAGAGGTTCTTGAGATCGGGTGAGTAGGGACGGCGAATTCAGGATTTGTCAGAATAAATTTAAACGTTTAACGTAAATAGGTTCTTCCATGAAGTTTGCCTCTTTTTCAGTAAACTCTTCAAGCTGAATTATCTGATTAAGAAAAGTGAAATTGGGGCCGGACACGGTGGTTCACGCCTGTAATCCCTCCAAGTTGGGTGGCTGAGGCCGGAGGATCATTTGAGACCAGCCTGACCAACATGGCGAAACCCCGTCTCTACTAAAAATAGAAAAAAAAAAATAGCGGCCGGGCACAGTGCTTCATGCCTATGACCCCAGCACTTTGGGGGCCGAGGCGGGTGGTTCACGAGGTCAAGAGTTCAAGACCAGCATGGCCAACATGGTGAAATCCCGTGTCTACTAAAAATACAAAAATTAGCTGGATGTGGTGGCACGCCTGGGGTCCCAGCTGAGGCAGGAGAATCACTTGAACCCGGAGGCGGACGTTGCGGTGAGCCGAGATCGCCCCATTACACTCCAGCCTGGAGACAGAGCGAGACTGCATCTCGAAAAAATGAAAAATAAAAAGAAATAAAACTAAAAAAATTTAGAGGGTTTGCCAGGCAGTTTTTTATTACTGAACACCTGCGTGTACAATGTTGTCTGTGTTTGAATGTGTATAGGGAATAAAAATAGGAAGATTGTGCCTTTTTTTTTTTTTTTTTTGAGACGGAGTCTCCCTCTGTCGCCCAGGCTGGAGTGCAGTGGCGCGATCTCAGCTCAATGACAAGCTCCGCCTCCCGGGTTTACGCCATTCTCCTGCCTCAGCCTCCCGAGTAGCTGGGACTACAGGCGCCCGCCACCTCGCCCGGCTAGTGTTTTGTATTTTTTAGTAGAGACGGGGTTTCACCGTTTTAGCCAGGATGGTCTCGATCTTCTGACCTCGTGATCCGCCCGTCTCGGCCTCCCAAAGTGCTGGGATTACAGGCTTGAGCCACCGCGCCCGGCC
>NW_016812589.1:0-369 GCF_001698545.2 Rhinopithecus bieti
GAAAAGTCAGTGAAATTTAGTAATCTTATGCTATGTAGAAACACTGGCGAGTCTCTCTGGCATCAAGGATGAGAACCCACTTGGAAAGAAGCATATTTCTGTTTGTTCGTTAGAGGAGTTTCACAAATGGGAATGGACCTAAGGGTGTATTCAACTGTGTGTGTGAAGAAGCAGCATCACAAAAAAGTGAGCAAATGAGAATAATTCTGTAACCCTGCCTGTGAGCAGCACTGCTGTGTACATTGATAACTACTGATTGAGTCGATCTTGCTGCTGCTGTGATGTGGCCACCGTGATAAATGCAATCAGCCCAGTAGGTAACCGCACAGGGATCCTCCTTATCAACCACCTCTGACCCCAGTCCTAATG
>NW_016812590.1:0-1915 GCF_001698545.2 Rhinopithecus bieti
CAGAGTCGCATTTCAAATTGAAATGGTAATTTTTCACTTTATGTCTATATTTCATACAGTAAATGTCAGGGATTCTGCCTAATGTATATAAGGAATCATAAGAAATAACCCTTTGTCATAGTCAGCATAATATTGCATTAGCTTAAAAATATTTGTTAAGCTTTGATTGTCAGATTCTCCATGGCTTCTTGTAGATCATTGATATGTAAGCTGAATATCATGTGTTACAAAAGCATCTTGATGCTACACTCTAAACTGACATTGAGCTACTAACTGGCATCTTTGGAAGTGGACACGTAGGTAAATACACACTACATTTTCATAGGCCGTGGAGACCACACCACAAATTCTCAACTAAGAAGCCTGGTCACGGCCGTGTTACAGAGGACAGAATACAAAGCCTTGTCAAAGTCCAGGCTCTTTATTTCTCTTTTTCCCATTTTGCTGGCACAATCTGCCACTCTGTCAGAGAAAAAAAGTACCAACTTACATCACTTGCTGTTTTTACAAAGTCATTTGGATGTTCCATGGTGGGGAGCTCCTGTAGTGCTTATAGACCAACAACCTCTGCAACTATGTCCCTACGTATATGTTCTAAAGGTTTGCTGCCTTGATTAGAGGCGAGAGAACTGTAGGAAGGTGATAAAACTCCTACTAACCCACGTCTATGGCTAGAGTTATCCCCTATTTCTCTTTCTACATGTGTCTAGAATACTGTAAGTGTTCAAAATATTTGTGGAATCACTTATAGACTCTTACATCAAGTTTAAAAATACCTTGCTCTTACTTGTGTTAAGATACTTATTAAATTTACTTGTATCAATTTAATCATGTGTCAGCATCATGTTTATGATTAAGGATTCCCTAAATTACATATACCAACCTTGTAAGTTTTCTTTTAATTTTATCCTTTTTACCTTCTCTAGCTTATAGATTCCATTGCTGTCTGGGACTTTTACAAATTTCCTACACATACGCACATGCACACACACACACACACGCGCATACACACACAGACATCCCCCTACTCTTCCCTTTTTTTTTTGATGATAGTGGTGAGTATGTGTATTGTCTACAAAGACCCTCAGGAAGGTACCCCTCAGGGGTCTTCTCTTTTGCCCCTCCAAACGGTACATCCTTAGCTTTGATTTTGGAGGCCAGACCAGGACTGTGAAGCAATGGACTTTAGCTTCCTGAGGGGGTGAAGGGTGAATAAGTGCTCTGCAGACAGTCAAAAAGTTCTTAGGAGGAATCAGAATTTGCGTTTGTAGCAAAATTACTAATGACGAGTTGACTTGTGCGGCTAGAGCACTGGCCAGAAATGTGAGTTTGGAACTCAGTTGTAAAAACAATGCCATTTTTGGAGTTTTGTCTTTAACTTGCAAGATGGAAGTAAGGAAAATCATTTTTGTAGACATGGGTAATCTTATCTTGGCTGTATTTTACAGAGATACCACTAATATCAGAAAGAGGTAAATCGCAGATCAGAGGAAGAAAAAACTGAGGACAAGAAGATAAAAGTAGGAGTTTGCTACTGTATTGACCCAGGACAAATAATATGGGTCCCAGAACTTAAGCAGTGCCAGGTGGAAATAGGTGCAAATTATCCGACTTAAGGTTCTACAGCATCTGGAAGATTTAGATGTACCTTTTTGGGTTTCTATGCACACAGAAGCAATGAGGATGGCTCTGACATTTCTAGTTTGGGTGACCAGGTTTGTGGTAACTTGGACACGAGCCTCTGGAATATGAGTAATTTTTGAGGGAAAGGCAATACATTCATGTGACATGGAGTTTGAGATGTCTGTATCACATATCTGAAAATAAGTCTAATTGCAACTTAAAAATATGATATTTGGAGGCCAAGAGAGAGTTGGTGGCTGAAGAAATACATGGAGAGTGAGCATGGATCTCG
>NW_016812591.1:0-236 GCF_001698545.2 Rhinopithecus bieti
TACTTGAAGCCACAAGGATGGAAGCTAAGAGGGTGTAGGATAAGAAGAGGAAAGAGGAGAGAGAACTTAAGAAAACAAAAATTAAATGGGCCACAGATGGAAGATGGATGAATAAAAGTAACTAGAAAGTGCAGACAGAGACACAGGAGGAGATGAAGCCGATATTATTTAGCTGGTCAGTGCAGAATTTCCAGAAAGAAGACCAAAACGGTGAGGGTCATTAAGATGCAAATAAA
>NW_016812592.1:0-1886 GCF_001698545.2 Rhinopithecus bieti
TAGAGTCACATTTCAAATTGAAATGGCAATTTTTTACTTTATGTCTATATTTCATACAGTAAATGTCAGGGATTCTGCCTAATGTAGTATATAAGGAATCATAAGAAATAACCCATTGCCATAGTCAGCATAATATTGCATTAGCTTAAAAATATTTGTTAAGCCTTGATTGTCAGATTCTCCATGGCTTCTTGTAGATCATTGATATGTAAGCTGAATATCATGTGTTACAAAAGCATCTTGATGCTACACTCTAAACTGACATTGAGCTACTAACTGGCATCTTTGGAAGTGGACATGTAGGTAAATACACACTACATTTTCATAGCCCGTGGAGACCATACCACAAATTCTCAACTAAGAAGCCTGGTCATGACCACGTTACAGAGGATAGAATACAAAGCCTTGTCAAAGTCCAGGCTCTTTATTTCTCTTTTTCCCATTTTGCTGGCACAATCTGCCACTCTGTCAGAGAAAAAAAGTACCAACTTACATCACTTGCTGTTTTTACAAAGTCATTTGGATGTTCCATGGTGGGGAGCTCCTGTAGTGCTTATAGACCAACAACCTCTGCAACTACGTCCCTACGTATATGTTCTAAAGGCTTGCTGCCTTGATTAGAGGCAAGAGAACTGTAGGAAGGTGATAGAACTCCTACTAACCCATGTCTATGGCTAGAGTTATCCCCTATTTCTCTTTCTACATGTGTCTAGAATACTGTAAGTGTTCAAAATATTTGTGGAATCACTTATAGACTCTTACGTCAAGTTTTAAAATACCTTGCTCTTACTTGTGTTAAGATACTTATTAAATTTACTTGTATCAATCATGTGTCAGCATCATGTTTTTGATTAAGGATTCCCTAAATTACATATACCAATCTTATAAGTTTTCTTTTAATTTTATCCTTTTACCTTCTCTAGCTTATAGATTCCATTGCTGTCTGGGACTTTTACAAATTTCCTACACACACACGCACACACACACACACAGACACCCCCTACTCTTCCTTTTTTTTTCTTTCATGATAACGGTGGGTATGTGTATTGTCTACAAAGACCCTCAGGAAGGTACCCCTCAGGGGTCTTCTCTTTTGCCCCTCCAAACGGTACATCCTTAGCTTTGATTTTGGAGGCCAGAATGGGACTGTGAAGCAATGAACTTTAGCTTCCTGAGGGAGTGAAGGATGAATAAGTGCTCTGCAGACAGTCAAAAAGTTCTTAGGAGGAATCAGAATTTGCGTTTGTAGCAAAATGACGAGTTGACTTGTGCGGCTAGAGCACTGGCCAGAAATGTAAGTTTGGAACTCAGTTGTAGAAACAATGCCATTTTTGGAGTTTTGTCTTTAACCTGCAAGATGGCAGTAAGGAAAATCATTTTTGTAGACATGGGTAATCTTATCTTGGCTGTATTTTATAGAGATACCACTAATATCAGAAAGAGTTAAATCGCAGATCAGGGGAAGAAAAAAGTGAGGACAAGAAGATAAAATTAGGAGTTTGCTACTGTATTGACCCAGGACAAATAATATGGGTCCCAGAACTTAAGCAGTGCCAGGTGGAAATAGGTGCAAATTATCCGACTTAAAGTTCTACAGCATCTGGAAGACTTAGATGTACCTTTTTGGGTTTCTGTGCAGACAGAAGCAATGAGGATGGCTCTGAGATTTCTAGTTTGGGTGACCAGGTTTGTGGTAATTTGGACACAAGCCTCTGGAATATGAGTAATTTTTGAGGGAAAGGCAATACATTTATTTGACATGGAGTTTGAGATGTCTGTATAACATATCTGAAGATAAGTCTAATTGCAACTTAAAAATATGATATTTGGGGGCCAAGAGAGAGTTCGTGGCTGAAGAAATACATGGAGAGTGAGCATGGACCTCA
>NW_016812593.1:0-2318 GCF_001698545.2 Rhinopithecus bieti
ATTTATTTATTTATTTATTATTTTGAGACGGAGTCTCATTCTGTCACCCAGGCTGGAGTGCAGTGGCACAATGTTGGCTCACTGTAACTTCTGCCTCCTGGGTTCACGGGATTCTCCTGCCTCAGCCTTCCGAGTAGCTGGGATTAAACACCACCACGCCTGGCTAACTTTTTGTATTTTTAGTAGAGACGGAGTTTCACTATGTTGGACAGACTGGTCTTGAACTCCTGACCTCGTAATCTGCCTGCCTCGACCTCCCAAAGTGTTGGAATTACAGGCGTGAGCCACTGCACCCGCCTTAATTTTTGTAGAGATAGGGTCTCACCATGTTGCCCAGGTTGGTCTTCAACTCCCGTGCTCAAGCAGTCCTTCCACCTTGGCCTCTAAATATGCCAAGATTACAGTTGTGAACCACAGTACCCAGCAATATGTTTTATTATTTATTCAGTTTTTTCTGTTAGTCTATTCAAGTTAACTAGTTTTTCTCGAGTACATGAGTAAATGTTGGTGGTTCATTTATTTTAAAATGTTCATTTCACCTAATTTTAAAAGTGCTTCAATAATTTTATACTATTTTCTTTTGAATTTTAAATCCTAGATTACATTTATAGATATATGCATTTCTCCATATGATTGGTTTCAACCTTTTCTTCATTTCTCTTTTAATCTGTTAAGTGCTAAATGTTATCTGTTAGTCTTTTCAAAGAAACAGCTATTAATATTACTAGTGTTGTAATTTTTTATTTTCTGTAAATTTCTTTTCTTGTGTTATATCTTTCTTCAACTTTCTTTGAGTTCAGTCTTTTTCTAGCTTTTGAATTTGAACAAGTGCATTATATTTTAATTTCTACATTGCTTCAAGGTTATAATTTATTTTATGAGTATAGCTTTAGCTGCAACCTAAACATTTTGGTTATATAATACTTTAAGTGCTCATTTAAAATAATTTCAGGAGTCTCTCTGAACCTATTCTGGCTTGAGGAGGCTGCCCTGAAAAATAATAATCATAATTTCAATTATTATTTGCTTAATTTATAAGCATATTTTAAACTATTTTACTGTTTATTACTTATAGTTACATTTAAGTCATATAACTTAATCTTTATGATATCAATTCTGTTGAATTTGTTGAGACATTCTTTGTGGCCTAGTACTTGCTCACTTTCATTTACGTTATCTATGTTGGCTTCCAAAGAGTACATATGTTTTACTTGTTAAATCAAGCTTATTAATTGTGGATTTTAAATCTTCAAATATGCAGCATAGACTTTTAAGACACATATGATTGCATAATCCTATTCCAACTAGATTTAGATTTTTATTTGTTTGTTTGTTTTGAGAAGGATTTTTGTTCTTGTTGCCCCAGCTGGAGTGCAATGGCACGATTTCAGCTCACTGCAAACTTTGCCTCAGGGTTTCAAGCAATTCTCCTGTCTCAGTCTCCTGAGTAGCTGGGATTACAGACATGTGCCACCACACCCGGCTAATTTTGTATTTTTAATAGAGAAAGGGTTTCACCATGTGGGTCAGGCTGGTTTCGAACTCCTGATCTCAAGTGATCCACCGACCTCAGCCTCCCAAAGTGCTGGGATTACAGGTATGAGCCACCGTGCCTGACCTAGATTTATTTTTATTTTTTTTCTTTTTTTTTTTTTTTTTTTTTTTTTTTTTTTTTTTTTTAATTATACTCTAACTTCTAGGGTACATGTGCACAATGTGCAGGTTTGTTACATCTGTATACATGTGCCATGTTGGTGTGCTGTACCCATTAACTCATCATTTACTTTAGGTATATCTCCTAATGCTATCCCTCCCCCCTCCTCCCACCCCACGACAGGCCCCGGTGTGTGATGTTCCCCACCCTGTGTCCAAGTGTTCTCATTGTTCAATTCCCACCTATGAGTGAGAACATGCGGTGTTTGATTTTCTCTCCTTGCAATATTTTGCTCAGAATGATAGTTTCCAGCTTCATTCATGTCCCTAAAAAGGACATTAACTCATCCTTTTTTATGGCTGCATAGTATTCTATGGTGTATAGACTTAGTTTTTGTTTTTTTTTTTTCAATTTTAGATTAAAAAAATAAAATGTGGGGGGGGGTTGGTTTGTTTTCTTTATGTTTCTTTTTCCTCCTCCTCCCCCTCTTCCTCCTTCTTTCCCTTCTCCTTCCCCTTCTCCTTCCCCTTCCCCTTCCTTCTCCATCTCCTTCTCCTTCTCCTTCTCCTCCTTCTCCTCCTCCTCCTCCTCCTCCTCCTTCTTCTCCTCCTTCTCCTTCTCCTCCTTCTCCTTCTCCTCCTTCTCCTCCTCCCCCTCCTCCTCC
>NW_016812594.1:0-2335 GCF_001698545.2 Rhinopithecus bieti
GGGACTGAACAATGAGAACATTTGGACATAGGAAGGGGAACATCACACACCAGGGCCTGTTGTGGGGTGGGGGGAGGGGGGAAGGATAGCATTGGGAGATCTACCTAATGAAAAGGACGAGTTAATGGGTGCAGCACACCAACATGGCACATATATACATATGTAACAAATCTGCGTGTTGTGCACATGTACCCTAGAACTTAAAGTATAATAAAAAATAAATAAACAAATAGAAACATCTTGAAGTTGAATAAACAAGAAATAACAATGAATGTATGTTATTGAAAATCTGGAGGTAACTAGCAGAATAAATACATAGAACTGCTTAAAACTGGTCTATTTTCAGGCACCCCAGAAGGTAACTAGATCCCTGACTAAAGATTCTGATGATGAAGAAGAGTTGGGGCTCTATTCTGATATTTCAAGGCAGCTCAACCAGGTTCCAAATAGAGGAGTGCCTAGGAGACACTAACCTCCAAAGGGGAAAACCAAGACTACCCTTCTAGAAAAGGTCCTGAAGTTTGCAGAATGCTCAAGAAGACATATCCCACACCAAGAGAACTCCTCTATCTCTAATTAGTTAAGGAGCCTTTAAACTTCTAGAGTTCTACAACAGGGTAACTCTGAGCATAACTTTAATGTTCATTAAGGAAATATGTACAAAAATATATCAATAAAAATCTAGGCCAAGCATGATGGCTCACGCCTGTAATCTCAGCACTTTGGGAGGCTCAGGCGGTGGACAGCTTGAGCTCAGGAGTTTGTGACTTGCCTGAGCAAGATGGCAGGACCCTGCCTCTACTAAAAATACATAAACATAGCCAGACATGGTAGTGTATGCCTGTGGTCTCAGCTACTTGAAAGGCTGAGGTAGGTGTATCTTTTGAATTCCAAAGGCAGAGGTTGCAGTGAACCAAGATGTCACCATTGCACTCCAGCCTGGGTGACAGAGTGAGACCCTGTCTTAAAACAACAACAACAACAACAGCAGCAGCAAAACTCTAAAAACTGGGCATATGAAATATGCCTATTTTCTGAAAATTAAATTGAGTTGGTATTATGATTTAAACTTTATTTTAATGTCAGTTTTTGAGAAACAAGTTTCAATAATGAAAATGGCATATGCTTGACTTGAATATTGAGTTAATCTAATCAATAAAATTACTTTCTTAATTACTCTATGCTGAAAAACTGCATAGCATGCTAATTTATCAAACTAGAAAGAAATCAATGTAATTTAGATAATTAATGATATGTAAAACTGTAAATAAGAATGTAAACTTTATGTAAATGGAAGCTTATCCTGATTATAAACATGAGTAAGAATAAGACCTAAAAATAAACTTATGTCTGTAGTGCAATATGGGTGAGCTTAATATCAATATGTTGAAATGTGATCAGGGTTTATTATACACATCAGTGTTACATTCGCTTTTAATAGAAGACATCTGGAGCAATGTTCTTAAAGAGAGAGGAAAATTGTTTATTATATATGCCTTATTGCCAGCATTGGAATTGAGGCTAATATTATTAGACTTCTCCATAGGGGATTTTCACTGGCTAAAGACTAACTTGCTTAGCAGAACAGCTACTGTTAACAGCCATCTCTGCGGATTTCTTGGGCTAATGTTCCTTATGTTCATAATGTTTTAAAACTGTTTCAGTTCTTTACAGAATGGGTATGGCAATTTAAATAGTAGAAAGGTCTGGAGTTTAATTATAACAAATATGTTACCGGTAATGTATAAAAGAGATCATACATTATCTTTAAGTGCTTTTGTGTTTCAATATAAACCAAAATATGAGAAATTAGAGAAACCTTTTCAGGCATTGGGTGTTCAATGCACCAGGCTGGGCAAGAAAGTACAGTCATGAAGTCAAAACCATATCCATACATATTATATTAATTGCAACATTTATATAAAAACTAAGTCTGTTCCTAGAAAAAATTATGAGTCTCTGCTAAATTCTAGACATTGTCATAATCAGTGGAGATATAAACATAAGGAAGACATCCTTCCTGCCTTCAAAGGCCTCGTGGTGTGGTGAAGAAGAAAGACATAAAAACAGAAAAATACTAAGTCAACAGAGTATGCCTGGTAATAGCTATGCACAATGGAAATTTTAAAAAATTAAATAAGAGTATAAGATGATAATGAATGAAAACTTGCAGTATCTCAGTATTTCAAATCAGATGTAATAAAGAAAAAAGGAAGAGGACATAATATCTAAAATAAAAGTGAAACAAATAATTTTTTCTGGTTATACATATATAACCATCTCTCTCTCTCTCTCTCTCTCTCTCTCTCTCTCTCTATATATATATATATATATA
>NW_016812595.1:0-2336 GCF_001698545.2 Rhinopithecus bieti
ATATATATATATATATATAAATATGTGTAGTAGTATTCCATCATATGTATATGTGTGTGTGTGTGTGTGTGTGTATATGATGGAGTACTACTCAGCCATAAAAAGGAATGAATTAACAGCATTTGCGGTTACCTGGATGAGATTGAAGACTATTATCCTAAGTGAAGTAACTCAGGAATGGAAAACCAAACATTGTATGTTCTCACAGATATGTAGGAACTAAGCTAAGAGGGTGCAAAGGTATAAGAATAATACAATGGGCTTTGGAGTCTTAGGGGCAAGGATGGGAGGGGTGAAGGATAAAAGATGGCAAATATGGTGCAGCGTTTACTGCTTGGGTGATGGGTGCACCAAAATCTCCCAAACCACCACTAAAAAATTTACTCATGTAACCAAACACCACCTGTACCCCAATAACCTGTGGAAAAAAAAGAAAATATTTTTATGTCTGTTCTGTTGCTTCCCTCTGTGATTGCAAGGGGCAGCAGTAACATTTAATCCACAGCAAAGCACTTTAGCAGAATGACTTGCTTGTTTCGTTGTTCTGACCAAGAAGGTGTCTGTTGGTGGGTATATATCCAAAAAAATTGAAATCAGTATGTCAAAGATATATCTGCACTCCCATGTTCATTGCAGCATTATTCACAATAGCCAAGATATGGAATCAACCTAAGTATCTATTAATGGATGAATGGATAAAGACAATGTGATTTATGCTAGTTAGTCTTTAAAAAGCTTGGAATGAAAATGAGATACTGTCTTACACCAGTCAGAGTAGCTATTATTAAAAAGTCAAAAAACAACAGATGCTGGCAAAGTGGCGGGGGAAAGGGAACACATATATTGTTGGTGGGAACATAAATTTGTTCAACTACTGTGGAAAGCAGTTTCGAAATTTCTCAAAGAACTGAAAACATAACTACCATTTGACCTAGCATTCCCATTACTGAGTATATATCCCAAAGAAAATAAACCATTCTGCTAGAAAGACACATGCACTCATATGGACATCACAGCACTATTCACAATAGCAAAATCATGCAACTAACATGGGTGCCCATCACTGGTGGACTGGATAAAGAAAATGTGGTACATATTTGTCATGGAATACTATGCAGCCATGAAAAAGAATGAAACCATATCCCTTGTAGAAACATGGTTGCAGCTGGAGGCCATTATCCTAAGTGAATTAATGCAAGAAGAGAAAAGCAAATACTGCATGTTCTCACATGGACATAAAGATAGCAACAATAGACACTGGGGACTACTAGAGGAGGGGAAGAGGGAGGAGGGGAAGGGTTGAAAAACTATTGGGTATTCTACTCAGTACCTTCGTGATGGGATCAACCACATTCCGAACCTCAGCATCACATAATACATCGTAACAAACCTGCACATGGAGTACCTGAATCTAAAATAAAAGTTAACACTATTCAGCCTTAAAAAAGAAAGAAATTCTATAATTTGTAAAAACATGGGTGAATCTAGAAGACATTGTGCCAAGTGAAATAAGTCAGTTACAGCAGGACAAATACTGCATGATCTCACTTATGTGTGGACTCTAAAAACGTTGAACTCATAGGAGCAGAGAGTAGAAGGGTGATTGCTAGGCGTGATGATGAGGGCAACGGGGGTAAAGAAAATTATTCAAAGGCTATGAAGGTTCAGTTAGACAGGATAAATCAGTTCTGGTGATCTCTTGAACATCCTGGTGATTATAGTTCACAATAATGTTTGTGTACTTGAAAATTGCTAAGGGACCTTAAATGTTCTCACCGCAAAAAAAAAAAAAAAAAAAAAAAAAAAAAAAAAAAAAGTGAAGTGATGGATGTATTAATTCGCTTGATTTAATTGTTTTATACTGTCTAGATATATCAGTACTCATTGTACACTACTAATATGTACATCTTTTATTTGTCAAGAAAGCTGGGGGAAAACGTGTTAAGCTCTCATTTTCTAGGGGAACAGAAGGTTAAGTAAGATCACAAGGAGATTTCCAGTTTTCTGTGCTTTTTGGCTTTTTATAGTATCCGGCAGTATTGGCCCCTTTTTTAAATTGTTATACTTTAAGTTCTAGGGTACTTGTGCACAACGTGCAGGTTTGTCACATATATATATATGTGCCACGTTGGTGTGCTGCACCCATCAACTCATCATTTACATTAGGTATATCTCCTAATGCTATCCCTCCCCCCTCCTCCCTCTCCACAATAGGACCCAGTGTGTGATGTTCCCCTTTCCATGTCCAAGTGATCTCATTGTTCAATTCCCATCCACGAGTGAGAACATGTGGTGTTTGGTTTTCTGTTCTTTCGATAGTTTGCTGAGAATGATAG
>NW_016812596.1:0-842 GCF_001698545.2 Rhinopithecus bieti
TATTCATACACACACACACACACACACACACACACACACACACACACATATATCTTCTTTTATTTATTTATTTTCTTTATTTATTAATTGATGGACATTTAAGTTGATCCCAGATCTGGCTATTGTCAATAGTGCTGCAATAAACATGGGAGTGCACTTATTCCTTCAAGAAGATCCTGTTTTCAATACTTTTGGATATATACTCAGAAGTAGAATTACTGGATTATAAGGTAGTTTTATTTATAATTTTTTGACGAATCTTCATGTTGTTTTTCATAGCAGCCATATCATCATAAAATCCAGCAGTGTCCAATTTCTCTACACCTTTGTTAATACTTCTTATTTATTTATTGTTTTTGATTGTGGTCCTCCTAACTGGGGTGAGGTGATATCTCATGAAATTTTGACTTGCATTTTTCTGATGATTAGTGTGAGCTGACCCCATTTCACATACTTGCTGGCCATTGGTGTGTCTTTGTCTTCTTTTTAGAAATGTTGATTCAGTTTCTTTGCCCATTTTTAGATTGGATTATTTGTTTTCTTGATCATTAAGTTGTATGAGTCTCGCATATTTTGCATATTAACCCCTTATTTGTTTTATAATTTGCAAATATTTTCTCCCATTCTTTAGACTGACTTTTCTTTGTGCTGTTGATTGTTCCCTTAGCTGTGCAGAAGCATTTTAGTTTGCTGTAGACCCATTTGTCTATTTTTGTTTGTGTTGCCTGTACTTTCAGTGTCATATTCAAAAAACCATTGCCCACAACAGTGTCGAAGCTCTTCTGCATTGGAAGTAAAGCTTCTAACCTACACGTAAGGGCTGGATGATATCACTTAGATAC
>NW_016812597.1:0-551 GCF_001698545.2 Rhinopithecus bieti
TTTCCTTCCTTCCTCCTTTCTTCCTTCCCTTCCCTTTCCCTTTCCCTTTCCCCTTCCTTCCTTCCTTCCTTCCTTCCTTCCTTCCTTCCTTCCTTCCTCCCTCCCTCCCTTCCTCCCTCCCTCCTTTCTTTCCTTTCTTTCTTTCCTTCCTTCCTCCTTTCTTCCTTCCTCCCTTCCTTTCCCTTCCCTTCCCTTCCTTCCTTCCTCCCTCCCTCCTTTCTTTCCTTCCTTCCTTTCTTCCTTCCCTTTCCCTTTCCCTTTCCCTTTCCTTCCTTCCTTCCTTCCTTCCTCCCTCCCTCCCTTCCTCCCTCCCTCCTTTCTTTCCTTTCTTTCTTTCCTTCCTTCCTCCTTTCTTCCTTCCTCCCTTCCTTTCCCTTCCCTTCCCTTCCCTTCCCTTCCCTTCCCTTCCTTCCTTCCTTCCTTCCTTCCTTCCTTC
This sequence comes from Rhinopithecus bieti, assembly GCF_001698545.2. Taxonomy (NCBI): domain Eukaryota; kingdom Metazoa; phylum Chordata; class Mammalia; order Primates; family Cercopithecidae; genus Rhinopithecus; species Rhinopithecus bieti. The sequence goes on from NW_016812597.1 coordinate 437, forward strand.
CTTCCTTCCTTTCTTCTTTCTTGAGTCTCACTATGTCACCTAGGCTGGAGTGCCATTCTCCTGCCTCAGCCTCCTGAGTAGCTGGGATTACAGGCGCCTGCCATGATGCCCAGCA
>NW_016812598.1:0-409 GCF_001698545.2 Rhinopithecus bieti
GACGGTTTCACCGTGTTAGCTAGGATGGTCTCAATCTCCTGATGTCTTGATCCACCCGCCTCGGCCTCCCAAAGTGCTGGGATTACAGGTGTGAGCCACCGCGCCCAGCCAAAGTTTTTCTTATTTCAATAGGAACTTTGTAATGCAAGTAGAAAAATGTATGCTATATACAGATTCAACATATAACAGTTATTCTTCAAAACCAAGTGACAATGCATGATTTCAACGCTCTGGAGCTTTTATTTTTATTTTTAATTAATTAATTTTTTTTCTTTTTTGAGACAAGATTTGCTCTTGTTGCCCAGGCTGGAGGGCAATGGCGTAGTCTCAGCTCACTGCAACCTCTGCCTTCCAGGTTCAAGCGATTCTCCTGCCTCAGCCTCCCAAGTAGCCAGGATTACAGGTGCCC
>NW_016812599.1:0-1451 GCF_001698545.2 Rhinopithecus bieti
ATCTTGATATCTGACAAAAGAAATTGGAAGTAAAAAAATGATAAGAGTGAAAAGGAAGATGCTTATTAATGATAAAAGAAAGCTACAATTAACTACAAAGAAATGGCAGTTAAGAATATCTCTGCATCCAATAACACAGAAATGACTTTTATAAAGGAAAATCTAAAAAAGGTGGAAGAATACATTTATGGGTACATTCTAATAATGGGAGATAGCTTTTAGCTGTGGCTCACTATGATCAACCTAAGTTCATCACAAGATAGCACTGCCTTTGATGTTGCTAATACTGTTTAATTGTACTAGTTGTTTTGAAAGCCTTGACGTTTTTGAAGCAATAATGTATTCGACTATTATCATTTAAGATTTGCCAAAGAATGCCTTTTCTCTCTAGGCCATATAATTAAGTAACCAGAGAAAGTCTTTGGTCCATTACATATGAAGCTGAATAATAATAAAATTTTTAAAAATGTAGTGTCTCCCTCGGTCGCCCAACCTGGAGTGCAGTGGCACGATCATAGCTCACTGTAACCTCGAATTCCTGGGCTCAAGCAATTCTCCCACCTCAGCCTCCCTAGTAGGTAGGACTGAAGGCAGGAATCACTATGCCTGGCTGATTTTTTAAAAAAAATTTTTTTAGCTACAGAGTCTTGTTATGTTGCCTAGGCTGGTCTTGAACTCCTGGCCTCAAGCAAGCCTCCCATCTTGGCCTCCCAAAATAGTGCTGAGATTTACAGGTATGACCCACCACACCAGGCCAATACTAAAACTTTTGAGTCAGGAAACCAACATTGTGTCTCTAAACCTTCAGGTTAAAATGCATACAGTAATGGAATAAGTTGACTTTAATTGTCATTAATGGAAGACATAAGTATGCTGTATTTGAAGGAACATAGAACTTTGGGGTCCAAAGACAGAAAATTGAGTCCAACTTTCACTTCTTAGCTATGATATTTGGGTAACTCATTTAATCTTTCTGTGCCTTTGTTTAATCTGATATGTGGCCAAAAAGTTGATAGTATGTGAAATTGCTCTTAAAAATCTACATGATTAGCAAATGCTAAAATAAAGCGGTATGTTGATTTTATGAGCAAGTGAATTTTATAAAATTAGCCAGTAGAATTATCTGATTATTTTGAGATTATGTTCACAGTGACATGATTGGTTATGAAAATAGTTAACATTGATTACTTTACTAATATACAACTCTGATAAAATGTATTTTTAACAAAACAACTCTCAGAAAAAATTTATTTTAACTGGATTTTTTACTTTGGCTTCTATAAAAGTGGGAGACAAACTAAGTAAAATGGTTATAATACGTTTTCTAAATAGTATTACCTTGAATAAAAGGCAAAGTTGAAATCAGAAGGACTGAATCGACTGTATTTGCACTGGACTAAAATTGAAATGGTAGAGTTTCCATGATATTCAAATGAGAAGGACTGACAACC
>NW_016812600.1:0-2100 GCF_001698545.2 Rhinopithecus bieti
TAATCAGGTATTTCCATGGTTATAAATATTTGGTTGCTTGATTCATATGCATAGAAAGAAACAGTTGTCATAAATGTAAAAGCAGTACTTAGCAAGATTTTTAAGTGATTGGAATAGTTTTCCTTTAATATTACAATACTGCCTATTGGTTTGGAAATTAGATCACGCTGTATGTTTCGATCTTACTCAAAGGCATCATGAGTACTCTGCTCATTCTTTCATTCTTTATAGTGTTCTAGTTGAGTTAGGAACTATTTTATCAGAAATCATTTTAGCACTATAATAAGGATAGATTACATACCATAATGATTTTCAGACTTTTTTTTTTTATTTTTGAGACAGAGTCTCGCTCTGTTGCCCAAGCTGGAGTGCAGTGGCGCGATCTCAGCTTACTGCAACCTCCGCCTCCTAGGTTCAAGCAATTCTTCTGCCTCAGCCTCCTGAGTAGCTGGGACTATAGGCACGCACCACCATGCTTGGCTAATTTGTATTTTTAGTAGAGATGGGGTTTCACCATATTGGCCAGGCTGGTCTTGAACTCCCGACCTCATGATCCGCCCACCTTGTCCTCCCAAAGTGCTAGGATTACAGGCATGAGCCACTGGGCCCGGCCTGATTTTCAGATTTTTAATAAAAAGGGTATGTGGATTAGCGGGGTACGTAGTCCTACCTGCTTTGAAGGCTAGCCTATAGTCATACTTACTCTGGAGGCCAAGGCAGGAGGATCACCTGAGCCCAGGAGGTTGAAGCTGCAGTGAGCTATGATCCCACCACTACACTGCAGTCTGGGCAACACAGCAAGAATGTCTCTTAAAAAAAAAACCAATTCAGTTGCAGTGGCTCATGACTATAATTCCAGCACTTTTGGAGGCTGAGACAGAGGATCATTTGAGCCCAGGAGTTTAAGACCAGCCTGGACAACATAGCAAAACCCCATCTCTAAAAGAAATTGTATTAGCCAAGCATGGTGACATTTGCCTGTAGTGTTAGCTACTGGGGAGGCTGAGGCAGGAGGATTGCTTAAGGTCACGAGGCAGCAGTGAGCTGTGATCGTGCCACTGCATTCTAGCTTGGGCAACAGAGCAAAAGACCCTGTCTCAAAAAGAGGAAAAAAAAAACAGTACCTGGAGAGTTTGAACAGGGCGAAAAGAAGGAAACATGGAGGAGTCTGCTAAAGCACAGAACTTCTCTCTGGTCCTCAAATAAATAAAAGTTTTTGGCCAAGCACCGTGGCTTACGCCTGTAATCCCAGCACTTTGGAAAGCCAAGACAGGAGGATCACGAGGTCAGGAGATTGAGACCATCCTGGCTAACACGGTGAAACCCTGTCTCTAAAAAATTAGCCAGGTGTGGCGGCGGGCGCCTGTAGTGCCAGCTACTCAGGAGGCTGAGGCAGGAGAAACGCTTGAACCCAGGAGGCAGAGGTTGCAGTGAGCCAAGATGGCGCCACCGCACTCCAGTCTAGCGACAGAGTGAGACCCCGTCTCAAAAAAAAAAAATTTTTTTTTACAATTCCACATTGTCATTTTCTTTTCCTCTGGTCTCAAACTCCTGGTCTCAGGCAGTCCTCCCACCTCAGCCTCCCAAAGTGCTGGCACTACAGATGAGCCACTGCACCCAGCCAGCAGCCTAGAAATTTCTGGACTTCAACCATAGTGTAATTTTTTTTTTTAAATCAGTTTCTTCTATTTCCTTGAACTCAGTTTCCAGGAACTTCTGGTTTGGAAATTAGATACCTGCCTTCCAGGTTAGTCTATAGAAAGTCCAATTGTGTTCCACTGTGTCTTCATTGTCCTGCTCACTCCTGTGATACACTCAGGTGTTGTGGATTACGAGACCCATAGAGAAACTTCCTGGTGATAATCGCACAAAGTAAAGGAAAGAAACCTGGCAGTCTGTACTGTCCATTATCATTATGTGCTTAGTCCATTTGGTTAAATAATTTGAGATGCTTTTTTTTTTTTTTTTTTTTTTTTGAGACAGGGTCTTGCTCTGTCACCCAGGCTGGAGTGCAGCGGTACAATCATGGCTCACTGCAGCCTCAAACTTCTGGGCTCAAGCAATCCTCCTGCCTCAGCCTTCAGAGTAGGCAGGATTTTT
>NW_016812601.1:0-1457 GCF_001698545.2 Rhinopithecus bieti
CTATTATGCTACCATTTTTCTTTACTCATTATTTCTCAAAATTTTCAAGTACAGATATGACTAACTTCTCCTGAATTAAAAAACATATGTCTAATTATATGAAGATTTCAAAAAAAGTGTAAAGACACCATGAAAAGTCTCAAATGGTCTCTATGTAGTTCGTTACATAGGTTTCTTAGGTGAGTTCATGCTAGAGAAGGCAAACCTTCTATCTATCTATACTTATATTTGTGAAAATTCATGGAGTACATGTGCAATTTTATTATATGCATAGATTGTATAGTGGTCAAGTCGGGGCTTTTAGGGTATTCATCACCAGAATAACATACATTGTAACCATTAACTACACAATGTATATATTTACACACACATATTTGCAAAAGGAAATCTTTCCAAAAGGTATATGAAACACCTCCCATATTTTCCGCCCTCTGGTCGCATAAAATATAGACTCTTCAGATTTCTGGTCCTCCCTTAACAAGGAGGTGTTCTCCAGGAACCAATTTGGGTTAGCTTTACAGGAAGTCAATTGCAAGATTCATGACAGTAACCAAAAGGGCTCCACTCTCCAGTCACTGATGAGGGACAAGACTTTTCCGTTGTTTACTAGGTTTCAGAAAACATGGCCAGAGAATAGTCCCTGAGGGACACTGTGAAGAACATCTTTATAGGTTAGGTGAGAAACTCAAGTACAGTTTTCAAGAAACAAACAAAAAAAGCATGAATCCCTAGCCAGAGCAAAATGGAATTTTTAAGTCAATTATCCAAATTATCCAAATAACTCAGCAGCAAAATTAAAAAGATCCATTCAATTTCATGGTCATTTAAGACCCCAAAATGATCATAGACTGAATGGTGTCCAATCTCAGATCCCCTTTGGCTATACAGCAATATCATCCAACTCCAGGCTCAGATCCACGTACTGCAGAGAGGCAGAAAGGCTGCAGGGCATTCTGATGGGAACTAGAAAGTCACACTGAGTTTGTCCCTATTTTTATGTGAAACAAAATGCTAGGGGTGAACTGCCCAGCTTTGGAACTGAATGCTGAGAATTGCCTAGCTTGCTGCTGGACACCCCACAGATATCCACCTGCAAATTCCTCGGGATTTGTACAAGTCAATGATTTCTAGTAAGCATTTGAGACCCATAACTATGAAAAATCTTGCAGGTAATTTCCCCAGTAATTCCATTAATCCCAATAGATAGCTAAACGTGGCTCAACACACTCGGAAATCTCATGGCAAATTTATTCTCTTCATTTTATTCAAAGCCTTTTAAAATAAGCCCCAATTAAAAGTGATGCTAACAATAAGGTCTGCTGTTAAGCTCCCTGACTATCCCCTTCAACCGTGTAGTGCTAATGTAATCCACTGAGTGATCTTCAACTCACTGAGATTTAGAGTAGGTAGGAACTTTAGAGATTATATTCAAATACCCAAGCATTCCTAAATACAGA
>NW_016812602.1:0-6733 GCF_001698545.2 Rhinopithecus bieti
GTGTGGTGGCTCACACCTGTGATCCCAGCACTTTGGGAGGCTGAGGGGGATGGATCATTTGAGGTCAAGAGCTCAAAACCAGCCTGGCCAACATGGTGAAACCCCACCTCCACTAAAAATACAAAAATGAGCCTGGCGGTAGTGGTGCACACCTGTAATCCCAGGTACTCAGGAGGCTGAGGCAGGAGGATCGCTTAAGCCTGGGAGGCAGAAGTTGCAGTGAGCCGAGATTGTGCCACTGTACTCGCGTCTGGGCGACAGAGTAAGACCCTATCTCAAAAAAAAGAAAGAAAGACAGGATCTCTTTCTGTAATCCAGGCTGGAGTGCAGCGGTGCTATCATAACTCACTGCAGCCTCATTCCTGAGCTCAAGCAATCCTCCCGCCTCAGCCTCCCAAGTAGCTTGGACTACAGGCATGTACCACCACAACTTTAAAAAAAATGTTTGTAGAGATGGAGTCTCACTGTGTTGCCAGGCTGCTAAGATTAGAGGTGTGAGCCACCACACCTATCCCATACCTTTTAAATATACTGAAACCCTGAATTTCATACTTAAAATGGATACGTTTTATGGTATATAAATCATATCAACCAAAAACGATAGCAACCCCCAGAGCCTGGTAACCTGGCTATGCCCTTCTCCAGGCCCCACTGCCTGCTGCACACCCAGCCTGCCAGGGCATGCACCCAGGCAGGATTTTCCCCAGACAGCCATCCATCTTCGTTTAGTCATACTCCTTTCACCTAACAGAACTGAGGGAGGGAGACAGACCACAGCACTTCATAAGTCTCCTCTCTTCTTTGTTTACCCCCTTCAACCCAGTAGCAACCCTGCCAGGGAGGCGTTGTCAGTGTCCTGTGGGACAGAAATAATTAAGCCACAGAGGGGACAGGGGCCTGACAACCGTCATGTGATGAGCCAGCAGCAGAACCTGGGTCTCCTGACTCAAGGTTCTTTTTCTCACTAGTGGAACCCCGGTAACATGCCAGGATAGGATTGGGGTCAGGGAGCCTTCCTTCTGAGGCTGCACCATCCTCATCCATTGGGCTTATTCCTTCCTTCCTTCATGCCATACCCTTTCCAGAGCATCTCCTCTGTTCCAGGCCTGCACTGGGGACATAGATGCATCAGACACATGGTCTGTAATCTTCACAGGGATGTTGTGATAGATTTGGGTCCAGGGGACAGATGAAAGAGGTTAGCATAGAAAGATACCAATAGAGACCACATCTAGGGAGGTGCAGACCACACCTCAGTATCCAAGTGCCTGCACTGTGGGAGGGCCTGTGTCTAGGTCACTGAGCCAGTATTAGTACATGTATCTATGTGCACGTATCCAATTGCATGCTCTGTGGGACCACAATAGATAAAGTGCATGTAGATGCCCATTCTAATATTGGCTCAGTGACCTAGACACAGGCCCTTCCACTCACCAGGGTGTTTCTCTATGCACAAATGCTTTTCTTTCTTTTTTTTTTTTTTTTTTTTTTTTTGAGATGGAGTTTTTTGCTCTTGTTGTCCAGGCTGGAGTGCAGTGGCACGATCTCGGTTCACTGCAACCTCCGCCTCCCAAGTTCAAGTGATTCTCCTGTCTCAGCCTCCTGAGTAGCTGTGATTACAGGCGCCTGCCACTACACCTAGCTAATTTTTGGTATTTTTATTAGAGGTGGGGTTTCACCATGTTGGCCAGGCTGGTCTCAAACTCCTGACCTCGGGTGATCCACCCGCCTTGGCCTCCCAAAGTGCTGAGATTACAGGCATGAGCCACCACGCCTGGCCGGAACATTATTTTTCTTAAAATGGGGCTATTTCAGCATGGTGACACCCCTGTGTAGCCTCTTGATGCCTTCATGGTATATCCTGTACAGGTGGTGTTGGTATAAGCAATTCCAGGCACCATCATGCCTGAGTTTCTCAGTAGCCCTAGGAGGTAGTAGGGACAGGGCCAAATACTGTATTGCCACTTTATAAATGAGGAGTCTGTAAGAGAAGGAAGCAATTTGTCCCAAGCCAGCATCAACTCTGTGGCACAGCCAGCACCATGGTATCTCCAGGTGCTGTCACACACCATATCTGAATCTTCGTAAGAACCCAGGGTGGTCAGACATATGGATGAAGACCTGGAGGCTCAGGGGGGTTTCCCAAGGTCACACCAGTGAGGGGAAGAGTCAGGGTTGGAACACAGGCCCTGCCCTGGCTCAGTAGGTTGCTGTCCCTGCAGCTGGTCAAGACTGCTGAGCTGGACCCCTCTCGGAACTACATTGCGGGCTTCCACCCCCATGGAGTCCTAGCAGCTGGAGCCTTTGCCAACCTGTGCACTGAGAGCACAGGCTTCTCTTCGATCTTCCCCGGTATCCGCCCCCATCTGATGATGCTGACCTTGTGGTTCCGGGCTCCCTTCTTCAGAGATTACATCATGTCTGCAGGTGAGTGTTTCCACCCCTGAGCAGCTCAGGAAGGTAACAAATTTTCAGGAGGGTTGCCAACAGTTCTGTACTTCTTCCAAGAGCGTGTGCAGTAGGAGAAGGAGGCTGGGCCCAAAGAAGCACTTCCTACAGCACCATGCTGGGTGCTAAGTCCATCAGGGGGTTGGGAAGAGGGAGAGGACTCAGGGAGCTCCTAGCTGGAATGGGGTGCAGTGGGGGCAACCCCAGGCCTTGCTGGTGATCTCTTTCATGGGCTACATGTGCTTTCATAGCCCTTGCTCCCTCACCCCATACCTGACCCACCTTTCTCTTTCCGCAGGGTTGGTCACATCAGAAAAGGAGAGCGCTGCTCACATTCTGAACAGGAAAGGTGGCGGAAACTTGCTGGGCATCATTGTAGGGGGTGCCCAGGAGGCCCTGGATGCCAGGCCTGGATCCTTCACGCTGTTACTGCGGAACCGAAAGGGCTTCATCAGGCTCGCCCTGACACACGGGTATCAAGCCTCTGGGAAGAGCACTCTGGTTTCAGTTGGCGATTGGCAAGGATTTTATTTTGGTGGGAAAAGGGCAGAGATGAAGGTAGATTCTATTTTGGTAGAGATTTTCAGTCCATTCACAATGAAGATTATATTTTGGTGTCTCTCGCCCAAATACCTAGAAAAGTTTCCACAAGGGAGACTCAGTAATCTAAGAAACTAGGTGGCAATGAACATATTCCACAAAACTGGCACTTGACCTGAGACCTATGGTATCTAGAAGAGTGATATTTGGGGTACATTTCCGAGCTCTTCTCCCTACTTGAGGTGAAGCATCCTTGAGAAACATGAGCCAGCTGAGGTGGGAGAGATTTTTCTGGGAAAAACAATGCAGATTTTTATATCTGGGAGGACTGGACTGTCTGAAGCATGCTGGTCTACCTCTCATGGTGCAACTGGGAAGTTGTGGCCCTGCAAGGGACCTACCCAAGGTCAGAGAATGGGGCTGTGAAGGTCTGGGAGATAACCCAGGCCTCCACTTCCAGCCCAGGTGGCTGACCTCTGCTCCATTTCTTGGTCACAGAGTCCCTGCAGGAAGCTAAAGGGCCTTTCAGCTTGTGCCTTCTCTGGGGCCTCTCACATGCCCTCTTTCCTCTATTTGTCTCCAGGGCACCCCTGGTGCCGATCTTCTCCTTCGGGGAGAATGACCTATTTGACCAGATTCCCAACTCTTCTGGCTCCTGGTTGCGCTGTATCCAGAATCGGTTGCAGAAGATCATGGGCATCTCCCTCCCACTCTTTCATGGCCGTGGTGTCTTCCAGTACAACTTTGGTTTAATACCCTACCGCCGGCCCATCACCACTGTGGGTAAGTCCAGGACCAGGCTGGGAGGGAGGAGACTATGTTGTGCGCTGCAAGGGGACGTGGAGATGGGCCAGCTTTATTCCCGCCCTAATGGGGCTCACATTCTAGACTGGGAAACATACACACGCAAGCAGATAGAATAGAAGACAGTCTGGGATAGGAACTGTAGCAGAGGTGCCAAGAGCAATAGTTGCGACTAGTTGCTGAGCATCTGCTGTGTGCCAGGCACTACGCTAGCTGCCCTACATGAAGCAACTCAGCTTATTCTAACAACCTTCAAGGCAGAAAGCCTGGAGTGCAATGGCACAATCTTGGCTCACTGCAACCTCTGCCTCCTGGGTTCAAGAAATTCTCATGCCTCAACCTCCCGAGTAGCTGGGACTACAGTTGCTCACCACAAAACTCAGCTAATTTTTGTATTTTTAGTAGAGACAAGGTTTCACCATGTTGACCAGGCTGGTCTCAAACTCCTGACCTCAAGTGATCCGCCTGCCTCAGCCTCCCAAAGTGCTGGAATTAAAGGCATGGGCCATTGCGCCTGGCCATACCTTCAAGACAGGAGTTACTATACCCTCATTGATGTAAACTGGGGCTCAGAGAAGTTAAGTATCTTCCAAAATATCACACTGTTTTGTATAACAAAGTTGGGGTTTTATTAGGATCATTCTGACTTTTACAATGCCAGAAAAGGTGGGTTTAATTCTTTTTTTTTTTTTTTTTTTTTTTTTTTGAGACAGAGTCCTGCTCTGTTGCCCAGGCTGGAGTGCAGTGGCATGAGCTCAGCTCACTGCAACCTCCATCTCCCGGGTTCAAGCGATTCTCCCGCCTCAACCTCCAGAGTAGCTGAGATTACAGGTGCATGCCACCACGCCTGGGTAATTTTTGTATTTTTAGTAGAGATAGGGTTTCACCATGTTGGCCAGGCTCGTCTGGAACTCCTGACCTGAAGTGATCCCCCAGGCTCAGCCTCCCAAAGTACTGGGATTACAGGCATGAGCCACCATGCCCGGCCTCTGAAAGACTTTATAGGGAGAAGTCCATTTATCTCATCTCCATCCATCCACTTGCTAATTGAGCAGACTTGGTAAACCCCTACATCATGACCCGCCCTGTGTTGTGTGGCAATATTTTCAAGAATTTTAATACTTCTGCTGCCTCCAGAACTATTGCCAGAAGAGAGGACAGAGGACCTGCCTTCTCAGCCAGCAGAACCAGAGAAAGAGATGAGTTAGGTCCATCCTGATTCCTCCCTGGGGTAAGAGATCCACTGCAAGTCAGCATGGAGGGGTAGAGGGGAAAGAAGAGCTGCCTGGGCTATGAACTCACCCCATCTTAGAAATATAGCCGCTTCCAATCATGGCATCTTGGACTCCCCAGATCATATAGCCTGAAGGTGAAGGGCACACCCCCGGGGTCTAAAACCTGGCAGTGGTTCTTCCTGGCTATGTGACCTTGAACAAGTCAGGTAACCTCTCTGGGCCTCATTGACTCATCTGTCAAATAGGAATAATGACAGTTTTTTATACCCATAGGATAAAAGGGAGTATTTCATGTAAAGCACCTAATACATTGCCTGACACATTGAAATCCAGCCATTGGCTGGTCGCGGTGGCTCACACTTGTAATCCCTGCACTTTAGGAGACTGAGGAGGGCAGATCACGAGGTCAGGAATTCAAGACCAGCCTGGCCAACATGGCGAAACCCTATCTGTACTAAAAATACAAAAATTAGCTGGGCATGGTGGTGCATGCCTGTAATCCCAGCTATTCGGAAGGCTGAGGCAGGAGAATTGCTTGAACCAGGACCCGGGAGGTAGAGGTTGCAGTGAGCAGAGATTGTGGCACTGCACTCCAGCGTGGGCTACAGAGTGAGACTCTGCAGGAAGGAAGGAAGGAAGGAAGGAAGGAAGGAAAGAAAGAAAGAAAGAAAGAAAGAAAGAAAGGAAGGAAGGAAGGAAGGAAGGAAGGAAGGAAGGAAGGAAGGAGGAAGGAAAGAAAGAAAGGGAGAAAGAGAGGAAGAGAGGAAGAGAGAAAGGGAGAAAGAAAAGAAATCCAGCCATTGTTATTGTATCAGAATCTTGGAGTTGCCCTAATGTCTTCAAATTCATTACCTGAGATTAGGGTTGGAAGGAATGGCAGTAAGAGCACTTTTCTGCAGGGATGAACCGTGGGGATGGGCACCTGCCCCAAGGGCCCCTTCCCTACCCTAAGCCACTGTACACCTCTATGCCTTGCAGTGGGGAAGCCCATCGAGGTACAGAAGACGCTGCATCCCTCGGAGGAGGAGGTGAACCAGCTGCACCAGCGCTATATCAAAGAGCTGTGCAACCTCTTCGAGGCCCACAAACTTAAGTTCAACATTCCTGCTGACCAACACTTGGAGTTCTGCTGAGCCCAAAGGGCAGGGCCAACATTAGGGAGCCCAGCAGGAGGTGCTGTGCTCTAAGAAGACTTCCTGGAGGTGTTTGTTGAACATATCTGCAGAGCCTTCCCAGACTCCTGCAAATCCAACCCATGTCAGGCTGTAAGTCAGAGTGGGCAATGCAGAAGAGGAGACCAGATTCTGGCACTGCAGTCTGCACTTCTGCTACAAGACCTCTGCAAGCCTCCTGCTCCTTGGCTTCTGTCTGCTCAATGAAATGGGAGAAAGGACTGGAGGAGAATGTTTTCTGAGGTCTCTGGTCTCTGTTGTAATGTCACTCAAACATTATAAAAGGAGGCCGGGCGCGGTGGCTCAAGCCTGTAATCCCAGCACTTTGGGAGGCCGAGACGGGTGGATCACGAGGTCAGGAGATCGAGACCATCCTGGCTAACACGGTGAAACCCCGTCTCTACTAAAAAATACAAAAAACTAGCCGGGCGAGGTGGCGGGCGCCTGTAGTCCCAGCTACTCGGGAGGCTGAGGCAGGAGAATGGCGTGAACCCAGGAGGCGGAGCTTGCAGTGAGCTGAGATCCGGCCACTGC
>NW_016812602.1:7147-155149 GCF_001698545.2 Rhinopithecus bieti
TCAAAAAAAAAAAAAAAAAAAAAAACCATTATAAAAGGAAATGCAGGGGAACAAAGAGAACAGCAAGGTTTTTATTCCTCTGACCTTGAGTGACAGCACAAAAGAAGCCACCAGCTCCAGTCCCTTCTCCTACAAGACCCGTCATCTTGCACCCTGGATGTCCCAGGTCCTCCCTCTCCATGCTGGAGAGGAGGGGTGGCCAGCAAACCCCTGCCCTCACCCTAGGTAGCTTCAAGCTTCTGGGTTCTCTGGGTGATGGAGTGGCCGCCAGAAGCACACGGAAGGTGGATAGGGAGGACTGTGCTCTGTTACCAACTGGCTGTATGACTGTGGGCAGGCCTCTTTTCTCTCCTTCTGTGCCTCAGTTTTCCCACTGACTCTGAGTCTCAGCTCTGACATTACATAGGCTGAGAGCTCCATAAGGCACCTCTTATTCACCCTTTGTAACTTAAGCCCCTGACCTTGGCATAAAAAAGGAGGCTCCAAAAATGTCAGCTCAATAAATGAGAGAATTATATTTTAGCATGCTTCTCTTTCTTTCTACCCCCAACCAAGAGGGCTGGTCAAAGCCTTACCCTTGATCCCCCAGCGTGGCCCTGGGGCCCTGTCTCACCTTCCCAGAAGCTGGATGAGACTGAGCCAGAGAAGACCATGCTGATCACTTCTTCCTGATGCATCAATCCTAAGCTTACCACCTCTGGCCCCATTCTGTTGGGAAAGAAGTGGGGGTCAATTTGTTAAGACACAGGGCAGGCCAGCACAGAGAATGGAAACCAGATGTGAGATGTGTGCATGTGTCTGCAGGGGTGTGGGGGGTGTGGAGGGGTAAGATGGGGACAGACACCCTGACCAGAGTTCTAGATTCCTGGGTTAGGGCCATGTATCAGTAGGGAGGGAACAAAGGGTTGGACCAACATTTGTGACTCTCCCTCACCCTCTAGTGGGGAAACAGACCCTTCCCTGCCAGGAGCAGATCACACCCATAACCACAACACAGGCACTTAGAGAAGTGTACATTTGGGTTTCAATCCTGGCTCTGGCTCTGCCTCTTTTCAGTGATCTTGGGCAAGCCACATCTCCAAATCTCGATTTTGTCATTTGAGAAATAAATACTATAGTATCCACCTTCAGTGTTGTGAACAGTTCATGAGATAACAAGCTATTCCATGTCCTTTGTGGAATGATGTGCAGTATGTATGAATTAGAAGCCAGGTGACAAAGGTGCCCAATGTCTCATGAAAGTGCCTCTTATTATCCTATTAGACAGCGTGGTATAAGGGTCACAAGAGGAGCAGGAAGAAGAAGCAGTGGAGTTTAAAGAAGGGAGGGATGATTTACAGAAGAGGGGAGGACTTGGAGGAGGTGACACGTGGGCAGGACCTTCAAGGAAGAGGGAGATTTGCAAAGGAGATAAATAACAGCCCATAGTAATTACCTACTGCTGTATAATGAACCACTTCAAAACTTAATGGCTGGCCGGGCATGGTGGCTCACATCTGTAATCCCAGCACTTTGTGGGGCCAAGATGGGTGGATCACTTGAGCTCAAGAGTTTGAGACCAGCCTGGGAAACACGGTGAAACCCCGTTTGTACAAAAAGAGAAATACATACAAAAATTAGCCGGGCCTGGTGGCTTGTGCCTGTAGTCTCAGATACTTAGAGGACTAAGGTGAGAGGATTGTTTGAGCCCAAGTGGTGGAGGTTGCAGTGACTCGAGATTGCACCACTGTACTCCAGCCTGGGCAACAGAATGAAATCCTGTCTCAAAAACAACCACCACCACCACCACCACTTAATGGTTGAAGAGCATGAGGATTCATTACTTCTTACAATTCTATGGATTCTCTGGGTGGTTCCTCTTGGGTCTTGCAGCTGCATCCAGCCAAGGGGTCAGCTGAGGCTGAGACAGCTAGGGATGCTAGAGGGGCTGGGCCTCTCTTTGCACATGGACACTGGGCCCCTCTCTATACTGAGTGGTCTGTTAGCATTCACTGGTGGCTGATTCCAAGAAATGAGAGCCAAAGCTGCACGGACTCGAGTCCTAGGCTGCACACCTCACAAGCATCACTTCTGCTGCATTCTGTTGGTCAAAGCAAGTCACAATCCAGCAGCAGATTCAGGGAGTAAGGAATAGGATCCCCCTCTGGATGGGAGGAGCAGCAATGTCATATTACAAAAGGGTGTGGTCACACGCAGGGATTCTTACTGCCATGTTTGCAAACAATCCACCAAAAATTAAAAAACTAAAAGCCTGAAGCACAACCACTGCCCACCCCAGGCACACACACCCTGGAATTCCCTGTGTGACCATGGCACCACCACTGTGTATCCCGAGGATCCCAGCTCAGCCTTGCATCTCTGCCCTATCTCCCTCTCGCTCTCCCTCATTGATTCCTCATGCAAAGCCACAGTGAGCTGTCTAAAACACAAAGCTGACCGCGCCATTCCCTAATCAGCATCCTTCCATGACACTCCATTGCTCCTAGGATAGGGTTTGGACCAGTCTGAATCCACAGGATCAGGATCCAGCAGGAACCAGAGGATAATTTGAGGAGGGTTTAAAAAGGAGCCATTTTTTGAAGTGTGTGCACTGTTTCCACCCTGAGGCCTGGAAGGATGAATGGAAGCAGCAGTTCCTGAACCAGGAAGACTCCTGTGTGGGGGCCATTGTTGGTCAAGAGGCATGAGCAGGTCTGGTGACCCTGCAAGGGAGGAGCCAGGAGCAAGCATTCCCACCTCATTTTCCTTCCTCCATTCAGTCTGCTGCCAAATTCCCCACTGCTTGAGCCCAACTAGAAGCTGGAGGGAAGGAGGGCCTGTGGCTGCAGTCCAGGCATGTAGGCCTCCTGGGAAAGGGAGAAAGGCAAAGACAGGCAGAGTTGATCTGGAGGGGTCAACGGAAGGCGGAACACGTCCACCCCAAGCCCGAGCTTCTCAGCCTGCCATTTGCCACTCTCCAGCATCTGGCCCAGCCTGTCTATCCTCAACTCTCTTCCTCCCTTACTCCATGCTCCCATCACTCGGAACCATTTGCATTTCTTTATGCCAGCTACAATGTCTCACCTCTGAGTTTTTGCCCATGATGTCGGATGCCATGGAATGCCATCTCCTCCCCATTATCTCCCCTTTGTCTGGATAATTCCTACTCATCCTCCAATACTGATTTTATCTGTGCAAAGAAGTCTTCCCCAGTACCTCTGATTGTGAGGGGTTTCCTCTGGCTTCTCCAGACTTTCTGTTCCTCTGCCATAGCCCTTAGCACCCTGGGGAGGAGTTGCTGTCCAGGTAAATGCTGCGCCAATGCCCATGCCTCTAGTGCCCTCCCTCCAGCTTACCCACAAACAGGACCTGCATCCTGTCTCACAAATAAAACTTAGAACTCTCTAAGTGGTCTCCAGTGCCTCAGGATAATGCCTAAACTCCTCCTCAGCCTGGCATTCAATGCCTTTATCATCTGCCCTCTAGACTCCACCAGCCTCACCTCTGGACCCTCTCCCCTTGCCACTAGTCACTCCCGCCCCCTTTGCTGCTCTCTGAGTATACTCTGCTCTTGCACTGGCTTATTTATGGGCACACCATTCCCTTCCTCCTGGAACACTCTTTCTTCTTGGTCTGGTCAGCGTCACTCACTCCCAAAGGTCGCCTCCTTTGTCAAACCTCATCCTACCCTCCAACCCTCAAACTCTGCCCTTTGCCCTGCATCAGCCCTCTTTTGCACTATCTTCGGGGATGAAAGGGTCATAGTCATTCATAGGTGAGTGGACTTCTCTGTCTCCCAATGGACTGGGAACCCCCTTAGGCCCTTATCCACGGTGCCTTCAGCCCCATTCGACCCAGCTTCACCGCCAGCACAGGACCTCAGCATCCCCAGTGAGAGGGAGTTGGTTGAGTAAATGAATTCTCACATGTGTGCTTCCTCTCAATCCCACCCACACGAGGCCTGGGGCAGGGATCAGGGGAAGAAGACCCAGGCCTTGCCTCTGAGGTGATTAGATTAGTTATCTATCACTGCACGACAGATCACTCCAAAACTTGGCTGCTTTAAACAACAAATCCTCATCGACTCGCAGTTTCTGGGGGTCAGGTGTCTGGGAATGGCTTAGTAGAGTGATTCTGGCTTAGGGTTTCTCATGAGGTTGCAACCAGACTGGGACTGGGGCCGGAGTTGTGGTCTCTGAAGGCCTGAGTGGGACTGCAGGACCTGCTTCCAGGCCTACTTGTGTGGCTGTTGGCAGGAGGCTTCGTTGTTTGCTATGCGGGCCTCTCCACAGCACTGCCAATGACATGGATGGCTTCTCCCAGAGTGAGTGAGTCAAGAGAAAGAGAGAGGCCACACTGCCTTTTATGACCTGGTCTCTGAGTCTCACACTATCAATTCCACCTTATTCTCTTGGTTAGATGTGAGTCACTAAATCCAGTCCACACTCCATACAAGGGTGTGAATACCTGGGGGTGGGATCCCTGGGCGCCAGCTTGGAGACTGGCTACTACAGTGATGGTGGATGAGCTTCAGAGGCTAGACTGTACCACACCGATGCTGTTTACTTCTGCACAGGGCAGCTTGCCTTGGAGGACAAAGACTGAGCTAGCCATATAAAGGGGACCCAGAGGGGCGGGAGCAACAGCTTGAGCAAAAGCTGCAGGTAGGAAGGATGACTGTGACCCCCCCAGCCTGGGCTAGGATGGAGTACGAAGTGGCCATTAGACAGACGGGTGCCAGGATGGGAGATAGGGGGTGGGGGAGAGGCTTGGCCAGAGGACAAAGGTCTCTCCTTTCACAGCAACCTTGGAGGCTTCGTGTTGAAGACATCAATAGCACAAGATGCAAAGAGTATAGAGCTCTGATCTCAGAAGAGGGCTGCCCAAGGGAGCCATCCAAGCAGGAATATCCATGCTGGACTTTGTGTGTGCAAAAACATGCCCTTTTACTGGCTAAAGCCACTGAGATAGGAGTGTGTTTGTTATTGTAATTGGCCTCCCTGACTAATGTGTCAGGAGCTATCCACGTAAGGACTCAGTTATTAATTTATCACTTCCTAACAATTCTCAGGGGCCCTCAGAGCCTGCCTCAGAGCCCTCACCTTTATGTGGTGAGGGCAACCTCCTCCCCTCCATACATGCACAAATAAAGACAGCAGAGGACGGCAGGATGAGTCAGGCGTGGTAGAGAAGGTCAGAGGCCCTCAAGTAATGGAGACAGTTGGAGTCTCCTCTGGAAATCAACCTGCACTTTGACCTGGGGAGAAGTTCTCAGACATTATTTCCCAAGGGGACAAAGGGCCTGCTGAGGCACAGTCCCTCTGATACTGCTTTATGGTGATTTGGCCAGGGGTTGGCCAGCATATCACAGCCAGCAACCACGTGGCAGGCACAAGGCTGCAAGTGCAAGTCAGGTCCACTTGCTCAGTCTCAGCTCCCAAGGGGAGTGTGCTTTGTGAGGGCTCAGAAGCAGGAAAGAGGGAGGAGGGTATCCAGATGGAAGTTGTTGAGTAAGCAAAGGCAGAGGGGAGGGAAAGTGTGGGGCACACCTTAGCAACAGCTGCAGGTGTGATTCAGGGTGCAAGGGTGAGTTTCAAAGAAAAGGAGGTTAGAGGTAGGTCTCTTTTCATAAAACTTTTATTGAGTCCTTGTTATGTGCCAAGTGCTGGGGACAGAATGGTGACCAAGCTGGATCGGGTACCTGGCTTTCCCTTGTCTACTGACTAGTGGAAGCCAAATGTCCAGTCAAGAAGTCAGGAATTTCTCCCAAAGGTAGAGAGGAACCCTGGAAAGTCCTTGAGCTGATGTAGGTCAAGGGCCAGGCCACGTGGGCAAAAAATGCCTTAGGTTGAACTGGGCATTTGTCTGAATGACCTCACAGAAGGGCAGAGTCCGCACCCTGAGCCATTTACTGAGGACCTACTATGTGCTAGGCTCTGGATGGGATGCTCTACGTTTTATGTCAAAGACACCCACAGTAACCTCTTTATAATAGATGAAGTTCATTTGTCAGAAAGGTTAAAGGACTTTCTGGAATCCTGGCCCCAAGATGTGGACTGCCTGCCCAGACAGCTATCACATGCTCCTCACATTCTGCCGGGTTCTGGCCTCAGACCCAGCAGATGGCACAAGGGAAATGGCAGAGGCTGGAAAGCCAGCTGGGCTGCGTGACCCCCTACAAGTCAGGTCCAGTTGCTGAGTCTCAGTTTCTTCACTTGTAAATGGTCTTTCCACAAATGGGTGTTCAATAAATGCCAGTTCTTCCTCCCTCTCCCCCTTTATAAATTCCAGGAAATGATTTTTGAAATACCTGTGAGAGTGTGTGTCTATCACAAACGAGGTTTGGGCATGTCTCAGACTCTAGAGTCCCTTCAATCCCTGCTGGAAAACCAACCTGAGTATTTCCCTTTTCAACAGTTGGACTGATGCACATTCGGTCACATCTTTAGCGACAGGGTGAAGAGAAAATGATGGCAGGCAGTTCATTTCTGGCAGCCCCTTTTAGCTTTTTTTTTTTTTTTTTTTTTTTTTTTTTTTTTTTTTTTTTTTTTTTGATACAGAGTCTTGCTCTGTTGCCCGGGCTGGAGTGCAGTGGTGCAATCTCGGACCACTGCAACTTCCGCCTCTCGGGTTCAAGTGATTCTCCTGCCTCAGCCTCCCAAGTAGCTGGGATTTCAGGTGCATGCCACCACGCCCAGCTAATTTTTTGTATTTTTAGTAGAGACAGAGTTTCACCATGTTGGCCAGGCTGGTCTCGAACTCCTGACCTCAGGTGATCCGCCTGCCTTGGCCTCCCAAAGTGCTGGGATTATAGGCTTGAGCCACCTTGCCCAGCATCAGCCTCTTTTAAAGTGGACCTTAAAAGAACAAAAAACAGCCCCAAAGCCCTGTCCCTATCAATAACATGTCAATGATTAAAGATCAAAAAAGCCCCTCCTCTAAAAAAAAATAAAATAAAATTGTCAAAAGCCTGCGTTTGGGGATGCCCTAGGTCAATGCTTCTTGAAATGTCTCTGGTAAAGGACCAGATTTTGGTTTTGCTTTTTTCCCCAATCCTTCATGGACCTATCCATTTTGTAAGACACAATATAAGTTACTAGAAAAATGAGAAAAGAAAACCAAGACATAGTATGACGTTTTATTATTAGTTTCAACAGACATAAAATTACTGTGCCACATTGCTCTGAAATTTCTGAACAGTTCCACTCCATTTCTGTAATTATTTTGTCAGGAACCAGTAACAAGCTGTTCATGGATGTGCGTTGGTCTCCAGACCACACTGGAGTAACACAGCACTGCCCTGGAACTCTTTGTTGTGACTAACTGCTGGCATTGTAAGGTTGTTGTGAGTTAAGAAACACAAAACTAACCGGTGAATTGCAAAGTGCTGTACACTAATTGGTTAGGGATGTCATCTTAGCCACTTACACTCAGATAAGCTGAGAAGGCTGCTAGAAGGGCAGGGCTTGCCTGAAGTCACATTGCTGGTAAGTGGTAGATACAGAACTGGCCTCCCAGTTCTCACCCAGTGCCCTTTCCACTCTGCCTTGGGCAGTGGATACGAGGATGTGTCCCCAGGTGCATTTTCAAGGAAGAACTCCATTCCCAACTACAGGAAGTGCAGTCTGCCCCTTCTGAGATCACCTCCACTGCAGAGAGCTGCCTCTGCAAGGGTATACAGCCCATTGCTCAGCTAGCCAGGGTATAAAGGCAGGGCCATGTCAGCCCAGATCAATACAACTCTGACGGACATTTCAGTTTGACTTCTCCCTCCATCCAAATTTGCTGCCTTCCCTTCCTTCTTGTGGTATTGACTCCAAAGGTTCTCTAATAAACATCCTGTAGGCTACACACCATCTCAGAATCCACTTGCTGGAGAACCCAATCTGTGATATCATGTGTATTTGAAGAGGTAAATCCCAGTATGAGGCAGGGAGAGGTTAACTAATTTGTCTGCAGTCACACCATTTTTAAGTGGTTGAGCGAGGATTTGAATTCAGATCTGACTGCAAAGGCTGTATTTTTGTCTAATAAAGTGTGACTTGACTACCAGCTTGGGAGACGAAAGAAAGGATCAGAAAAGTTGGATTTAATCTGTAATATTAAAAATAACGCTTATTTATTCAAAGTGGCACAGCCATTTTAGAAGACAGTTTGGCAGATTCTCATAAAGTTAAACACAGGCTTACTATACAACTCAGCAATTGTGTTCTTAGGTATTTATCCTACTGATTGGAAAACAAGTCTGTATGAAAACCTGCACATGAATGTTTATGGCCACTTTATTCATGATCACCAAAAACTGGAAGCAACCCAGATGTCCTTCAATAGGTGACTGGATTTTTAAAAAACCTGTGGTTCAATCCATACAATGGAATCCTATTCAGAAATACAGATAACTGAGCTGTAAATTCACACGATAACATGGATGAATCTTAAGTGCATTTTGCTAAGTGAAAGAAGCCAGAACAAAAAGACTACATACTGTACGATTTCACTCCTATGACATTCTGGAAAACGATAACATATAGGGACAAGAAACAGGTCAGCTGTAGGGAGCTATGGCTGAGGAAGCACTGGGAACCTTCTAGGATGGTAGAACAAATTCCTATGGTATTATAGTGCTGTCTACTTGATACTATGTATTTGTTAAAAACCACAAGGTAGGCCAGGAGCGGTGGCTCACGCCTGTAAGCCTAGCACTTTGGGAGGCCAAGGCAGGTGGATCACCTGAGGTCAGGAGTTCGAGACTAGCCTGGCCAACATGGTGAAACCTTGTCTCTACTAAAAATACAAAAATTAGCCAGGCAAGATGGCAGGCACCTATAATCCTAGCTACTTGGGAGACGGAAGCAGGAGAATCACTTGAACCCAGGAAATGGAGGTTGCAGTGAGCCAAGATCATGCTACTGCACTCCAGCCTGGGTGACAAGAGTGAAACTCTATCTCAAAAAAAAAAAAAAAGAAAAAGAAAACCACGAGGTAAACTTTAAACTTTAATGTATAGAAATTAAACTTTTACCAGGCTCAAGCCTGTAATCCCAGCACTTTGGGAGGCCAAGACGGGCGGATCACGAGGTCAGGAGATCGAGACCATCCTGGCTAACATGGTGAAACCCCGTCTCTACTAAAAAATACAAAAAACTGGCCGGGCAAGGTGGTGGGCGCCTGTAGTCCCAGCTACTTGGGAGGCTGAGGCAGGAGAATGGCATAAACCGGGAGGCGGAGTTTGCAGTGAGCTGAGATCTGGCCACTGCACTTCAGCCTGGGCAACAGAGCGAGACTCTGTCTCAAAAAAAAAAAAAAAAAAAAAAAAAATTAAACTTTTAGAATCACCCAAAAATTAAGGTATCCCAGGGTAGAATGCAGACTGCGATGATGAAAGAATCTCAACTGTCTTATAAATGTGTGAGAAAACTTCACTGAAGGGAGTGAGAAAACAAAGGGCTGACCTAAGTAACTTTGGGAAAGAATATTTTGACTGGAAACGGCAAGACTGATGTAAAAATACAATGTCCATAAACACTGCACCACAGTTGGTAAAGCTGAATTTCTCATGGGGGTGCAGGATAACGAGTCAGAAACTACCATACATGTGTTGCAATTGAACACATAACTAAAATAGATGACAAGGGCCAGTTTTCTCACTACTGGAGAAGGTGAATGACTAGAATGATCTGTGTGGTAAGGGATTAGAGGGAGACATCAGTATGAACTCATGTTTAGTTTAATATAGACACAGTTGGATAGATGCAATTATAAATAGGTATGTATACATGGGAAATACATGTCTCCTAGCTCTGTCTTCTGAGAGGGACTAGAAACAATGGCACCCTAGTAGCAACTAGCACACCAAGAGCTCAGATCTTGGTTTCTAATACCTTTCTCTAAAAAAAGGATTCCTGGTCGGACACGGTGGCTCATGCCTGTAATCCTGGCACTTTGGGAGGCTGAGGCGGGAGAATCATGAGGTCAGGAGTTCGAGACCAGCCTGGCTAACATGGTGAAACCCTGTCTCTACTAAAAATACAAAAATTAGCCAGGTGTGGTGGCGGGCACCTGTAATCCTAGCTACTCAGGAGGCTGTGGTGGGAGAATTGCTTGAATCCAGGAGGCAGAGGTTGTAGAGAGCCAAGATCGCGCCATTGCCTTCCTGCCTGGGAGACAAGAGCAAAACTCCATCTCAAGATAAATAAAAAAATAAAATAAGTAAAAAATAAATATAAATATAAAAAGAATTCGTGAGACACTTAAAGCAATGCCTGATTCTAGGGCTGGAGCAGGGAACATGCAAGATGAGCCTGAAAAATCTTGTAGTGCCAGAAAGTAAAGAAGTGCTTAAAAAAACAAAACGATGAGGATATCTCAAAAGGACACAGGGGCCAAACTGAACAAGCTCCCAATGTCCACAGCTGCAACAATTCAAACAATAAAATAAACAACATAGTACTGGGATTATAATCCAAAGTGTAAAATAAATATTCATGAGTACATACTGATATAAATGATTGAATAATAAATAAATGGGAGAGAAGAGACAAATCTCCCTAAGGGAAGAATCCCAAATAACTTCTGTAGATATTCCCCCTGAGATGAAGCTCAGCCCTCTCCCATTTGAACTGGGATGTGCTTACAGGCTTGCTTCCAAGGGTAGCATAGGGAAAGAGCTGGGTGTGGAGGGAGGGACAGGGAGTAACTTTGTAGTGAAAACACCTAGAAAACATTACCTCTGCCAGGTGATCAAGGTTAATATCACCAGTGATGAGTCATGTTGATAGTAAGTACCCTTGATGTGTTGTGATGAGAATGGCACATCACTCCTGTGGCCTTCCTCCCCAAACCCCATAACCCCAGTCTAATCAGGAGAAAAACGTCAGATAAATCCACATTGGGGAACAGTCCACAGAACACCTGACTTGTACTTCTCAAAATTAAACGTCATCAAATACAAGGAAAATCTGAGAAACTGTCACAGACCAGAGGAGGCTAAGAAGACACGATATCTAAATGAAATATGGTATCCTAGATGGGATCCTCAAATAGACAGAAGTCACTAGGAAAAACCAGTAAAATTGGAATAAAATAAGGAGTTTGATAGTAATGTGCCAATCTTGTCTTTTTAGTTGTGACAAATGCACAATAGTTCTGTAAAATGTTACAAAGGGTAACATTTAGGGTGAAGGGTGTATAGGAATTCTCTTTACTATCTGTGCATCTTTTCTGTAAGTCTGAAACTATTCTAAATTTTTTTTTGAGATGGAGTCTCGCTCTGTCGCCCAGGCTGGAGTGCAGTGGCTGGATCTCAGCTCACTGCAAGCTCCACCTGCTGGGTTTATGCCATTCTCCTGCCTCAGCCTCCTGAGTAGCTGGGACCACAGGCGCCCGCCACTTTGCCCGGCTAGTTTTTTGTATTTTTTAGTAGAGACGGGGTTTCACCGTGTTAGCCAGGATGGTCTCGATCTCCTGACCTCGTGATCCGCCCGTCTCGGACTCCCAAAGTGCTGGGATTACAGGCTTGAGCCACTGCGCCCGGCCTTTACACTTAAAAGTATATTTACATTGAGAAAAATTGCTGTGAGATATCATATTAGGTTTCTGCAGCTGTTACAGCAAATCACCACAAACTTGGTCAGTTAAAACAACAGAAATGTATCCTCTTACAGTTCTGGAGGCAAGAAGTCTGAAACCAGTGGCAATGGTGTCAGTTTGACAAGGTGCCAGCAGGGCCACTTCCCTCCAAAGGCTCTAGGGGAGAATCTGTTTCCTTAACTTGTCCAGCTTCTAGAGCTACTTTCCTTGGCTCAAGGGCCCTTCCTCCATCTCCACAGGTAGCAGCATCTTCAAATCTTTCCGCTTCCATCATCACATCATCTTCTGCCCTCTGTGTCTCGTAGCATCTCTCTCTGCTTCCCTCTTATGAACATGTAATGGCATTCAGAGCCTGTCCATATCACCCAGGGTAAGCTCCTATCTCAAGATCCTCAACATAATCACATCTGCAGAGCTCCCTCAATCTTTTTTGCCATGTAAGCTAACATCCACAGGTTCTACAGACTAGGATGTAGATATCCTTTGGCGGGGGCATTTTTCAGCCTACCACAGATGCTCAGCAAGTTCTTCATTCTCTCTGAGACTCAGGTACCTCATCTGGAAGTGATATATGCAAATGTGAAGTAAATTAGGAGGGCTAATCTGCCACTGGACTGGTAGAAGGGGGAAGGCAGGAGCCTGAAGAGCCCCTTGTCTTGGGCAAATGAGACCTGACACTACTCCTCTCTTCCCCATGTGTTCCTCCCCTCCACACTGGCCATGTCCTCATGGTAGTATAAGCAAAGAAATCTGGGACTCAGGATCCTAAGTCCTGAGTTCAAGTCCCAGTCCTGTCAGCAACTTGCAGCGTGTTTGCTGCAAGTTGCTGTTTGCAGTGATTCTACAAAACATATATATGTTAATTCTGCCCTGGGAAAAGGGCTGGAGAAGGACTACTGAGATCCCTCTTGCCCTGAGAGGTCATAATTATGGGATGTTTATATTCCTGGCATCTTCCCTTTGACTAAAGGATCTGGGTCCCTCCTAGTAACTAGAGCCCAGTGGAAGCAGCAATGCTTAGTAATGATAGTAATGGCAGTAATGGTAAAGGTTTAGGCACTGGGGCTTGTGGGAGGGTGAAGAGGGGAGGGAAGAGCCTCCTGTTTCTTACTCGCTTCTGCCAAGGCCCCATTAGTCTAGACTAGGGGTGAGCAAGCTACAACCTCTGTTTGAATGACCTGTGGGCTAAGAATGGTGTCTGTTTGACAAGGTGCCAGTAGGACCACTTCCCTCCAGAGGCTCTAGGGGAGAATCTTTACAGATGAACATTTGAAATCAATGTAATGAT
This sequence comes from Rhinopithecus bieti, assembly GCF_001698545.2. NCBI lineage: Eukaryota > Metazoa > Chordata > Mammalia > Primates > Cercopithecidae > Rhinopithecus > Rhinopithecus bieti. Next base: position 20,004 of record NW_016812602.1, read on the forward strand.
AGTAAACGCTAACTTTGAGCCCTAGTGAACTGAAATGTCATCTTCCAAAAAAGAATTTCGTTATTCTTATTAGAAGATCTATGTTACAAAAAAATTATACTTAATTATTTACTTTGGGTTTACAGTTAAAATTTTGTAGCCTATGTACCCTAGAACTTAAAGTATAATAATAAAAAAAAAATTTTTTGTAGCCAGGTGTGATGTCATGCACCTTAGTCCCAGCTATTCTGGAGGCTGAGGCAGGAGGATCGCTCGAGCCCAGGAGTTCTGGGCTGTAGTGTGCTATGCCAATTGTGTGTTCACACTCAGTTCAGCATCAATATGGTGACTTCCTGGGAGCAAGGGACCACTAGGTTGCCTAAGGAGGGGTAAACCAGCCCAGGTCAGAAATGGAACAGGTCAAAACTCCTGTGCTGATTAGTAGTGGGATCACACCTGTGAATAGCCACTGCACTCCAGCCTGGGCAACTTCATGAGATCCCATCTCTTAAAAAAACAAAACAAAACAAAACAAAACAGGCCGGGCATGGTGGCTCATGCCTGTAATCCTAGCACTTTGGGAGGCCTAGGCGGGCAGATTGACAGATCTCAGGAGTTAAAGACCCAGCCTGGGCAACAGGGTGAAACCCCACCTCTACTGAAATTAAAAAAAAATTAACTGGGCGTGGCAGTGGCCGCCCATAGTCCCAGCTACTTGGGACACTGAGGCAGGAGAATTGCTGGAACCCAGGAGGCGGAGGATGCAGTGGGCCGAGATTACGCCACTGCACTCCAGCCCGGGCAACAGAGTGAGACTCCATCTCTGACAACAACAACAACAACAACAAATATCTTGTAGAAACACATTTCATCGCTTGTTATGTGGATACCTGCATAATATCCTGGACTTTGCCTTTTGGCCTGCAAGCCTCTATCAGCCCCCAGTTAATGAGTTGTCCTATCTTCCACCTCAAATCTGTCTTAAGCCATCCACCTTCCACTTTGCAGCCAGAAGGATCTTTCCAGTGTAAGTCTGACCATACCATTCCCCTGATTCAAACTTCCCAGTGGTCTATCTGTCCAGTTCCTTGGCTGGCGTACAGCCCTCACAGTCTGGTTTCTGTCTTCCTTCCCAGCCACTCTCTACCCAGTCATGTTGAACTTCCAGTTCTCTAGGGCACTTTGCTTCCCCCAGGACCAGCATTTTACACAAGCTGTTCCCTCTGCCTAAGATGCTGTTTACTACCCAAATTCAATTCCTGCTTGGTCTTTTAAGTCATTTTAGACATTAATTCCACCAGAAAGCCATGCCTGATCCAACCTCCCTCCAGGCTGTGAGGTGCCTCCTCTGGGTTTCCACAATTCCCTGCTTCCTTCCAGCTTAGCATTGATCACACTTCTGTTTTTTGGTGGTGGTTTTTTGTTGTTGTTGTTGTTGTTTGTTTTTATTTTTGTTTTAGATAGAGTTTCGCTCTTGCTACCCAGGCTGGATTGCAATGGTGTGATCTTGGCTCACCGCAACCTCTGCCTCCCGGGTTCAAGGGATTCTTCTGCCTTAGCCTCCTGAGTAGCTGGGATTACAGGCATGCGCCACCACACCCAGCTAATTTTTGTATTTTTAGTAGAGACTGGGTTTCTCCATGTTGGTCAGGCTGGTCTCAAACTCCCGACCTCAGGTGATCCGTCCACCTTGGCCTCCAGAAGTGCTGGGATTACAGGCATGAGCCACCGCACCTGACCTTGATCACACTTTAAAAATGTCTATGGCCTCCACCAGACTGGGAGCCCCTCAGAGCCGAGGTTGGTCTGTTTATGCACTGATGCTCCCACTTCCCAGTGGCAAGGCTCCTGCTAGCTCCTACACTTTGGGGGAGGGAGCAGGAGCTGGGTGTCAGGAGGCCCAGTTCATTTCCTTTCCTGGACTGCAGTCCTTCATCTGTATGATGAAGACTGAAGGCCCCCGGCTGATCCTCTAAGGACTGGGAGTGAAACTTTGGGGGTAGGGACAGTAGTTGAGCTCCCAGACACGCTTATCAGTCCTCTATAGGCAACCCCAGATAGACATGAGACTGGGCTCTGCAACAGGCGTGATCTGGGCCATTCCAACCAAAGGTCAGTCCTCAGTAGCCAGCTGCAACTGGCCTGGCCCTGGACCCTGCCTGCCCATCTCCCTACCCTTTCCTCCCCTGAGACCCAGGAATAAAAAGGATCTTGGCTGTCCATACTTCTGGCGTGGGCTCAGGAACGTGTGTGCAGACATGTGTGTATATCTATGGCTATGCTTCTGCAAGAACATCTATATGTGTGTATGGGCTTGTGTGAAAATGTGTACACACCTGTGCATGAGTCTGTGGGTGCATGTCTCTGCACCAGTGCGTGTGCTCCGCAAGCATAGTCAAGCAAGTATGCCCCTGTGCCCCCATGTGTCTGAGTGTACATGGCTATGGGTGTGACTCTATGCATGTTTATCAGCAGTCATTGAGAGGAGAGAGGAGAGTCAGCCCTCTTCAGCCCTGCCAAATGATGACATCTGGTTCTTTGGGATTCCCCTGACCCTGTTCCCTGCCCTCACACTCCAATGCTCTCACTTGAGTGACCAGCTTCTGGCATCCAGTCTAGAGGGACTCTCTCCTCTTCTCTCATCAATTCATGCTTTGCAGGGAGATCTAGAATCCTGAAATAACCAGGATGAATCTAAGGGTGGTGAAGGGGACACTGGAATGCTCCACAAGGTTCCCTTTTACCATTCTGTGTACACCATTCTATTGGCTTTTCTTGCTAACCACTTGACTATGCAACTCTACTGGCTTGCCTGGTACTACTGAAGACACTTTTCCCCATGTGCAGAGAGGATGGTAAATGTCTGGGAGTTACATTACCCCATTCTCCCCTCAGGTGACCCTCAGACTAAATGGCGAAAGGCACCTGCCTTGCTTTCCATTGGAACAAACTCTGGAGCAAAAGCTACCCCCTGGAGCTCCCCTGAGGGATCAGGCTGAGGTTGCACTGAACTTGAGTCACAAGTTTGCTAAGCTTTTCCCCTCCCATGCCCTGCTTCCCCAACTCCCTCTTTAGATTCTCCCACGGGCATTTCCTTCACAAACCAGTAATCTCAAGGTCGGCTTCCAGGGAACCAACTTAAGACAGAGAGGATGAGCCTAGAAACCATGAACTCAGACTATCTTCCTGCACCACCAATGTACAAAGAGGACACTGAGGCTCAGAAAGGGGGTGTCTATTTACAGAGGCCCCCTCTTTGCATGCTATACTTGCCCCCTTCATCTCCATCACCCACCTTACCACCACCTCCCCTGCAGGCCCCAGGTCCTCTCTGCAATGCCCTCAATATCCTTGGGTTAGAAAAGTTTCTTGAGCCTGCTTGGATCTCCCAATCCTGGGGGTGCCCCCTCATCTCTCCTTGGAGAGTGAAGCACTCAGGATTGAAAAAAAAAAACAAAAACAAAACAAAACAAAAAACAAAAAAAAACAGAGAGAAAGAAATAGAGTTCTGAAGATGGGGATCAGCAAGGCAAGCATTCCTCTGCCAATGCCCCCTCACTGTCTCCAAGGGGGGACAACTGGGAAGTGAATGGGGTTCGGGTGGTAAGATCTTACTTCTCATTCTCAGATGAGGCCATGTATGGTAGAAAAGGTACTGTTCTGGAAATTGAGAGACCTCGATCCCAACTTCAACTCTCTTATCACCTGACTGAATAACTTTAAAGAAGCCCAACTTCAACTCTCTCCTCACCTGACTAAATAACTTTGAAGAAGTCAACCCTTCAGAGTTGAAACTTCAAGAGTTTCAAGAGTCAAAACATCTGAGTCAATGCTCTGAAGAACTCCATTTCCCCATCTGTGGAACGGCAGCAGTGGAACACAGAGAAGCGTAGCATTTCAGAGACGAGATTCCAGCCTCAAATTCACTTCCTAGGCACATGGCAATCTCTTCGAATACACAAATCAGTTACTAGCCCCATCTGTGCCTTAGTTTCCTCATTTGTCAATGGAGATGATCGCAGGACTGACCTCATGGGTTGTTCTGAGGATTAAATGGGATACCACATGTAGAGCCCTTTGCAGGTCCTCAGCACACAGCGAACTTTGGATAACTGGTGGCCATTTTTGCCCTTGTCATTCCAGAGTTGTATAACTGGTTTGGTCCTGTGGCCTCACCAACTTGACACAACTCCTATGCTCTGTAAAAGTCAAAGGACATCGCCCAGAGGAGACAAGTTCTGGTGGAAGGGGAGTTTAAAGGGCTTCCATTCTCCCAGTCCCACCTGCCCTGCCTCTAATGCCTTTCCTGGCTTCAGAAAGAAGAAACAGATTCCCCAGGGGCTCCAGGCACACAGCTGGGCACCCAGGTGAGCTAATCTGGGTGGAATGAGTGTGTGGCTCTATCCTTTCAGGTCTGCTGAATAGCACAGCCAAATCCTATTTCCTTTCCATTTAGTGAAGTGGATAGAAATAATGCAGGCATAACCTTTCCCCACTTTCCCTGCCAGCATTCATTCAGAAAGGATTTTGTTGTTGTTACTGATGTTGCTGTTTTTGTTTTATTGTGATGCTTCAGGTTACAATATATATTTATTTTGTAGTATTTCTTTAAAATTTTTGAAATTATGGTGAAATATAAGGAACATAAAATTTACCACTGTAACCATTTTTAAGTGTACAGTTCAATGGTGTTAAGCACATTCACATTGTTGGGTAACCATCACCACCATCCATTTCCAGAACGCTCTTCATCTTGTAAAAGCAAAACTCCATTAAACAATAACTCCCCACCCTCTCCAACCCCTTTTTTTTGCTTTTTTTTTTTTTTTTTTTGGTTGATCTGTGCAAGAATTGGGTTTTGTAGTGTGATCTCTTTAATAAATAGTCACCAATGGTTTCCTGACCTGGCACTGTACTAGGCCTGGAATGCAGGGGGAGCTTGAGGCTTATCATCAGCTCTGAAGGCTTAGGATTCAGTAAGACTGAAAATGGAGGAAAATTTTTTTTTCATGTATTCATTCAACAAAATGTTCCTGACCCTATCAGGCCCATGGGACCACGAAACAGCAATGGAAGATACACCCTCTCCCCACCCTGAAGGTACTCATGTCCAATGCCAGAGTAAAGGAGCTGGTGTGACCAGTGGCTATCTGAGCTTCACCTCCCCATGCCTCTCTGCTTAGCCAAATCCTACCCCCACACTAGCAGAGGAAAGCACAAACTGCTATGGAAATGCAGGGGTGCAAACAACCCATTGCATACCCATAGGTGTGCAGGAAGGCTGAGGGTGGAGAAGAGCTGAGAAAGGATTGATCAAAATTAAAAACTTGTATGTTTGAAAGGACACGATCGAGAAATGTTAAAAATAACCCACAGAATGGGATAAAATATTTGTAAAGCATATATCTGATAAGGAACTGGTATCTACAATACATTAAGAACTCTTGCAACTCAAAAATAAAAAGACAACCTAATTAAAAAATGGACAAAGGATCTGAATAGACTCTTCTCCAAAGACGATACATAAATGCCCAATAAACACATGAAAAAAAATGCTAAACATTGGCCAAGCACAGTGGCTCACATCTGTAATCCCAGCACTCTGGGAGACTGAGGTAGCATATGAGGCCAGGAGTTTGAGACCACCCTGAGCAACAAAGTGAGACCCCCATCCCTACACACACACAAAAAAAGAAGAAAAATTAGCCCAGGGATTGTAGCACATACCTGTAGTCCCAACTACCCAGGAGGCTGAGGTGGGAGGATCACTTGAGCCCAGGAAGTCGAGGCTGCAGTGAGCCATGATTGTCGCACTGTACTCCAGCCTGGATGACAAAGTGAGACCCTGTCTCTGAAAAAAAAAAAACAAATTGCCCAACATCTTTAAGTCATCAGAGAAATATGAATCAAAACTACAGTGAGACACCACTTCATACCCACTAGAATGGCTAGAATAAAAAAGTCAGGTAATAACAAGTGTCGTTGAGGATGTCAAGAAATTAGAACCCTCAAACACTACTGGTGGGAATGTAAAATGGTGCAGGCAATTTGAAAAACAGTCTGGAAGTTCTTCAAAAATTTAAGCATATGGCCGGATGCAGCGGCTCATGCCTGTAATCCCAGCACTCTGGGAGGCCGAGGCAGGCTGATCATGAGGTCAGGAGATCGAGACAATCCCGGCTAACACAGTGAAACCCGTATCTACTAAAAATACAAAAAATTAGCCGGGCATGGTGGTGGATGCTTGTAGTCCCAGCTACTTGGGAGGCTGAGGCAGGAGAATGGTGTGAACTCGGGAGGCGGAGCTTGCAGTGAGCTGAGATCGTGCCACTGCACTCCAGCCTGGGCAACAGAGTGAGACTCCATCTCAAAAAAAAAAAAACACAATTTAAGCATGAAATTACCATTGGATTCAGCAATTTCACCCCTAGGTTTATCCCCCAGAGAAATGAAAACATATTCACACAAAAATTTGTACACACATGTTCATAGCAGCATTATTCATAAAAGCGAAAAGGAGGAAACCACCTATATGTCCACCAACTGATGAACAGATAAACAAAAGATTTGTTTTGGTTAAGTTGGTGCGAAACTCATTGAAGTTTTTGCCAATAGTATCTCTACAATGGACTATTATTTGATCGTGAAAAGTAATGAAGTACTGATACAGGGTACAAGAAGGATGAACCTTGAAAACATGCTAAGAGAGAAATCGGAAAGAAAAGATCACATTTCACGATTCAGTTTTAACCATTTCAAAGTGTACAATTCAATGGCATTAATTACATTTACAATGCTGCACAAATACCGTCTAGTTCCAGAATTTTTTAAATCCCCACAACCATAAACCTCATACCTATTCTCCCTTCCCTCCAGGCCTTGGCAACTACAGAGTTTTTGGTGTGCTTTTGTTTTGCTTTTTTGAGATGGTGAAATGTTCTAAAATTGATTGTGGTGACACTTGCACAACTCTGTAAACATACTAAAATCCATTGAATTGTACACTTTAAATTGGTAAATTGTGTGGTATATGCATTAAATCTCAATAAAGTTGTTACAAAAAAAAAAGAAATAAACAAACAAATAGAAGAATCCTCTGACATCCCAGTCTTTCCCCTCAGCACAAGTTAGCAGTGGTCAACCACTAGAAAACTTTGCAAATACGGCAACATCAAAACCCAAACCTAGCTCACCACCACATGCCTCTTTTTCTCTTAGAAATATACATATTTGAAATTCCATCAAAAAACAGGTGATACACACACAAAAATATCCATTATCAAGAAATAAAACATACAGAAGAACCAGACTGAAAGAGGAGTGAAACCATAAGATGTTGGGGCCTGTAATCCCAGCACTTTGGGAGGCCGAGGCAGGTGGATCACCTGAGGTCAGGAGTTCGAGACCAGCCTGACCAACATGGTGAAACCGCGACACTACTAAAAATACAAAATTAGCCAGGCGTGGTGGTGCATGCATGTAATCCCAGCACTTGGGAGGCTGAGGCAGAATAGCTTGAACCCAGGAGGTGGAGGTTGCAGTGAGCCAAGATCGCACCATTGCACTCCAGCTTGGGCAACAAGAGCAAAACTCTGTCTCAAAAAAAAAAAAAATGTTAGAAGTGTAAGACAGAGGTTTTAAAATAATTATGATTAATAAGTGAAAGGATCCAATGGAAAAGACAGACAACCTGAATGAACAGATGGGGAATTTTAGCAGAGAGATGAAAACTATATTTTTAAAAAAGAGTCAAATGAAGTGCTAGAAATAAAAAATAACACATCAAAGATCAAGTAGTCCTTCGATGTGCTCAGCAACACAGAGATAAAAAAGTATGTGTATTGGACACAGAGAGGGGAACAACACACACCAGAGCCTGTTGGGGGGTGGGAGATGAGGGGAAGGAAGTTAGAGGAGGGGGAGGGAAGTTAGAGGACAGGTCAGTAGGTGCAGCAAACCACCATGGCACACATGTACCTATGTAACAAACCTGTATATTCTGCACATGTATCCCGCTTTTTGTTTTGTTTTGTTTTGTTTTCTAGAAAAAATTTTTAAAAAAAAGCAAAACATAAAGAGTATGTATGGGTTGGGGGGACGTGGAGGAAACAGAGCATCTAAGACCTGTAGAACAATATCAGTCTAAATATGTGTGTAATTGGAGTTCTAGAAGGAAAGAAGAAAAGAGAGAAAGTTCACAGAGACAATGGCCGAGAATTTTCCAAATTTAATAAAAGACAATAACATCACAGATCCAAGAATTCCAGAGAGCCCCAAGCAGGATAAATACAAAATATATACCCACCTAGATACAAAAAACACCAAACAACAAAATCAAAAGTAAATATTAAAGATAACCAGAGAAAAAATGAAATACTATATACAAAAGAACAAAGTTAATATTTACTGCAGATTCTTGTCAAGAGTTTTTGCAAGGCAGGACACAATGGAGTGACATCTTCACTAAAGGGAAAAAGCTGTCATCTCAGATTTCTACTCCTGGGGAAAATGTCATTCCAAAATGAAGTTAAAATAAAGACTTTTAAGACAAAGGCTAAGAGAATTAATTGCCAGCAGACTCGCACAACCAGAAATGTTAAAGGAAATTCTTTAGGTATAATACCAGATGGAAAATCAGATTTACACAGAGATAAAGAGTGCTGGGAATTGTAAAAGAAAACAAAGGTCAGGCGTGGTGGCTCACGCCTGTAATCCTAGCACATTCGGAGGAGGCAGAGGCTGGCGGATCCCCTGAGGTCAGGAATTTGAGACAAGCCTGGCCAACAGGGCGAAACCCCTTCTCTACTAAAAATACAAAAAAATTAGCTGGGTGTGGTGGCACATGCCTGTAATCCCAGCCTACTTGGGAGGCTGAGGCAGGAGAACTGCTTGAACCCGGGAGGCAGAGGTTGCAGGGAGCCAAGATTGCGCCACTGCAATCCAGCATGGGCGACAGAGCGAGACTCCCTCCAAAAAAAAAAATTAATTAATTAATAAATAATAAAATAAAATAATAAAAAAAGGATTGGAATCAATAATCTAAACTTAAGAAAAAGGGCAAAATATCAAAATATAGCCAAAGCAAATGGAAGGTATAAAGATAAAAGCAGAAGTAAATGAAATTGAAAACAGATTCATAGAGAAAATCATTGAAACCAAAGGGTTTTATTGAAATAAATAAAATGGATAAATTTCTAGTCAGATGGGTCAAAAAAAAAGGTAAAGACACAAATTACTAATATCAGGAATGAAAAAGATATCACTAAAGTTCTTACAGATATTAAAAGAATAACGAGTGACTATCATGAACAACTTTATGTGAATGTATTTGATATCTTATGAAATGTTCTAATGGAGGCCTCAGAAGCGGCCAAGTCATTTCTTCCACATCTGTGCTTGGTCTAATTGTGAGGCTTGGGACAGCCATGACGGGAAGGGCCACACAGTGTTTAAACTGCTGTGGGGATCAAGCCTCCAGCCCCAAGTGGATGGGGATAGCCTGGCAGAGGCCACACTGTGGTAACTGACCAGGTTCAAAATCTCAAGTTTATCTCAGGTCTGAGCCTGTTTCTCAACATCAGGTACACAAGAAATGGTGGCCATGGACTTAATTCTGGAGATTGCCCAATGGCAGTGTTGGAAAACCCCCACATTTAGGCTTTTCTTTCTGTCCAAGCCACGTTGGAAACCATCTGACACAGGGTTCTCTCTCTCTGTCTTTCTCTCTCTCCCCTCACCCCACCACTCCACCCCTTTTCCATTCAGGCTCAGGTAAATAGAATAAGAACAAGTAAGGGCTTTGATATCAAAATAACCAAGATTCAAGTCCCTGCTCTCCTCTAACTAGCTACCACTTCTCTAAGCCTCAGTTTACTCATTTACTTTTTAATGTTGCGATCTCACACCTCCAAGATTGCTGTAGAGGTTAAATAACAAGATGCATGTATACTGTTAAGAACAAGGTCAGGGCTAAGTTCCTATCAGTCTCTGGTCTCTTCCCAACTCCAATGCAGATTACTCCCTCCTCTTAGTTTGACCTTGAACTTCCGAAGCTCCAGGAAGCCAGGGACTAGGTCTGTTTTCTTCTCACCATTGTATCTGTAATACCTGCACAGGTTTTGCAAGGCAAACAGCGTTTATATAATAACTGTGTTAAATGAACGAGTGAATGAATAAATGGATGAATGAATGACAACAGTCATTCTAGGTACCATGAGATTTAATACTGGATGCCACAATGTATTTTCCCAGTTCCCAGAGTGCACATGATTGCAGAGGCAGGAATGGGCAATAAGATGGATAAGATCCAGTCTTTACCCTTGAGGAACCCATAAATGTTTTCTGATGACTTCCTTGTGCCAGGTCTGCTCAGAATCAGCTTTGTCCCTGCCTACAGTCAGGTGGAGGGGGAGGAATGTAGACAGATACATTATTTGAAGGTGGCTCACGCCTGTAATCCCAGCATTCTGGGAGGCCGAGGCGGGCAGATAACTTGAGGTCAAGAGTTCGAGCCCAGCCTGGCCAACGTGGTGAAACCCCGTCTGTATTAAAAAAATAAAAATAAAAATGGTCAGGTGTCCCAGTTACTCGGGAGGCTGAGGCACGAGAATCACTTGAACCCAGGAGGCAGAGGTTGCAGTGAATCGAGATTGCGCCACTGCACTCCAGCCTGGGCAACAGAGCAAGACTCCATCATATATATATATAACAAACTGTTTGCTTCTCCAAAATGTGGCTTCTTCAAGCTGTGAGCTTCTAGCAGGGAAGGACTCTACTCCCAAATTTCCAGCCGAAACCCCAATGTTAAAGTTTTTGTTTGTCTGTGTGCAGCAAGCAGCAGAAGTGTTAAAGTTTAAGTGAAAGTTTGGAAAAGGGGTATGTATGTGTTATTGTAAAGAAGGTTTCTTGGAGGAAGATGCATCAAGACAGGACAGATGGGCAGGGTGTGAAAAAGGGGGAGCTTGAGGAAAGGCTTGAGTTCAAGAGCACAGTGTGGGCAGGGACCCAGAGGTGGAAACGCACATTCAGGGGCACGGCAAGTGACCTGATGGACCTAGGGAGCTGGACCCACATCAGAGCATGGCGGTGGGAGAGGAGTGAAGGTGGTTGGAGAGAGTGGCAGGAATAGGATCATGTGAGGCCTTGAATGCCAAGTTAAGGAGCTGGGGCCTCATCCTAAGAGCTATGGGGAGCCATGAGAAACAATGGGTTGGTTTCTGTGTTCCAAAGCTCATTCTGGGAATCTGGAGACAGGGAACCAGTGAAGAGGGTAGTATAGCTGTCTATGCAAGGTGGCATGGCCCAAGGCAGAAGAGAGAGGCAGAGAACTGTTTCCTGGTTCCTGGGGGTGTAGGTATCAGTGTGAATGCTTTTATATGCGTCCGTGAGCACAAGCAATCTTTCTCAGAGGGTCAGCCTAAAAAAAAAACCCAGCCCTATTCAGTTTCATGACCCAGCATACCCAGCAGCCTGGGGGAGGCCAAAGTTACCAAAGAAAGAGACTGAGAGACATTCAGTCAAAGCCTGACTTTACAGTTCTTCCTCATCAACACCATCCTGCAGATTCACATTCTTCTACAGGCTTTCAGGGTGTTTTAATCCCAGTTATCTCATCCAAAATATTTGCTTTTCCACCTTTCTTTGTGTTTCCTGTATGCCTCATGTCAGCATCCTTGTTCAGGTCACTTATTAAAAAAAAAAAAAATCCATAAGGCCAGGCTGAGGTGGAGCCTGGAGTGACCAGGAAACCTCACTCTAGAATGAACCCCTACCTGAGGCAGCTCCTCCTCCCTAACAGGGCCCACACTGACCTGCTGGTCACCTCCCTGCTCAGGACTCTTCTGATACCATAGACCTAGTCCTAGGCCAGTTTGGGAATCTAGAGAGGCCATTGGAAAGAAAACTGATACGTGGATACCACCCCTCCTCGGTGACTCAATCGTAACTCCTGATAACTCAGGGTTTTGTTTGTTTGTTTGTTTTTTCTCTTGAGGGCCAGAGAACATCCTTTCTAGAATGTAGTTTATACAATTGACCTCCGAATAAGGCCAGGATTTTGCAGCTATTATAGAGCATGGTCTCTGGAGGCACACGATCTCAGCTTAAATCCTGGCTCTGCCACTTCCTAAGCTATTTGACCTTGGGCAATTTTTAAAAACTCTTTGTGTCTCAATTTCTCCATCTGAAAAACAGACTCATATAGTATCTACTCCAAAGGGTTGTTGTGAGGCTTAACTAAATCCACCCAGGTATAATAACTGGCAGACAGCAAATACTCACTGAAGTTTAACACCTGTTACTGCCTGCTGTAGTTCATGAAAACTGTTGCGTCTCCTTTTGGAAAAATCAGGATGGCACTAACCCACCTCCAGTCTCCCAACGCTTCTCCAGCTGAACAGCAATTCCTAGAGATCACAGATTTCTGTAATCTGCAGGTTCTCTGAGATGCAGTTGGAGCAATTTAATACAGCAGAGCAGTCCCATGCTCCACTGTAGTCTCACTGCAAAGCAGTTCAGCAGCAGTTCTCAGAATGTGGGCTTCAAACTAGCAGTATCAGCATGTCCTGGGAACTTGTCAGAAATGCACATTCTCAGCCTCACTCCAGAACCTACTGAATCAGAAACTTGGGGTGGAACCCAGAAAACTATATTTTAACCAGCCCTCTGCTAATGTTTGAAAACTGCCAAAACATAGTATAGCACAGTGGTTTATTTAGATAGATATGACGCAGTTCATTGCCCGCTCCTTCTCCACAAAGGGTTCCTGATTCCCCCAGAACCCTCTTTTACTGACATCTCTAACTTCCTCCCTGTATTACTGTTGTCCGTGCTCAAAAGTGCTCAATCCTCCCTGGATTGCAGGTTCCCTGAGAGCAGTGTTGGGTCTTACTCATCTCTGCACTGGGCAGCCCAGGGCCTGCCACAGGGGCCTTTGCTTAGGAAAGACATGCTAAGTCAAGCATGTGACATTTCCAGTTTCCTCTGACTAAGGCTACTATTGCTGAGCCTCTGTTCCTTCCAGGACCCTTGCTCAAACAGCATTTTCCTTTGTGAATTGTGGTAATCTCCTATGCTAAGATGCCCGGTTCTTTGTCATTTCTAGTGTCCTCCAGTTCCACTGCCTTCTCAGGCATTTTACTCTTCTCTCTCCCTTTATGTTTGTTCAAAGCCCTTTGGAGAAGGTGTCAGAGCTCCAGGCAAACCTGTCCTCCTAATCCTTATTTTCAATCATAATACTTCTACTGGTAACAATAGTATATGCCAGGCCCTGTCAAGTAGTATATGCCAGGCCCTGTCCTGGGCATTTTTCATTCATTCATTCACTTAGAGACAGGGTGTTGCTCTGTTGTCCAGGCTGCAGTGCAGTGACACGATCACAGCTCACTGCCGGCTCTAACTCCTGGACTCAAGCAATCCTCCCCTCCCCCTGCCTCAACTGGGACTACAGACACATGCCACCATGCCTAGGTAATTTTTTTTTTGGTAGAGATGGGGTCTCTCTGTCTTGCCCAGGCTGGTCTTCAACTCCTGGGCTCAATTGATCCTCATGCCTCAGCCTCCCAAAGTACTGAGATTACAGGCAAGAACCACCATGCCCATATGGCACTTTACATTTGTTATTTTAGTCTTTACAACAACCCTAGGAGGAAGATACTTATTCCCATTTGGATGGAGTACAGGGAAACTGAGGCTCAAACACAGCAAGCGACATTAACATGTGGCAAGGTGGGGCTTATTCAGTCTGGGGCAAGTCAGGGTCTGGGTGGATGGACCAGGAGAAGTGCCTTGTCTAGGTATATGTATTCATATAAAAATGATCCACCAGTAAACCTGTCCAGTGCCCTTGCTCAGGAAGATGTGTCTGACCAGGTCCCAGCCCACCAGGGTGCCTTTCCATAGTGTGCAGGGGACATCCGCCTGAATGCCCATCTTCAGTGCATCCCCCTGCCCAGCACTTGCTATTCTGTGCAGTGGGAGTTTCAAACTGTGTTCCACAGAGCCCTGGAGATAGGGTGTGTGGGCTGGGCAAGTGAAAGACAGACGCTGAGGAACTGTGGGACCACCCCAGCAGCCTGTCATCCCTGTCACTTCTTGGGCTCTCAAGGCTGTATCTGAAGAAACGGTTTCGGCCCGGTGCGGGGGCACGCACCTGTAATCCCAGCACTTTGGGAGGCCGAGGCAGGCAGATCACGAGGTCAGGAGATCGAGACCATCCTGGCTAACATGGCGAAATCCTGTCTCTACTAAAAATACAAAAAAAAAAAAATTAGCCAGGCGTGGTGGTAGTCCCAGCTACTTGGGAGGCTGAGGCAGGAGAATGGTGTAAACCCGGGAGGCGGAGCTTGTAGTGAGCTGAGGTTGCGCCACCGCACTCCAGCCTGGGCGACAGAGCAAGACTCCGTCTCAAAAAAAAAAAAAAAAAAAAGAAGGAAGAAATTGTTTCACTGCTTTTAAAAAGCTAGAAACTACTGCTGAATGATAATTGTCATTTTAGGTGTCTGTTTCTTCCCCCAGAATGCCCCTGGGGAGCAAGAACTGTACCCACAGCACCCAGCACAAGGATGGGGGGTCTCAGGAAAGGTCGGCCAGATAGAAGGGCAGATGAGAAATGAATGTACTGAGAGCTCTCTGTGTAATATACCCTCCCCACCCCACCCCACCCCAATTCCTGTAGGGAAAAGGCCTTGAGAGAGTTGAGTAAGAAACGAGTGGGCAGAATGATGCAAGGGGAGCTGTCTGTACACATTGCAACAGAACTTTCTAAAACAAGGCTGGGGCTGCTCCCAAGGGTCTCAGCCCCGCCCTATTCCTCTACTGTCATCCAGACCTGTCACACAAGATAGGGCCAAAGGCCATTACCAAGCCCTGCTAAGGCCTGACCTTAGAGCTAGCTGGCAGGTCAATGCTCTTGGGTTCTGGGTTGAAACCTGGAGCCATCTTCAATCACCCACTTCCTTCCTTTCAGCCCTACATCTACGCCATCAAGTCCTAGAGACTCTAAAGCTTCAGCATCTATCAAAACCACCCTTGCTTCTCCTTTGCCTTGCCACCCCTTCAGTTCAGGTTGTGTCATCATTATCTCTCTCCTTCCTCTAACCTGCCTCCCTCCCTTCCATCCAATATCACCCAGGTCCCCCCTGTAGGCCAGGTCCAGTTGGGCCCTGGGACACAGAGAGGACTCTAATTCTACTTGGTCCTCAAGGAGCCTCTCCAGGAAGAATCAGCTGTATAAACATCAATAGTTTCATGTGTTCTGAAAGAGGGAAGCTGGAAGTCTGATGCCAGCACAGAGGTGGGGAGGGTCATTGTAGGGCCACGCGCTGTCCACCTTCCATTACGCCCAGCACCACTCTCCACCTTTCTCCACCCGCACTCTCCTTGGATATTCTGTGTGGCATCTGTAGGCTGCCTTACCATCTGGGCAATTAGAAGTTCTGCCAGACCAGGAGTGGTGGTGCCTCTAATCCCAGCACTTTGGGAGGCTGAGGTAGGTAGATCACCTGAGGTCAGGAGTTCGAGACCAACCTGGCCAACATGGGGAAAACCCATCTCTACTAAAATTACAAAAATTAGCTGGGTGTGGTATGCGCCTATAGTCCCACCTACTCAGGAGGCTGAGGTAGGAGAATCACTTGAACCCAGGAGGTGGAGGTTGCAGTGAGCTGAGATCGCGCCACTGCACTCCAGCCTGGGTAACAGAGCAAGACTCCGTCTCAAAAAAAAAAAAAAAATGTTCTGGCAGAAGACAAGGACCTGAGTTGGAGACAACCCAGGTCACTGTGGGTTGTCTGTGCCCCTTCAGCAAAGGCCATAGCTTCCATGTGGCAGCCCTCTCCACTCAGCCCCTACTGTACCTGCGGTGTTCTCCTCTTAGTCCTTCAGGCCAGACTCCCTATGAGGTGACTAGTCCTGGGCTACTGCCATCCCTTGAGTTTTCTCTATAGTCTGCTTAGGACTTTGCAAACAGCTTTTGTATTAAACTGTCCTCAAATTACCCAATTTGAGTGGGCTGTTTCCCACAGGGACACTGACTAATATAAGGCAGATGTAGTCAGGAAGGGTGCCGTGGAGGTGACAGTTAAAGATGTGCTTGCCTGGACAACGATCTTTCTAAAGCATAAAACTCCTGCTAAAAACCTCTATGGCTCCCCATTGCCCTGAGAATAAAGTCCAGACTCTGTAGCCTGCCGCCGAAGACTATATACCATCAGACCCCTGACCACAAAGTAGCATGTGGGGAAGTCACCAGGATGAGGGACAGTAGGGAGCTTGGAAATGGGAGGCAAAGACTTCCAAGAGGGGTGCATCCATGCCACACAGCTGCTCTGGCTGGCAAATTCCTGAGAGTAAGGAGGCGGGTGAATTTCTAGGCTAGAGGGCTATGCCAGGCTGCCTCTACTTGCCAGAACCCTGCCCGCCCACTCTCCAAGTGAGTTGAGCACTGAAAGGAGTTTAACCCCAGTGGGCCCTAGCCTTAGGGCATGAGAACTGGTTACATCCCAACCCTATTTGGCAAGCTATTGGATTTCCTGAGCTTTCATCTTGCCAACTGCAAAATGGGACTAACTTCCCAGGGCTGTGGGGGAAGTGTAAAGGAGACAATGGATGGGAATTTGCTTTCATCCAGTAGTTCTGCTGTTACAGATGCTCCCTCACCCAGCCTTGGGAGGCAAGAAAAGCATACAGGTTCGAGGCTCCGGAAGACTTGGTGTGAATCCCAGCTTTACTACTTACTCCCTATGTGATTGATCCAGGACAGGTCACTTCACTTCCCTGCACCCTATGTGCAAAGGGGTGGGGGTGATCACCCCTTGTGTGGTGGCCGTGACGACTGGGCAAGCTCACACAAGCCGGGGCCTAGCACAGAGAGGGAGCTTGGTACATGTTTGTTTCTGTCTTTCTACCTGTGCCTCTCTTAGGGCAAGTGTCCTGTCTACCTTATAGGCTGGTCACTTACTCTCCTCATGTGTGCAACGGAGGCACTAAGACTGCCATCACTGAAACGTATCTCAGAGGTGCATGTGTCAAACCTCTCACAAACTACAAAGCTGCATGTGGAATCCCCAGTGGCAGTACAACACTGGTGACTGAAGTGGGTGGAGGATGAGCCATCCTTGTGGATGCCCCTCTGCCCACACCCCTCCTTTGGTCCACCCCCTAACAGGATGAAGTCCAAGCTTCTTGGCGGGACCACAAAGCCCACCCTGGTCAAGCCCTTCTTGGAGGCATGACTTGACCAATCTCTGATTTGCCCAATATACCCATGGCTTGAGAGATGATGAAGGAAAGGTAATCAGGTCCTAGAACACATTCTCACAGCTGTCCTGCTCACACACCTGCAGGAAGAGCAGGGCTGGTCCTTATAGGAGTCTAGGGATGTCAGGAAGCATGGGAGGGGGCCAGGAGAAGTCAGACGGGTGTCAGCCCCCCTTGCCCCACCTCACACAGGGGGAAACAGTCCCAGGACACAGGAAGCTGCCTTTCCGGGCTACTCTAAGTTTGGGTCTGTTTTTCCTTCCAAATCCAACTTGGACCAAGCTGTTGAAGCAGTACCCATGGGCATGGTGACTGGAGGCCAAGGGGAAGGAGTGTTCTAGAAGCTGGGATGCCAGGGGCTGCTTGCTCTGTGAGGTGGCACAGAAGTAAGCAATTCTGACTGTCAGCCCTTGGACTCAGGTCTGCATCCTCTCACAGATGTTCCCACGTGGGAAGGGCCCAAGCTGGGGACCAGATGTTACGGCCTTATTTCCCAAGCACCCACCTCCACACCACCAACCCCAGCTTTCTAACCCACCAATCCGATCAAGGTGCATCTCTGCTCACACCCCTCCTTTGGTCCATCCCTCCACAGGATGAAGTCCAAGCTTCCTGGTGGGACCCACAAAGCCGTTCAGATCTGGGCCCTGTCAACTTCTCCAGCCTCATTTCCTACCCCTCTTCTGCCTGTATCTTTCTTCCAGCCACAGCAGGGTGCTCACAGTTCCCACCTCCAAGCCTTTGCCCATGCTGTACCCTCTGCCTGATACCTTTCCCTTTCCCCCCGCCTCACAGAATCAGACTTCTCATCTCAAGTCCGCAGCAATATCACTTCTTGACCTTCCCAATTTACCATTCCCTCCACTTCCTCTGTGACTGTACTATCTTTATTCAGGGGGCAATCGACCTTGGACTAAGCATCTATGCTGAGCTAGGCCCACACTGGGACATAGAGTGATGAGGCTCCTGCCCTTGGGAAACTCCTGGCCCCGTGGAGAGGCAGGCAGACAGTGACAGCACAGGGGCAAAGGCCAAACTTGGCATAGCCTTCCTTGTTATCCTGTGCCACAGCCCGGCTGCCTTGGGATCAATGGCTTTAGGACACCATCTCTTGATTGGGTCTCCTCGAAGCCAGAGGCTAAGTTCGATTACTCTCTGTGTCCTAACCAGGGCCGGGCCCAGAGAAGGTGCATAGCAAAAATGTGCTGAAGTAGATCTGAATGTTGGGATCTGAATGTTTCAAATAGGCCTTGGTAACTCCAAGTCTTGCCATTTAAGACAACGATCTCTTACATTACAGCACAGTGATAACACTCTTTTACATGCTGTAATTTCACTTTATCCTCAAATACTCAAGTGAAGTCAGCAAAACAGAAACTGTCACCTCCATTTCATAATGCAGAAACTGAAACCTAGACAAGATAGTGATACTGACTTGCCCAAGATGAGTGGGTGGGCCATGAGTTCCAGCCCAGGACTCCTCCACAGGAGACCCTTCCAGAGCAGAAACAAGCCACAGACTGACCTGGGATCTTCCAGGTCAGCAGGTATCTTGCCTCCAAGAGCACTCTCTCTGAGGAGAGGATGCCAGGATTTATTGGCACCTTCGGTATCCTCCTGGCTTCACTCCTCTTTGCCCAAAAATAAACCACACCTGTTTCTACCTCCCAGCCTTTCCACATACCAGTCCCCATGTCTCCCCCATCCCCCACACATGGCATGCCACTAGCCTACTCTCAGTTGCCTAAAAGACACTAAGATCTTCTCAGCCTCACAGCCTCACCACATGCTGGGAGCTCTGCCTGGGATGCTTTTCTTTCTACTCTCGGCCAATTCAGGCCTTGGGGCCCAGTGACATGGTTGAGATTTACCCATGGCCTTGAGAGGGCTGAACAAATGGAAGCTCTCCAGGTTGCACCAGAGGCATCTATTACCTGCTGCCCTGTGCCTGTAACTTCTGTCATTCTCCCCTCCCCCTGTGAGAAAATGATAAAGACCACAAAGGCAGGGACTTCCTCTCCTTTTATGCTGGGACCCCACAGCTAGCTCGCTCCAGCCATGCCTAAGAAATCTGTCTTATCACTGATGTGCTTGTTGTCCCCACTCATTCCCTGAGCCTCTCATCCAACAAGTCACTCCACCACATTCTGGTGGATCTTGTTTCCTAAGCTCTTCTCTAGATCAGGCCTTCCCTCCATTCCCTCTACCACTGCCATGCTTTGAGGCTCATCCTCTCTCACATGGATCCCCCCTACAGCCTCCCCACTGCCCTCCTGGCCTACAGCCTCTCCTGTCCATTTCACATACTATGGCTAAGGACTCTTAAAACCCACCTGACCAGTCATTTCCCTACTAAAGCTCTCCCAAGACCCGGCTCCCCTCCTGATGTCTCAAGAGTGGCATTCCCAAGCCTCTCTCAGTTCAAGCACCCGCGCCTCTCACTTCAGCCTCATTTTCCACAGTTGCCTGGGCTCCAGCCACTCCAGGGCCCCCAGCCCTGCCCCCAAACACGCTGGCTTTTCTAACACTTTATGCCTGTCTTTCTCTTTGCCCTCACATCCTCCATATGCAAAATTCCTACTCATTAATGGGCAAACAATTCTGGAATGCTTTCTATGTGCCAGACACTACCTAGGCTCTTTTTGTACCTTATCTCGTTTACTTCTCAAAGTACCTCACAAAATAATAATTATTATTCCCATTTTACAGAAATGGAAACTGAGGCTCAAGAGAGGTAGGGCAAGAACTGGGCTCCTAGTCTGTCTGATTCCAAACCTGCTGTGCACCAACCTCTCTGCGAAGTGCACTGGCCCCCCCACTCCCCCAGCCCAGGGCAGAGTCTTCTCTCCTCTATGGTTCCATAGCCCCCGGTTTCTTGCTTGTCCTGGCCGCTGTCACCAGTGACTGTGTGAGGCTGTCTCTGCTGCCCTCCAACGTGGGTATCCCAAGGGCAGAACCTGGGCTGGTCTGGCTGGGTCCCCAGCACTTAGCAGGGTATAGGGGCTCTGTGAGGTTTCTTAATAAAGAGATGGAAAGCCAGAAGCAGTTTGGGTGGTTGAAATACCCAGCCCTAAACTAATTAATCCCGATACCAGCGACCAAAAGCGGAACCTTCGCATCTTTGCTGCCAAAGTACAGCCCCGCCTAGAGGAAAGGCTCGACCACCTGCAAGTCCTCAGCCTGCACCGCACGTGCTTGGTTTTCCCCGCCCAGGTACTGGCCGCCGGGCCGTACCAACTCCGCGGGGGAGAGCCCGGGCAGACTGAGGGAGTGGGGGAAATAACCGGGCGCGCCGCTTGGAATGAGGGCTCAGAGTTTCTCTCCTCTCACGCATTCCCCGGATCCACGCTGAACAGCCTGCTGGCCCGCCCCGGGCCCGCGCCGAGCCGAGCCAAGCCTCAGGTGCTGTTCCCCCCACAAGCAAGTGGCGCGGGCGGCGGTTTGGAACGGCCCGCCCGGCCCCTCCCGCCGCGTCGGCGCCCGCCCAGTTGTGAGGTGATAAAGTGCCGCGCTCCTGGACGCCACCACCGCGGTCGCAGTCGCTGCTGCGCTCTAGGCTGTTTCTCCCGCGCCGCCTCTGGCCGACTGGCCGACCTGTCGCAGCTCCAGGTGTCCTAACCGCCCAACCTCGGCGCTGTCCCGGGGCCCCCGTGCTCTGCGCGAAGCCCTGGCCCCGGCGGCCGGGGCATGGGCCAGGGGCTCGGGGTGAGGCGGCTTCCCGCGGGGGCGTGACTGGGCGGGCTTCATATTCAGCCATGAAGACCCTCATAGCCGCCTACTCCGGGGTCCTGCGCGGCGAGCGTCAGGCCGAGGCTGATCGGAGCCAGCGCTCTCACGGAGGACCTGCGCTGTCGCGCGAGGGGTCTGGGAGATGGGGTGAGTGCCACCGTGCAGGGGTTATGGACCTGCGAGAAGATTTTCTGGAAAGGGCCCTGTGGCAGGCTGATGGGTGCTGATGAGTGCACGTTCATTCTCTACCCTGGCACTCATCAATTTTTGCGACCTCTGTTACGTCACTTTCCACCCTCCGGCTTGTTTCCCTCATCCGTGAGTTGGGAGTGGTACCATCCACCACTCTTAGTTATTAGGGATATTCGAGAACTCCTCCCCAGCCCCCAATGCGACTGGTGACCCCTTCACCAGTTAGAGCTGGCTTTGGTAGTGAGAGACTGGATGGGGCAGGATGGCATGGGTTTTGCAGTCTCCTGAGACAGCCACCAGACGGGGGACATGCCCGCCTGGAACAGGTGTGTCTGCCCTGTCCTCTGCCCCAAGCCCATCCTCTCGCTCAGGCTCTGGAGCCCACACAGCAGCAACTGTGAGCCTGGCATGCTTAGGAGACAGCGGAGAGGACCCTGCACGTCCTCCAGGGTAGAACTGAGGTCCTCAGTGAATCGCGCAGAGTTGAAATCAACCCCCACCCCCTACCCGCTGCAGCTTTTCCCAAGCAAGGAAGAGCAGCTCTTCCAGTCCCCACCTTCCTTGCCTAGAGTTGGAGAAACTGAAGTGGGAGGAAGCATTTAAGTTTTCCTTAGCTGATGCCTTGAGCCCTGGATTCAAGTACAAATGCGGGAGACCCTGGGAAGTCATCACAGCTGTCCTGGTCTGCGTGTGTGTCTTGCATGAAGCCCCTCTCCCTCCTTCTAAGTCTGTATTCTGCTTGCTGAGCCTCTCTGACATGGATTTTTCTTTAGTAACTAACAGTCGCCTACTCCGCCCACCTTTGTTATAAAAATAAAGCGTGCTAATTATGGAAATTTTGAAAAATATAGACAAATGAAACAAATTTCTGGTAAATCGACTATCCAGAGATAGCTTCCTATTAGCCTTTTAGTATATCTCTTGATCATATTCTTTATACACATTGCGTAGATACGGTTGAGGACATACTGTAGATATAGTTATGAATCTTGTTTTCTCCCCCTTAATGTAACATCGAGGTTTCCCTTCTGTTAATCAGAATCACTTATAATGTCCTAGTGGTTGCAATAACCCACCCTGCAGGTGTACCACACTTTAACTGTGACCTAGGCATTGGCATTGCTCCTTGTGTGATTATTGCTGTGGTTATCTGCCCCTCTTGGTGTGGGTCCTTGTGTGATTATTGCTGTGGTTATCTGCCCCTCTTGGTGTGGGTGCTGCTTGTAGCCCTCGAAGAGGTAGGTACCCAGGTGGCGCCCTGTCTCGGGGGCGAGCAGCCTGAGCTGCCCCATGCATCCAGCCAGTAGCCTCTGACAGCCGGCTCTCTCACTTGAGTCCTTTTCTGTTCCCTGTGTCCTTTGATGTCCTTAGGGAATGAAGGGACTTGCCCTTGTTCATGCTTTTAAAAATGTTTTGGCACTAGGCAGTGGAATAGGGATGTTCTCCGTGGTAGGCTTCCTGGAGACTCCATTCCCTCGGCTCTGCCATCCACAGGCTGGGAGCTGTGTATTCCAGGAGTCAGTGACCCTGGCTGTCATGTTTTTGACTTAGAGTTTGTTCCTTAGGAGAACTTGTACTCTAGCAAATGATTTTAACCAAGCCACTTAATATCATGTCAGGAACATTTCCCTATGTTGTTATCAGATCTTGAAAACATTTTTTTTTTTTTTTTTTTTTTAACTCGGTGCAAGGATTTACATCGTGGAATGTAGGAAGGGCTGGTATGAAATGCAAACCAGTCAGTTCAGCTTTCTGGGATCTACTTTGGTGAAAGATTGGGTGGAGTAGGGGAGGGCACTGAAACACATTTTGTTATCTGGGCATCTCCATTAGACCTGCCTTCTAGATCCTTGGTCCTTGAAGATACTCCCCAGTGGCCTAGTTTGCCTCTGCGGATAAGGTCCCACTGTTGTGAGCTGGTGAACAGCCTGTCAGTGACGGTATTCAAGTGGAGACCATGGATTCTGTGAAGGGAAGTCCTGTGATGGGTGAGATTGAAATAGATACCCTGGCATCTGGTTTCTTGGCCAAAAAAACAGGCCAACTATGGGAGTATGGGTAGGTGGGTGCATGCTGGGGGAAGCGGGAGTCTGTATTGATATTTCCTAACCTTTGGAGGGCTGTCCTGTGCCAGGCATGGAGGTTGCAGAGTTCATCAGGACACAAGGGATATATATCTTGTTCTTCATCCTTGCGTTTGGACTGGGGGCTCTTCATTCAGAAGAGCCCTCTGACACCTGCCTGTATCCATAAGGTTCAGCACAGGACCTAGCATGAGATGGTGGTGGTCCTGGTAAAATTCTGAGCTGATTTGTTGTGTGTGGCTCCAAAGAGCGAGGCCAGGAACAGGAGTGGGATGATGGGTACAAGTTTTAATGTAGCAGAGGAGTCCTTTCTGACAACTGTTGAGGACTGCAACAGGCTGGGGTGGGTGAGGATGGAGTTCTGCATCACTGTGGATCTGCTTGAAACTCAGTGGCTAGATTGTTGGGGGTAACTGGGAACTGAGGGTTGACAGTCACCTAACCTAGTCCTAAGTCAGAATGAGAACATTACTTTCATGCTCCCCTCTCCAGTTCCATGTGGCTTCCCCCCCACCTACATCACTTTCCCAGCTGAATAGAGGCAACTTTGGGGCTGCGTTAAACCAAGGGCTCATCTAGGCTGAGAAAGGAGGGCCAAGAGTAATGTATTAACAGGCTCGGTGACTCAAAGGCCAGTGTTGAAATCCTG
This sequence comes from Rhinopithecus bieti, assembly GCF_001698545.2. Taxonomy (NCBI): domain Eukaryota; kingdom Metazoa; phylum Chordata; class Mammalia; order Primates; family Cercopithecidae; genus Rhinopithecus; species Rhinopithecus bieti. The sequence goes on from NW_016812602.1 coordinate 43,893, forward strand.
CACCAACTTCACCCTCACGCCCTCAAATTCAACAGCAAGTACTTAAGTTATAAAAATTAGTGCTGGATTGGGCCCAACCCTCATGTTACAGATGGGATCACTGGGGTCCCCAGAAAGAAGAGACTTTCTCAGGGTTATCAAAGCCAGGCTAGAACCCAGATCCATCTCCCAGTCTGTGGCCTGACTCCTTAAGCCAAGAGAAGGGTTGCAAAGCCGTGAAGGGCTGAGTGCAGGGCTCTGTGTATTGTAGGCGCTCAGTGGTTTACTGAATGAGTGACGGTTGTCTGCATGATGCGGGTGGCAGCTCATTCCTACTCAAGCTTTTTAAGGAAGCTCCCCGAGCCTGCCCTAGTGGATTAGAGACACTAAGATCCCCCAGGGCTTTGGCTGCCAGGTGAACTGCCAGTTGCCCCCTCCCCATACCCACTCACACTTCAGACTTTCTAAACTCCTCCTCCTGGCCTATGAAGTAAGCCCCATGTGAACAGCCTCCACTGCCATCACAACTTCCTCTCCTAGCATGTCACCCACCATGCTGCAGACACACGATGGTCTTCCTGTTCCTGCAGCATTACTCCTAATTCTGTCTTATCTCTGGGCCTTTCAGCCCAGGTCTTTGCATGGCTGGCTTCAGAACAGTCAGTCTCCTCTCAGAGGTCGTCCCTGGCCACCCTATCTAGAGAGCCACCCCTAATCACCACATCTTCTTTTATTTTTATAGCCCTTATCAGTATCTAAATTTTCATTTGTGCTTATCTGTTTAAGCAATTGTCTCCCCCATAAGAATATCAGCCCCTTGGCTGGCCACGTGCCATGGCTTTCTCCCGTAATCCCAGCACTTTGGGAGGCCGAGGCGGGAGGATAACTTGAGGTCAGGAGTTTGAGACCAGGCTGGCCAACATGGTAAAACCCCGTCTCTACTAAAAATACAAAAATTAGCCAGGTGTGGTGGTGCGTGCCTGTAATCCCAACTTTCCTGGGAGGCTGAGGCAGGAGACTTGCTTGAACCCAGTGAGCCAAGATTGTGCCACTGTACTCCAGCCTGGGTGACAGAGTGAGACTCCATCTCAAAACAAAAAAAAAGAACAAACAGAAAAAAGTATCAGTCCCTTGGAAACAGGAACTTTGTCTGTCTTTCTCAGTGCTGTGACCCCAGCATCTAGCACAGTGCCTGGCACTGGTAATAGGTACTTAGTATTTGTTGAATGAAATAATCATTAATTAGACTGCCCCATTCCTCTTGTAGGAAGCCCTGCTTTTAGCTTCAGTGTGATTCCTCGAGCCTTTCTCGGGCCTCCTCTGTACCTGTAACCACCTGTGCTAGGGGCTGGGTGCTGGGGTTGCAGCTGTTCCCTGCCCTGGAGGTACCCACAGTCTGGCAAGGAGCTGGCTCCAAGGCTGAGTGGCAAATGGGCAGAGCCAGGCTCAGTGGTCACCCTTACTGCTTCCCAGGGCTTATTAGAAGCCAGAGAGCCGGGGTTCCAGGCCTGACTTTTTTCTGGGATGTCGCTAGGAGGGGTTCACTTCCTCTCTGGGGCTCTCACTCCTTCTTTCTGGAAAATAGGGTCAGAATTCTCAGATTCTCAAGGACGGAGGGTTTGGGTTAACCTGAGTGTGAATGTTTGTGAACTTGTGACATTCATGTTAGTCCTTGTCATTTGTCCTGTGTTATACATTCAACAGGCCCCCAACACAGTAGAGAGTGGCAGACCCTGCTCTAGGGTATCCAGGAAGGCTTCACTGAGGAAGGGACTTGGGGTGTGAACCCTTCATTTTATTGATTGAGTACCTTCCGTGTGTCAGCTGAAGTCCCTGCCTTTGAGGAAGTGAGACCAGGGGATGTACACAAGATGACTGTGCAGAGTGATCTGAGCAATGACAGGAAAGACTGCAAAGAGGTGAGACCGGGGAGCTTGATCACCCTGCGGTCAGGGAAGTCTTCCTGGAAGAGGTGACATTCAGTCCGGATCTGGAAAGATGAATAGACGTTAGTAAGACAGGCAAGAACATTCAGGTACAGGAAGTAGCATAAATGGAGGCATAAGATTTGGATGAGAGAGGCAGGCTGACTGCAGGGCCTCTGAGTGACCAACCGAGGCTGAAGTCCTAGTGTACTGAGAGCCAGAGACAAGAGATTCAGAGAGGATGCTGGATCCAGGCCTGTGGTGGCTCACCTTTGTCTGCAGCAGGAGGAAGACTTGAGAGCTCATGGGAAAGGAGCCTGGTGCAGTTAGTTTATTGGCCTCCAGCACTTTGATGGCCTCCTGGTATGGAGCTGCTGGCTGATTTGAGGGCCTCATGGGCAGGGCCCAGGGCTAGGAGTCAAGCCTGTGCTCTGTCCAGCTCCTTCTTGGCCACTGAACTGCTCCGCAGCCTCAGCAAGCCACTACCCTTCCTTACCCTCAGTCTCCTCATCTATGAAATGAGCAAAAGTGTCTTAAGAACCTGTGCTGATTATGGTGCAGATGCATATAGCCATAGAGGCTAAGCCTGTGAACCTTTTGGGTAAATCAGTGGAAATGGGAAACACAAACTCCTTTTCTTATTAGAGCAGAATTAGCCATTCTAAGCCCTGCCTCTGCTTCCCATGTGACCTTGGGCATGACGCTACCTCTTGGGGCCCCAGCTCTCTCATCTGCACAGTGAGGAGGACTGGTTGAGATGACCCCCTTGGCTTCCTTCCATCCCTGCTGGAGAAATGTGATTCCATTCTTGTCCCTAACTGCTGTGGGACTTTTGAGGTCAGCCACCTCCTTATTCTTGTCTTCAGCTTCTCCTTGTGAAAATGGTGCACTCATCTACTTGGGGCCAAGGTAAGTGCCCCAGAAGAACCTATGTCCCCACGCTTGCCCATATATTGTGATGGGGACGTATTTTGGAGATTCCTTGGTGACCTACTCACAAGCTAGTAGTGTTGCCATGGCAGCCCCTTCCACTGCAGTAGCTACTTTTTGAAGGTGCTCGGTCACAGTGGGTGGGGTGGGGAAAGCGGGCCCCTGGGGTCCTCAGCAATCATGTCCAGGGTCCTGGATATAGCTCCATGTTCGGTATGAGGAACACGGCATTCTAAGAGCCTCACTTCCTTGGCCTTACTTCTTGCAACTCTGTCCTACTTGATGAAAATGGAATACGCAAAAACCCAGGTGTATGGAGTAGCCTGAGGACAGGCTTATATTCCCTTTAGGGAGATGATCTGTGGATAAAAAATCATTAGTGGATTTTAGCAGAGCACTGGTGACCCAAGTTAGCAGCACTCAGATTTCAACTAGTCTACCCCAGCTTCCTAATTTAGTGCTCATGGGGAAACCTAGAGAAGGGAGGAAGAGGCTTAGGGCCCCAGCAAGTCTACAGATCCTCAGGATGCCTGGCTCCCTGCAGCAGGCCCTGAGGACTGACAGCCCCTGCAGGGTCCTGATGGCCCACTTCCCACCTGGCACACCTAGCATAGCTGTGTGCTGGCTCTCCAGTAGTTTGGCTGCCCCTTTGGGCCAGATGTACCAGTGGGCCCTGCTTTAAGGATACCTCATTTGCAAAATAGAACCCTTAAAGGGAATTGTTAATCTTTTCAGAAAAGAACTCACTGGCATTTTGGGACCAGATAGATGGCTAGCGAGCTGCCTTAGGGCTCTTAGGCACCAGTGGAGGGAGTGGGCTCTGACTGTCTTCTCTGCCTTCAGGGTAGAGGCCAGGACTCCTCTACCTAGCATCCCAGTCCTTCATGCCTCCCTGTTTCTCTACTTTTCCAACTAGACTCACAGTCTCTGTGCTGCAGTCTGACTAAACTACTTGCAGTTAATTCCTCAAACTTGTCTTCTCTCTCAGTTTCGGGCCTTTGCAATGCCTTTTGCAGGACTCTACTTCCTGGGGTCCTGTCTCTGTGCCTTCCTCCTGGAAGGCATCCCTAAGAACACCCTCGTGTGGGGGTTGGGGGCTTCCCCTGGATTCCCGGTCCTGACTGATCCTTTGTGTATAAATGTTCGCAGCCTTGTCTCCCAGCCATATCTGGGATGGGCAGCCCAGGAGCAGAACTCAGCCTCTAGCAGATGCCCAAGAAGCAGAGGAGAGGCAGGGTCTAGAAGCTCCCCTCCTGGTGTGGAGCCTGGCGTGTAAAGGGTACTTAGAAAGCACTGATATGGATGTTAGTGTTTAGGTTCCCCCCTTCTCTCTCCCTTCCTCTGGGGCCTTCCATCATTGCCCCAACATTAACCAGCCTCCAGCTGGAGACCTTTCCCTCCTGATTCCTCAGAAAGCTCTGCCTGACCCTCCATCATGGCACAGGTCAGTCAGCGGTGGGTGGACTTTTTTCTGTCTTTATCTAGACAAAAAAAACCCTGTTTATTCATCACAGTCCCCTCAAGCATTCAGTCATTCAGCAAACATTGATCGAGCACCTTCTCTGCGCCTGACCCTGTGCAGAGCATCAGGGCCCAGATGAATGAGACGTCATTCACACACATACCTTTTCCCAGAATGAGAAAGGGCTGAGTACAGGGGTGAGATGGGACAGGCAGGGATGTGGTCAGTCCAACCTGGGTGGAGGAGAAGGAAGACTTTCCAGAGAAAGGGTCAACAGGTTGGTCTCTGGCAGGCCAGTGCTCAGTGTCTGGTGGATGCCTGGTAAGTGTGTGCTAAGAGACTGACCAAACTAGACTTGGAAGCAATAGAACTCTACCTGGGAGCACTGCAGTGAGGTCAGAGTGTGGGGAGACTTCCTAGAGGGAAGGAGTCTCTGGCTGAGCACATGGTGAGGCACCAAGTGGAGACAGCTTCCTGTGTGAGGCTTGCGGGAGCCCAGTCCTAGCCTGGGATTCTAACAGCAGCGGGCATGACCCTCCAGAGATGGCAGCTTTGCCATGACTGGCCTCTCATCATCGTGTATGTGGACTCCCGCTGAAAGGTACCTGCCTGGAGGAGCCTGGAAGAGAGCTCACCTCCAGCCTTGATGAAGTGGCATCTCTTTGGCACTTGGCCTGACTTCCTAGACCTCCTGGGGCTGGAAGAGCCTGCCAGGGGTCAATATGTACTGACCCTCACTCTGCTACCTCTTCTCATAATATACAGTCTGTTACCGTGCACCTCTTTAAAAACTGTTTGTGCTCTCTGTCTCTGTGCAACTTGTCCTCAGCCCTTTGGGGGTAACTTGGGAGTGACTTTCTCATTCACCTAGACCCAGGGCAGACATTAGGTCCAGATGGGCCCAGGTGTGGCATCCTTGGGGTTGGGGATGTGGGCAGGGTGACCCCCCCTGCCTCAAGGAGCCCAAGAGGCTGTTCACACCTCTTTTAGCTGGCATCTTTCTGGCTCTCTTACATTCATGCCAGACATTCTGGCCCTTTTCCATAAGTTATTTAGATTCCTTATGACAATCCTGGATTAAAGCTAAGGAGGACACTGAGTCCCAGGGAGGGGGAGTGACTTGCAAGATCTCATTGCAGGTAAGAATCAGAGCCAGGGTTTGAATCCTAAGTCAGCCTGTCGCCTATGCCTCTATTCCTAGGCAGGGCAGGCATTATTTTACCCATCAAACAGGAGAGGACACCGAGGCTTACTTGGTAATTAACCAGCATTCATACAGATCTTTACTTTTATGAAGCTCTTGGCTATACATTATCTCATTTAGTTCCCACAACAATTTGGTGAGGTAGGTATTAGCCCCACTGTATAGATGAGGAAGCTGAAGCTTGTATAGGAAGTGACTCATTCAGTCCACTTCCTACGAGTTAGAGGCCAGGTTCTCCTGACTCTCGGCCCTGTTCTCTGCACCATCTCCAGGCTGGCATGCCCCCTGCCAGATGCCAGTATGGAGGTGAGGTGGGTGGAGGACACAGTGTGGACTGTCCAGAGGCGTGAGCTGCCATATGTTCTGTCTACTACTGCTTCCCCATGTGCGCTCAGGTCCTCCTCTCCATAGGCCAGGGATCCTCCTGCCCCTCTATCTCATTGCCCCAAATTATTTTTCTTCATAGTGCTCATCGCTGCCTGATGTTACATCATACATTAATAAGTAAGTGTTTTATCTCTCCCTCAGCAGAAGTTAAGCATCCTAACTTAACTTGAGCCAGTCTAACTTGGATATCAGGCCTATAGCTGCCTCTGAGGTAGGACATCATCTGCTGTGCTCACTGCTGTTTCCCCAGGGCCAGTATTAGCGCTTAGTACCTTGTATGTGCTCTATGCTTTGGGTCTTAGCTCTGTCCCCACCCGCCTCCCCCAGGAAGCCACCTTTGACTACTTATTCCAACTTCTTTATTCTCAGCTTCTATTTCAGACAGTCACGCACCCCCCTTTCTGGGCTCTTGAGTATTTGAGTCTGCCTCATTAGAATTCCCTGCAAGGCCTTGTTCCAGCAATTTCCCCCATCCACACTGTCCACTTCCCTCCTGTTTGCCCCCTAGATCTTCAGGGCCCTGGTGAAGCCTCATGGGCTCCTTGGAGCCTCCTCTATGCTACCGTCACTCTGCGACCTCTTATAACACACACCTATGGCCATGCGCCTCTGGAAAAATGCTGCTTGCTCATTATGTATACCCCTTCCCACTCTGGAGACAGGAGGAGCAATGCCAGTAGCCACCGCTTAATTACCTAACAAATGCCACATGTGCCCTACATGTTTTAAAATTTAATGTTCCCAACAATCCTGTGAGGTGGGGATTATCACCCTCATCCTACAGATAAGAAAACCAAAGCTAGAGTTAGGTGACTTGCCTGAGGTCACAGAGCCAGGCAGGGGCAGACCTGGCCCAGGGCCCTCTTTCTCAGATTTAGGGAGTTGGGGCTCAGACACTGCTGCCCTCAGGCATGTGAGAAGAAGCCCAGAAAACTTGGGTTTCATCAGCCCTGAGGTGTGGCCTTCCTGGTCACTTTGATATCAGATATTGGGCAAGGAGGTGCTCATAGACACCCTTCAACACCCCAGCCCTGGGCTGGGCCCTGGGTCTGAGAGCTGCTTGAAAGCACGTGGGTTGGTGGGGGCAGGGGGTGGAATCCAGTCTCACCAGAACGTCTACATGAGACTCTGGGCATGATATGGGCGGAGGAGGCAGCTCTCCTTTGCCAGGATATGTTCCTGAAGTCTGGGTGTGGGCTGGCTTGTTTAGTGGGGCCAGCCCTCACCAGCATAGCATTGTAGAGATGATGAGAGGACTGGGAGCCTGAATACCCTCCTTAAGTCCTGGCTGCCACACCCTGACCTCAAGCAAGTGATTTTGCCTCTTTGGGCTTCACCTCACCTCAGTTTCCTTCTCTATGAAACGGGATTGCCAGTTCTCCCCTTGCCTACCTTCCCAGAGAGTGCTGTGGGATGGTGAAGCCCCACCTAGGCGTGGGAGAAGGGGATTGCTTTCCGGGTGGTAAAAGAGCTGCTCCGGGCCTCTCTGGCAGCTCTACTTCCGGTGCCTTCCCCAAAGATAGGAGCAAGTGTTTGCCTGGGAGCAGCTATTTAAGTCGTCTATTGGGAATCTTCCCCCGCAGCCTGTCTCATGTCCCCCTATGAAACAGAGACATCTGTAGGTAGCAGGGTTGTGTTCCCTTCATAGGTGGAGAAACTTGTACCTAGGAACGGCAAAAGATGCTCATCCCCCATCTCTGGGGTCAGTCCTCAGTGATGGGGCTGGCTTGGCCTCCTGTCAGACAGTCCAGTCTAACTTGGGCATCCAGGCCTATAGCTGCCTCTGAGGCTGCTCTGGATTTGCTTATGGATTTGCTCAGCTATGCAGTAAACCTCTATGGCTCCTCTTACCACAGATGAATCAAGTACCAAGTCCTGGCACCCATGAGTCACTGGCAGTGGGATGGCCAAGTAAAGTGACATTGGTGCTGTGCTGTGGGAGTGTGCAGAGAGAGTACAGGTGTGGTGAGGGGGCAGATTGGAGCAGGGACTTAGCTGGATGCTGAGGCTCCCTGGCGGCCCCACCCAGGAGTCAGGAACAGTCAGGCTGGGTGTGAAGATGGTGGCATGCGGTGGCATCTGATTGCAGCATCGGCATCCCCACCAGCTTCTGCTGGACTCCTCCCAGCCACAGCTGGGGCAGAGGAAGTACTGACAGCCAGGTGGCAAGGACTGGCAGTGTTGTGGGGGTGCCCAACTGAACCCTCACTTCCCATCTGCGTGAGCAATGGTACCAGAACTATGGCAAGCAGGTAAGCTCCAGGTCCCAAATACCCTGCTAGGTCCTCAGGAGGGTGGATGCCAGAGATCACAAACTTCACCCTCCTTACCCCCATTTCACAGATGAGGAAACTGAAGCCCAGAGAGGTGAAGAGACTTAGCATGGTAGTTGGTGACAGAGCTGGGACTAGAACCCCAAGTGCTGCTGCCACTTTACCTGCTGTAGAAGATGCCTGCTCCTGACCCACCCCTCTGAAGGAAAATAGATCATCCATTTCTCCCCTTCCCCTCCCAGCTCCCCACCACTGCCCCCTGCTTTGTTGTGGGGAGCAGAGAGAAGGAACTTGGGGACACATAGCATCGGAACAGACGCAGGCCTGGAGGTTGGGCCTGAATTGAGTTCAGCTCTGCCAGCCTCTGGCTGAGTGACCTTGACCCAGTATCACCATCAAAATAGGGTGTTGATGCCAAACTCACAGGAGTCCAAGTGCCTGTGCAAGGGCATGGAGGGTCCCAAAGCTTTATGGGCCTCTTGTGCATCATACCTGTCACTCAGCCCTGCATGGAGGGAACCCCAGGGGCCTGAAGAGAGGCTAGAGCACCCCCTTGGGGCGGGCCCTGACAGGGCACTGGGGATCCAGATATGGATCAGACCCAGACCTGGCCCTCGGGCAGTTTCCAGTGTGATGCAGAATCAGCTTGTAATCAGCAGTTACTACAAGGCCAGGGACTGTAGGAGCCCTGAGGAGGACTCTCTTTTGTTTCTCCATTGTGCGGGTCTGACTTTATCTTCAAATAGGTTATCTCCTTGGCCATCAAGATGGCCCCTGGTAATTCCAGGCCTGCATAGACCTTAGTGTTTATCATCCCAGAGAAGGAAAGTCCTTCTCTTTCCAAAGGCTTCCTGGAAGACTGCTGCCTTATCACCATCTCTGGGTTTTGAAGGATGTGTTGCTTTATCTCATTAGAGAATCATCAAGTGAGTAAAGTAGGGAAGGGCCTCTGCCTAGAATATTTCTTGGGTGGACTGGGGGCTCCCACTGGCCCAGGGTTTAGCATCCATGGCCAGGCCAGCTCCCAGGCCACGGCTCCATGGTCAGCTAGGTTGGGATTGCCTGAGAGGGCCTGGGGCTGAGAAATGCAGAGATGCAGTCCTCCCAGCTTCCTCTCCAGGAGCCTCCCAACTCTAACCCCCACGGAAGCACTTGCCATTTGGTATTTGGGACCTAGAGCTCACCACCTTGCAGCATCCCGGTACAGTTGCCCAGGCAGATGGGAAGTGAGGGTTCACTTGGTAGACTGCATTTCCTACTTGTTGGCAGAGTGAGCTGTGGGCGGTAGTTGGGGCTGGATAAGGCAGGGTGAGAACTGAACCAGCAGTGTGTGAAAACCCTGAGCTCAGACCCACCTTGCTGCAGTCCCTCAGTTTCCAGTCTGTATAATGGGGTGAGGGTTGAACAAGATGGTGTGTGTTTCCTGTGCTATGACTACCTAATTTTAAGACACCTAATAAGCTTAGCAGAGATATTTGGATTAGGCACCATGAAAAATTTTTAGGTCTTCTCAGTTGTTTCAGTTGGGGATATGTCATCAGTGAAATTTCTATACTCCTCCTCCAAGCTGCATGGGGGCTGGCCCTGGCACCAAGGTAGGGAGCTAGATAAGCTGACTTCCAGTGTGCCTCTTCCCTAAGCACCCCTCAAACCACTGGCTTCAGGGACCTGTCTGCAACGGGAAGCAGTCAGCCACGAGAAGGCACGCTTTCCTTTTTTTCTTGCTGAATAGAAGGTGGTGGCAGGCACCCAGTGCTGTGTCTCACCCCTACCTGAGTGTTTGGACTGAAGTATTTATGGTGGTGTTTCTCAGACTTAATCACCTGGGGATCTTGTTAAAATGCAGATTTTGATTCAATAAATCCAGTCTGGAGCCCAAGGGTCCTGCATTTCTAACCCGCTCACAGGTGATGCTGATGCTTCTGTTCCCAGACCACACTTTAAGTAGGAAAGTGCTAGAGTACATTTTGTCTTCTCTCTAGCCAGGGCATCCAGCCTTCCTCAGATGGAGCAGGAACTCACCTGTCACTTAACCAGCCCCCGGTGGCTGTGGCTCCTGTTTCGCTTCATCCAGCACGACTCAGGAGGCAGAGCCAGCTCCTGGAAGATGACTTGTCCAGCCCCAGCCATTGGATCAAGGGCTCAAGCCTGTGCTTGGACTTCACTTCCCTCCCTTATATACTCACCCAAGCCTGTCCCCACTTGCAGGTGAAGGTGAAGGGTTATGAGACCCTCAAGGATAAGCATGTGATGAACTCATCTGTCCAGGCCCCACTGCTGGGCAGGTTGACCAGGCCCTGAGCATGACCCTCCCACTGTGTCCTGTGTACAGAGCCTTTGCACTCAGAGCTGCTCTGGGGAAAGGGGAGGTCCTCTAAGCAGGGTCAGGAATGCTGGGTTTCAGTCCTGGCTCTGCCGCCTACTGCCTGGGTAGCCCTGGGTCAGTCAGTGCCTGTCTCTGGTCCCCAGTCTCCCTGGCTGTCCAATTAGGCTATGCTGGATGACCCCAGAGGGCCCTCAGGCTCTAGGATGGGTTGCTGGGCAAGTCTGGAGGTGGGAAAGTCCTATGAAGGTAGGATTTTTATAAAGGGGGTGAAGGAGCAATTATGAGGCAGACCTCTGGAATGGCTCTATGGCCCAGCCTCTTTATTTGTTTTTGTGAGTTCACATCCTGCTGCCTCCACCTCAGTTATACCTGTGGTGTTATTAGATGCTACTGAACACTCAGTTTGTGCACCGAGGATATGGTAGTGAACACTGTGAGCTTGCCTGGGGTTACATAGTGAGTAGAACCAAAGTCTGAACCTAGGTTTGACTCTTCTGCTAAACTAAGCCCCTTCCCTCTGATGCGTCACACCAGGGAAAGGGGCCATCTTGAGGCCTAGCAGTTCCTTCCTCCTAAAAGTCAAAACAGTTGTTAACTTTCAGCTGATAAGGGTAGGTCTCTTTCTAAACTCTGCTGTGGCTTTGTTGCTCTGCAGATTTTGAAGAAAAGCAAAGGCTTGAGTGTAGGCCCCTAAGTCCTTTTCTCTCCCTGCTCCCAGCTTGTAGGCTCAGTTGAAAGATCATGAGACCCTCAAGGACAGGATTGTGACTAACTCATCTGTGCTCTGGGCCTTTCACAGAGCAGATGGTATGAAGGAATGTTTGACCGGCACACAGTAGGTGCTTGGTGAAGATGTGTTGAGCAAAGGGCATGTAGTGGGGGCTCAGCAAAGAGGGGTTCGAGGTGGCCCACTTCTTCAGCTGCTGGAAGGAATGGGGTATGGGTGAGGAACTTTCACCCATGCTCTTCCCCAGTGCTGTCTCTCCTGCAGTCACCAGGCTTCCTGTTCCCACTGCCCATCGGCTGCTGGAATCCAGGGCGTCATCCTAGGGGCACCAAGCCAATTAAGTGAGCACATCTCGTCCTAAGTTCCAGGCTTGGCACTTGCTTGATAGCGAGCATAATTATAGCCCTCAATGTCCTTCAGGCTGCCTGAAGCTCATTGGCCACTGGGCCCTTTGGGGAAGCAAAGGCTGTCACCTTACTCCTTTCTGGGCCCCACGCTTTCGGCACTGAGATGAGGATGAACATGTACATCTCTCTGAAAGTGGTAGTGGTGTGGGGAATCAGTGGTGTTGGGGGTGGGGGCAAGAGGGTTCAGCTCCTTGGAGAAGGGGTATTAATCTGGTATATACAGAAGGCTGAGCAGGGATTGGGGATGCTCAAAGTACACTTGGAGAAAAAAAAACATTGGAAATTGGATGTTGAACCTCTGTCCTTGGCCTCACAGACAGATAGCAAAGATTAAATATTTGTACTAGACCCAGATAAAGGACAGGAGTTTGACTGGGGTGGAGGGGATGGAAGAGAACTGGCAATTATGAGAGACTTCCCAAGGCCTAGCCCCTGGATTAGCCTCTTTAGATACTTCATGTGGTCTCCAAAATGACCCCCTGAGTGCGATACCATTCCCATTGTGTATCTATAGAAACCAGGGCACAGGGGAGCATGCAGACAGCCCAGAGTTACAAAGCCATGGGGTGGAGGGCTGGGATCTAAATCCAGGTCTGTCTGATTCTATAGCTGATGCTCTTCTCACATCTAGAAAAGTACCTATGGGAGGTGAGGTTTGTACTGGGGACCCTGTGACTGGAGGAAAGGGTGACAGTGGACTGACATCTTCCCTCTACTATAGGCACTGGATCCAGCATCCTCTCCGCCCTCCAGGACCTCTTCTCCGTCACCTGGCTCAACAGGTCCAAGGTGGAAAAGCAGCTACAGGTCATCTCAGTGCTCCAGTGGGTCCTGTCCTTCCTTGTACTGGGTAAGCTGGGCCTTACAGGGAGAGCGGGTGGGCAGGCAGGGTCCATTCCCCAACAGAGGTTAGAGCAGGAGCCCTGCTCTGCAGGGGTAAGGGAGTAAGAGAAGTCTTACACACACTGCCCCCCCACCAGCACCTTTCCACATCTACCTTTTGGGTCCCAGATCAAGTGCTCTACCCCTCAGCATGCATGAGGATTCAGTGAGATTCGGTGGGAGGTGGTGTGATAGTTCCCATTTACAGACGGGAAACCTCAAGTCTTAGAGAAGGTAGGTAGCTTGTCCAAGGTCACACAGATTTGAATCCCTGTCTATAGGACCCCCAAAGCCTGTGCCTTTCCCACAGTGCCACCCTGCCCACCAACAGACATTTTCTAGCAGGTATGTTACTTTGCCTTAAGGTAGTTTGGTGCCAGGTTTAAGTACTGAATCTCCTGCAAACAAGCTCTGTGACCTTACACAGGTTATTTGAACTCTCTGAGTGTTAGTTTCCTCATTTTGAGTGTGAGGAAAGTGCTTGCTTCACATGGCTTTTGTGAGGATTGAAGATAAGAAATGAGAGCACCTGGCGCAGGGCCTGGTCATGATGGGCCCCCATTACATGGGAATCATCAGGAGGTGCCCTCAGACTCCACTCCCAGCCCACACCCATCCTTAGCTGAGCACATTTTCCAGGTGCTTCCTGAGGCCTGCTCCCTGCTGTCTCTCAGCACAGCCCACATCAGTGCTTTGGTTGCTTTTTCTGCAGGTCTGGCTAGATACCCTCACTCCTTAGGTTGCCATCCAGGCCAGAGGCAGGACAATACGATTGTCTGAGGGGAGGGAAGAGGCCTCTTGTTTTTCCCCAGACTCCTGTGCTCTCAGCATAGCAGGTAGCTTCCTCAGCATGTCAAGGCAGATGAACCTGCTCCAGAGCATCACAGAGTGCATTCCAGTGCCTGTGAGCCAGTCCCTCTGGGCGACCCACTCTTTGGGACTGTATAGGCTGGTAGGGGATCATCAGGATTTACCATGTCAGTGCTGAGCAGCTGTCCTTCAGACAGGTGCATGGGGTGCTCTGAAACAGACCATGTTTGCAGAGCCAAGGGATAGAACTTCACAGGTGAGAAAATGGAAATTCGCAGAGGTTCATCAACTACCTGCTACTGTGAAGCTCATTAAATGGCAGAGTTGGGATTTGAGCAGAAACTCAGTGTATTCCCCAGGAATCCCACATTACTGGAAGCCCAGAATTAGTGAACTGGGGCTGAAACAGCCAGTCTTCACCTTTAGGCCCAAGAACGGGCTTTGAGGAGGGGATCCGTGAACCCTTAAAATTATATACAAGATTATATATGAGAGTATGTGCACATTTTTCAAGGGAGAAGGGCCATAGCTGTCCTCAAAGTCTTACAGGGACATGCAGCCTCAAGAAGCCAAACACTGGTTGGAAGAACTGAGCAAACTAAACGGGCTCCCTCAGGACTCAGACCCCAACATGGCTTGCATTTGGCCACTTACTAGAATCCTAGAGTAGCGAGCACAGTGTGACCCCTTCTTACTCAAAAAGGAAGTGGAGGCCTGCTTGGGGTCACATGAGAAGAAAGTGCTGGGACCAGGACAAGAACCCAGGGACTCCAGCCTCCCAGACCCCCTGCCTAGTCTGCTACACCAGCTCCCTTTGTTCCCTGTTGCACCCAAAAGCCACCACTATCCCTGTCTTAGTGGATCTGGGCCTGGCTGATAGGGAGCTGAGCAGCTTGTAGAATACCAGCTCACGCAGCTGGTGATGGGGACTGGCCCTAGGCTGTAGGTTAATAATTGATCAGACCCAACCACAGCCCAGAAACCGGCCCAGCATCTTCTCAACACCCTTGCCTGGCCTCGCCTCGCATAGGTGGGAGCCTGGCCTGGTTGGACAGGCAGATCTCCTGAGCTACTGCTAATTACCGCCCTCAGCAGCCCCAGCCACTCCCTCCCTCTGCCTCTCAAACCTGCTGGCAGAAGCTCACCTGGCAAGCAAAGACCATGGTGACCCTGTTGGTCTCTCCCTGGACCAGAGATTTTTCACCACTTTGTGCCATGGAACCCTCTGGCATTCTGATGAGGCCTATGACCTTTCTCAGTGTTTTAGAGTATTTAATACAAGGTGCATTGGATTTCAAAGGAAACTACTGATAATAAAATATAAATATCTACACATTAAAAAAGTTGATTAGACATGTAGTAACAGGTGCCTTTTTATTACTGTAAATAAAACGATCTAGTAGCAAGTGTAATAATTACTATAGTTCTTAAGTAGTGATGAGAAGAAATGATTTTTTTAAGATATCTGCAACTGCTACAAAGTTATGTGCAATAATTCTGTGATTTATTACATTGGTAAGTGAAGGAAATGCCAAATTTCCATGAGAGATAAGTGAAAATTTAGATGTCGTTTATTTCCCCATCCAAGTCCATGGATATTGTGTGTCAGGCTAAGTAAGTTCAAACATCATATTTAATTTTCCCAATACCCTGTAAGGAAATTAAGACTTAGGAATGGGGCTTGGCCAGCAAGTGGCAGGACCAAGGCTCTAGGCCTGTTTGGTCCCAGAGTCCATGCTCTTCACCAGGACACACTGCTGCCTTCCCTGCCATTGAGCATCCACAGACTGCCCTGCACCACAGGCCGCGGGGCTCCAGAATTTTGTATCACAAGTGTCTTTGCAGGCACCATGATGTGCAGGAAGTGGGTGATGTGTGAAAGCAGTCCTGAGCCTTCCATGTGTGGGGCAAGCAGGGCCTTCTAAGCTTCTCATGAGCTCAGCAACAGTGGTTTTTACTGCAGCCCCATGACCTAAGAGCATGGAACCAGAGCCTGTTGTTCAGAAGACAAGGATTAGGCTCTGAGAAAGGAAGGTCATTTGGTGGATTTAGTTCATCCTTTTGCTCTTCCTGTGTTTGGTTTCTGGGGCTGGAGAGATTAATCTGACCTGGTTTCTGCTCCCAAGGAGCTCAGGGGCTAAAGAGCTGTCTGCTAGAGGGAGTCTAATGAGGGAGGCAGATGACGAAAGGGATGGTAAGTGGTTTCAGAGAGGGTTGTGGACACATAGGGGAGGGGAGGAAGCCCCCAGCTGAGAAAGGCCAGGCTAGAATTCAGTCTCTGGATACCCCATCAGGCCTCTTCTTCTCCATCCAGGCTGCCTCAGCAGCAGAGTAAGGACAAGTTGGTAGGGATACCCACCTTCCCAGAGAGACCAGCCCTCTAAGCAGTGGGGCCTGGAGCTCAGCCCACTCTGGTCCCATTACACCTCAAGAGAGTTAGAGGTTTCTGGAAGCTAGGTTTCCAGGGTGCTCAGACCATAGCCTAAACCTCATGGTTCCTGTCTGGCCCACCTGGAGCATCCACCTAGAGGATGCCACTAGAGGAGCCTAGATGCCTATGGAGTCTGGGGGGCTAGAGTCATCCCTTTTCAGGCCTAAGAAAGGGAATCAGGCAGACTGCTGAACAATAAGTATGACTTTGTAGGCAGCTTTTAGACATAGCTATTCACCAAGCTACCATAAGCTTTTCACAGTTTGCTTTTAACAGGCTCTTGTAGGCTGTACATGCTTCCCTAGAAACTTGTCTTCCCTTCTGCGGTGTCATACTCCTAAGCTGGTCCTGACAAATTGGACATCTCGTCACTCCGTGTTCACTGCCCCTCGCAACAAGAGAGTTGTACCCTGTTTTTAGCTACCCTGGGGAGAGGCTGGCTCAGGAGTCTAGAACAGGGCTAGACTGGGGGGCAACAAGGGGCTACCATTTCCCTCCCCATAGGCTCATGGAGAGTCTACATCCAGCCTTATCTTCTCCCATGGGAAACCAGAGGAGGCTCAGTATGGTGAGAAGAGAGCATGACATCCAGAGCCAGGCAGCCCACAGCACCTGGGACCACCAGGGGATGGGCACACACAGCAAGGGTTGGCCTCCCTTCTTGGGTAGTGGAAAAAGTCCTAGAAGGAGGCCATGCTTCTCCCACCAAACATGAGTACCTGCTACCCTTGCCCTTGTGCCGAATACCAGGCACCAAAGAAGATGCCGCCCCGCCAAGTGTGGGGAATTTACAGGCAAGAGATGATATGTAGATAGTATGATATTGGGGAACACTTCTTGAAGAGCTGAGGTCTGAGATAGGCCTTAAAGGTTGGGTAAAAAATGGAAAGAGAGAAGCCCTGCTGAGGTCAGCTAGCGGCAAGCCATGAAATAAAGCAGGCATGGCACAAGCTCTCCTTCCTTTCTGTGCCAGGCTAGGTTAGTCTCTTTTATGGCCTACAGGCCCAGAACATGGTGACCAATGGAAGCTAGCCCCCAGGCAAGTCTTCCAAATGTGCTGTTAGGGTTTTTTTTAAATACTTTTGAGACAGACATTCCCTCTGTCGCCCAGGTTGCAGTGTAGTGACACAATCATGGCTCATCGCAGCTTCAAACTCCTGGCTTAAGGAGTCTTCCCATCCCAGCCTCCTGAGTAGCTGGGACTACAGGCACATGCCACCTTGCCCAGCTAATTAAAAAAATTTTTTTTTGTAGAGAAGGGGTCTCGCTATGTTGCCCAGGCTGGTCTTGAACTTCTGAGCTCAAGCAATCCACCACCTCAGCCTCCCAAAGTGCTGGGATTACAGGTGTGAGCCACTATGCCTGGCTGCTGAGGTTTTTGAAGACAGGGAGAATGATGGGCTCTGCGCTTTGGCCTGGGACTTCCTGGACTGCCGTTATGTTGGAAGGGAGCCAGCCTTCCTCCTGGGCAAGCATCCCCTCTCTGGTCCCTCCAGTGATGGTCTGGGACTTTGGTGAATTTCTAAAGCCTAATGCAGAGAATGGACTGTAGAGTCAGACCTGTGTTTGAATCCTGGCTCTGCCACTGTCCTACTGGGTGACCTTGGGCAAGTTATCTCTCCCTTGAACCTCAGTGTTTTTATCTCTAAAATGGGGCAAAGTCACCCTGCCTCACACTTGAGACAGTGGCTCAGCCCAAGTCTCGAGACGCAGAGGCACTGGGTAGGTGTTCCCTTCCCTCATCTACAGTGTCTGGGCTGGGTGCTGGCATGGGGGCACACACAAGGAGGGGACAGTAAGAACAGCTTCACAAGAAGCTGAAGCCTATCTCCTTTGGTGCTCCTGCACCGATAACATGGAGCCCATGGGCCCCTCGATGCCAGGACAGTCCATCAGAATCTGGGAGATGAGGCTCCTCTTGTCCCAGGAATCTGCTCCTCCCTGGGCTGAGCATGCCTGTAGCTATTTCTCAGGGTTTGTGGGCCCCATGCCCATGGCCCTGGGTGTGCCTAGCTTAGTGCCACAGTAAACACTCATTCCATCCACCATGGCCCTGAGGGGAGATGAAGCCCAGTAGGACATGACCTGTGACCATCTGTCTCCCCAGGAGTGGCCTGCAGTGCCATCCTCATGTACATATTCTGCACTGATTGCTGGCTCATCGCTGTGCTGTACTTCACTTGGCTGGTGTTTGACTGGAACACACCCAAGAAAGGTAAGTGCAAGGCCTCCCTTGCCCCACCCCTCATTCTAGGTATGCTCTCCCCCCCGCACAAGCTGAAGGGCCTCATCCTGAGTGCTGTCTCTTTTAACACCCACTTTGTGAAAAGCACTGGACTAGTCCTTTTAGGGGGAGGTTAAAAGCCCCTCAAAGGGCACTGTTCTGGTCCTCACAAGAGTTCACACTCAGTCGAGGGTTTGCATAACATGAGGGAATAAATGTGGAAAGGGGCCCGATGGGAAGGGGGCAAAGATGCTCCATGGGGTGATGGTCACCTGCTTGGATTTCACACCAGCCCTGTCCTGTCTGCCTTGCCCAAATGTACCCCCACCCCCACCAACTCTGTATTTTATTCCCTGGAAGGTGGCAGGAGGTCACAGTGGGTCCGAAACTGGGCTGTGTGGCGCTACTTTCGAGACTACTTTCCCATCCAGGTAAAGTGCTGTGAGTGTTGTCTTGGGAGGGTGGGAATGGGTGGGAAATCTGAACTCGGGCCTTAACCCACCTACAGGGAAGCAAGTTTAGACCAAGTTGGTCTCTGGGTTTCCTTCCTACTGTATCTAGCTGTGCTGGGGACCTCACTGCTCTTCTGAGTATCCATCTTCTTTGGGCCAGCCCTGAGGTCCTGACAGGGAAATGTGGCTCAGTTTGGCTTTCAGTCTCAGCTCTGTCTGGTCCCCCTGCCTGGTCTGCAAGCTGGCCTGGTGAGGCACAGTCATCTGGCCCTGATGCATGTGGGTGATTGGGCGATGCTGGTGAATTGAGGGTAACTCTGGCAGGATCCTGAAGGTTTTCCCCACAGGGGAAAGACCTGTCTGGCTAGCTCACTCAACACCCCAGCCCCAGCACACCCTAGTTGCTGAGTCCCCCCCAGAAGGTAGGGGTGCTGAAGAGTGGAGGCAGTGTGTGAATGTGAAAGTGTTCTGTGCGGGGTGCAGGGTGGTGTATATTTGCTGTTGTGAGTCAGTGACTGAGATCCTGGTGTGCTGCCTGGAGGCAGTGGCTGGGTAACCCTGCATCCTTCTCTGCATTCAGTATTTTGGGGGTGGCAGGGCCAGCTCCTTCTGCTCATCCTTGGCCTAAGCCCAGTCTTCCCGGGACCTTACTGTTCCTCAGGGTCAGGGTTCCTTCTCCTTTTCCTGACCCCATCTCTCTGACTGCAGAAAATTTGAAGCTGCTTTTGTTGGGAAAAAGTTAGATCATAGGACCCAACCCTCTCATTTTGGAGGTAAAGAAACTGAGCCTCTGAGATGGGCAGGACTTGTCCAGGCCGCATAGTCTAGTATGATGGCAACATTGCAACCACCATCCAGGCTTAATTGAACTGCATCTCTCTGACTGCAGAAAATTTGAAGCTGCTTTTGTTGGGAGAAAGTTGGATCATAGGACCCAACTGTCTCATTTTGGAGGTAAAGAAACTGAGCCTCAGAGATGGGCAGGACTTGTCCAGGCTGCATAGTCTAGTATGATGGCAACCTTGCAACCACCATCCAGGCTTACTGAATTCGGGACCCAGGTTCTTTTCCACTGATTTCCTACTGCCTGTTTCTCTGGAGAGATTCAATCCCTGGATTTCCCCATTGGACTGATTCCAGCTTCCTGGGTCTCCCTCTCCCCCTTTGCTGCTGGAGGTCTCGGTTTAAGTTCCTGCCCTGTCACTCCATTCGTTGACCTGCCACCATTGCTCCCTGTCCAGTACAGGGTTCTCCTGGGCATGGGGACACAAGTCAGCCTTGCCCTTGGGGTGGGCTCACTGTCTAATGCATCCTGATAGACTTTGTCTCTTTCTGCCATGGGGCCGTGGGCAGACTTTCTCAAGCCTGCTGAGCCTCATCTGCAAAATGGAGCTGTATGATGAAAAGTGAAAAAAAGCTGTATGATGAAAAAAATGAAAAGTGATCAGTTCTGGTTGGGTGTGAGTGATGATAGACTGTTCTCTCTGCTTTCTCTCTCACTTCAGGGGCCAGGCTTCAGTGTTCTCTGTTGCCACTGTGGCCTGGTCCTCTAGAAGCCTCCGAGAGGCCAGTAGCCCCATCCACTTAGAACAGGATGACCTGATGACCGTTGGTCAGACCTGGGACAGGCAGGTGTCCTTTGCTATCTCCACCCTTCCAAAAGAACCAAAACAAACCCCTGTGTCCTTCTCACATCTCTGTTCCAAGAAGTCAATTGGGAGTTGGAGCCATAGGGCACATGCAACCTGGCCCTGTGAGGGCTCCCTGGGGCACTAGGACAAAACCCAAACTGGGCCCGAGGCAGGCTGGGGTGTTGAGCCTCAACCTGGGGCTTAGGCTGGGCCCTGCCTCTGTCCCTCAGGGCCTCAGTCTCCCCTTCTGTGCAGTCAGGATTTAGCCATGGTGATCTGACAGCATGCCTGATACTCTGTAGGGGTGTGTGTGACCCTCCTGTCCCACCCCCTTTTCCTGGCCTCTTGCCAGTGATCATGTAATGAAGATCGGCCATTGTACCCACCCACCCACCTACTCCCTTCCTGGTGGGACTCTGGTCTTTGCCAGCAGAACAGCTCATCTGGCCCAGAATGTATGCCTTCTGTTGGCACAGGTGGGGTTCATGTATTAGCAACAGCCACCGAGACCACCAGCCACCTGGAAGAGGAGCAGACAGTGCCCCAGGTCACCTCTCCCCAAGGTGTAGGCAGAATCCTTGGAGAGGAGACTAGGAAAGACTCTCTCTAAGCTTAGAATCTACCTGTCTATCTGTCTCATTTCACTGATAGGCTTACTGAGGCACAGAGACGAGGGACTATCCCAAGGTCACAAAGCTTAAGTAGTAGCAGGACTAGTATAGGAACCAGGGCTGTCTGCTTTGAGGACTATGGTCTTACTCCTGTGTTACTTTCACCATCACCGTGCTGTGCTGTGTAAACTTAAGCAAGCCTTTGCTCTTCTGTGGGTCTGAATTTTTTCCTCTATGCACTGCTGTGGCAGGACAAGCCTATCTGAGCACCTCTCCTCTTGTGGGAGGCAGGGTATAAAGAGTGACTTGATAGGAATGTGTCCCAGACTGACATTAGCCAGCAGGCTTGGCCTGGGCATCGTGTTGGGCTAGGACTTTGCCACTGGAAACAGGCAGCAAGAGGACACAAGAGCAGGCGTGTCAACAGAGCCTTCATTGGCGGTATCCTTCCCCTCCCTCCAGAACAGACATTCTCTGCAGCCCTGCGGGAGGGGAGTGTGACATGAAAATAGATCAGAGCTGGTCAGATGCCTACTTCTGGGTCCTACAGCAAGGGCATCGACTTGCACTGTGTCCCAAAGCACCTCATTCAACCAAATGTCCCATCAGAGCCTTGAGGAGGGAGGAAATGATTTAAAGAGCCACCTGGGGCCTACTGGGTGACACATCTTCATCCAGCAGCCCAGGGAAAAGTGCAGTGACTGGCCTGCTGCAGATGTGCAGGATAATTTGCTCTGACCTCCACAGGGGAAGTGCAGCTCCCTTCTCTAGGCCTCAGCTTCCCTCCTGTCATCCAAGGAATGGCTTAGACCTTTCAGGGCTCTGCCAGCCCATGCTGTGCTGTGTGTTCCTGGTTATCAAGGCCCAATGGGAAGGTGGGGGTAGCCATAGGAAGGGGACAAAAAGATGCTGCATGGCGTGATGGTCACCTGCTGGGGTAACTATCCCAGGCCTGGCCATCAGCTCAGGAGCACGTTTCCAAGTTTCCCGCCCGGTATTGGCTGCCCCAGCTCTTCCCTCAATGCCTGCCTGCCTTTTTCATCAAAACTAGCACAAGGAGCTTTTTAACTCCAGCTTCACTGAGAGCTAATTTGGTAGGCAGACCTGCTTGTTAGGAGGCGAAGCATTGGAACAGCAATCTTACAGAGCTCATGTAAACGAGATTTTGAGATCTGCTCGCTGTCCCGAGCCCTACTAGCCATGGATTAGACTGCTGCTGTTTCCCATTTATTTGGGGAGTAGCTGAGAGTTGCTTGGGTTTTTGAGCAACTTGAATCTGTTTGCCAAGGGCAAAACGGGAGAAAGAGCATCGGTGCCCCAAGCAGTGGGGATGAGAGTGAGGGAGTCTTGCTCACATTTGCATAGACTGGCAGCGTCAGAGCTGAGAATGGTGCCAGCCACCCTTTTCCATCCCCTCTGTCACCTGAAGATTGGGATTTCAATTTTCCAAGGTCAGCCACCAGCACCCTCTCCCCCAGAGCTGCACACAAGGTCCTTCAACTCTGCCAGGAGGCTCGCAAATCTAGAGTCACAGAAAACCTGGGCTCTTGACGTTCTGCTGGTGGCCAGTGACTCTGCTTCCAGGTGGCACCAGTGCAGGGAAGGGGCACTTTGCAGCACTCAGGTGGGAGTGTCATTGATATCACCTCTCTTGAGGCAGGGCAGCCAAAAAGACCAACGTGTTCATTCCCTGTTATCCAGGAATTGTATTTCTAGAAGTTTGTTTCACAAAAACAATCAGATATGTGGACAAAGATCATGTATTTATTGAAGCATTACTTCTAAGAGGGAAATTTTGGAAGTTTTTAAAATGTCCATCAATCAGGGTTTGAGTCGGTGCTGTTACATGTAGGAGAGCTGTGCTGAAGAATACGAATGCAGCCACGAGAAGACATGGAACTGAGGGATTTTGATAAGGACAGATAGCTGTATGTTTGGTAGAAAATGATATAAAAATGATATCAACCCATATAACCTCAATTTTGTGGATTTTGAAAAGAGCATGTATATTTTGAGTAGAAAAGGACTCAATGAGTCAGATTGTTTTATCTGCATGGAAATATGAATTGTTTAAATTTTCTTTTTGCTTTCCTATATTTGTAAATTTCTTTAGGAGTGTCTTTTCTTTCCCTCTCCTTTCTTTCCCTGTCCTTTCTTTCCTTTCCTTTTTCCTTTCCTTTTCCTTTCCTTTTCCTTTCCTTTTCCTTTCCTTTTCCTTTCCTTTCCTTTCCTTTCCTTTCCTTTCCTTTTCCTTTCCTTTTCCTTTCCTTTTTCCTTTCCTTTTTCCTTTCCTTTCCTTTCCTTTCCTCCTTCCTTTCTTCCTTTCCTTTCCTTTCCTTCTTTCCTTTCGTCTTACTCTGTCACTCAGGCTTGACTGCAGTGGCGCAATCTTGGTTTACTGCAGCCTCTGCCTCCTGGGCTCAAGCCATCTTTCCACCTCAGCCTCCTGAGTAGCTGGGACCACAGGTGTGTGCCACCATGCCCAGTTAATTTCTGTATTTTTGTAGAGATGAGGGTTTCACCATGTTGCCCAGGCTGGTCTCAAACTCCTGAGCTGAAGCAGTCCTCCCACCTTGGCCTCCCAAAGTGTTGGGGTAACAGGCATGAGCCACCATGCCTGGCCCTATTATTTTTCTAATCAGAATAAAAGTAATGTTTTTATGAGCAGAATACCCTTACTCATTGTCTTTCTCAGCCTCCTCCACCCCCATCATGTTCCTTGTAACGCAGGGTAGGTGTCACAGGCTCTGCCTCTCATGGCTTAGGGTTTAGGGACACTGCATCACCCACCCCTCCAAGTACCAGCCCCAGGGCAGCGGGTGGGCCCTGAGGAAGCCAGTCATCGTTTGGAGCAGCCCAGTGTCCTTAGTACCACAGGTCAGGTTCTCAGCTGCTACAGCCTTACAACTGACCTCTACCCTGGGCTGGCTGGCACAGGGCTGTCGCTTGTCCTTCTTGCCTCAGAACCTGAGGTGAGCCCAGCTGACTGTGGGAAAGTTTCCATTTGAGCCAGCCAGTGTCCCTTTTCCAGGCCAGGGGAGTAGGAGGTGGGCTGCCCATCTCATTCTGTGAACTGTGGAGGAGCCCACAGAGCACAGGGCCAAGTAAACCCTACCTCCAAGGAGCTCACAGTTTGGAGAGACTGACAGTGGGGGCAGAGCTTGCAGCCAAGGCCCTGGTTGCCAAACTCAGGAACTTGGACCTTACTCGTATGAAGCCAGACACCCTCTCCAGTCTGAGAGTGACAAGGGTTGGATTTGAGTTTTAGAATAATCACTCTGGCTGTGGTGAAGAGGATGGGCCCAGAGGGAGGGAAGGCCGGAGGCTGGCAGAGTGCAAAGAAGAACTGCTGTGTGCTTGGCTGGGGACTGAGAGGAACAAGGGCAAACATTGCCCACCCCTTCCCAGAGACCCATAGCGCAAATGGTGACTGCCCAACACCAGCACTGTGACCCTGGGGATGAGAGTCTGAGGTCAGGTGTGGAGAGTCATTGCAGCAGCCCTCAGGCCCACGGAGGCCCGGGGGAAATGACACATCCAGTCCCTCCCTACCCTCTGGGTATGCCCTGGGATCCCTCTCCCAGCCAGTTTCCTCTGACCCAAGGTCATTCTTGCAGCTGGTGAAGACACACAACCTGCTGACCACCAGGAACTATATCTTTGGATACCACCCCCATGGCATCATGGGCCTGGGTGCCTTCTGCAACTTCAGCACAGAGGCCACAGAAGTGAGCAAGAAGTTCCCAGGCATACGGCCTTACCTGGCTACACTGGCGGGCAACTTCCGATTGCCTGTGTTGAGGGAGTACCTGATGTCTGGAGGTGAGAATCCACCCCCTCCTTGCTCCTGCTGGGCACTGTTGTCAAGGCCTGAGCCTCTCCATTGAGCAGGGTGACACAGGGAGCCAACACACCATTCCTTGGTGCTGGGCCTGCATTGGGAGATGCAACCTGCTGCAGACATGGTGGGTCAGGGCTGAGGAGGAGAGCTGTCCATATGGTCTTCAGAATTCAACTCGGATAACAACTTCCCTAGGAAGCCTTTTTTGACCCCCTTTTCTGGGGACCACCAGCCCTTGTATTGCCCTCTATACAATCTGATTGTTGTCCATGGCACTGTAATTGTCCACCCACCTGGGACCTCCCACCAGACTGATGCATTGGGATCCCCAACACCTTGCACTGACTTGGCAGGATTAGGGCCCAGGGAATGTTTGCCAAATGCATGAGTTCCCAAAACAACCTTGTATCATTAGCTGCATTTTACAGATGAGGAAACTGAGGCTCAGAAAAATGAATAGCTTACACAGAACCAGACAACTCCAAAGGGACTGGGCTAGGTCTGGGGCCAAGTCCAGGGTTCTTTGTGTTTTACACGTGACTGTGTGCTGGGGATGGGGAGTGGATCCATGGGCAACCCTGACTGTGCGTCCTTCCATCCCCCCAGGTATCTGCCCTGTCAACCGGGACACCATAGACTATTTGCTTTCAAAGAATGGGAGTGGCAATGCTATCATCATCGTGGTGGGGGGTGCGGCTGAGTCTCTGAGCTCCATGCCTGGCAAGAATGCAGTCACCCTGCGGAACCGCAAGGGCTTTGTGAAACTGGCCCTGCGCCATGGGTGAGTGCCTCCACACACACACACACACACACACGCACCCTCCAGTGTCCCTCAGCACAGGGCAGCAGACTCCTTGGCCCCTGAAGACAGGACCCAGACCCCAGGAAGGCATGGAAGGGAGTCAGTCATTCTGTTGGGGAGGGGATGATGTTGGAGCCCAGGCTGCACAGTGTGGGCCAAGTTTGCCCATGTGTGTCTGGGTGGGCACAGATGCAACCTGTTGCTTGTGGGCCCTTGCAGGTGGGCCAAGAGTCCAGGCTTATATGCCGGACTGGACCACTTGGGGCCAGAATATATCATTTTGCTGGGAGACCAGGAGGAGGTCAGGAAGGAGGGTGGCATGGAATGTGACTGGGGGATAGCAGCTCTTTTCTCTGTCCCCTGGGGACCTTACCTCAGGCTTTGGAAGAAGAGGCTGCCCTGCAGGCTCAGCCCTGGGCCAGCCCCTGGGGACACATTCAAATTGGACCCAGTCCTTGCCTTCAGGGAGCACCAAGGGTGGGGGAGGGTGGAGGGACAGACAGTGACAACACAGTGTGCTGAGACTGACACAATGGTGAGTCCAGGGCTGAGAGAGACCTGGGTTGGCTGGGGGACAGGGAGAACTTCCTGGCAGAGGCAGGCCCTGCAGGAAGAGGTGGAAAACAGGCATTCCAGAGCGGGATGCTCAGCCTTCCCTTTGCCTGGAGGACCCAGAGCTCTGTATGCTCCCCAGTCACTAGCAGTGGGGCAGAAGGCCCATCAGACCTGGTAGAGAGGGGTCATGTGAACTTGGGACACCCCAGGTGATTCTGGTATACCCAGTTGGAGGGGGACACTTGGCCAGTGTCCAGGGCCTCTAGGCTGACAGAAACTGAAGCCAGTAATTAGGGTATGACATACCCTGGCCTCTCCCTTCCAGAGCCGACCTGGTTCCCATGTACTCCTTTGGAGAGAATGAAGTGTATAAGCAGGTGATCTTCGAGGAGGGCTCCTGGGGCCGATGGGTCCAGAAGAAGTTCCAGAAATACATTGGTTTCGCCCCGTGCATCTTCCATGGCCGAGGCCTCTTCTCCTCCGACACCTGGGGGCTGGTGCCCTACTCCAAGCCCATCACCACTGTTGGTAAGCCCCTAGCCTGCTGACCAAGGGCTGTCCTGAACACAGGGTGCCACACAGCTAGTCAGCAGTAGACACGGGATTCCAGTGCAGGCCACCTGGCTCTCATGGCCATGCCCTTAGCCATGAGGACTTTGAAGTGTTGGGTGCTGATGGGCTTGGTCAGAGGGGGTAGTAGTAGGGGTCAGGGAATTGAGCCTATATGATGAACCAAGCTCTGTGATGGGTGAGGAAAGAAAACCTGCAGTCTCTGGGTTTGCAGCACCCACTAGTCTATCAGGGAAGACTATTACAGCAAGGACTGGTGGGGGAATGTGATGAGGATGGGCAGGTGCTCTAGGGAGTCCTAGCAGACCCCAGGGAGGAGGTAACTCTTGCACTGCTAACTGATAGGAATTATCTAGCAAAATAGAGGAGGAAGAGAATTGTTATCAGAAACAATAGCCTAAGTGAAGTTCAGAAACAAGATTGTGTAGTTTTTTTGAAGAACAGAAAGAAAAACCTTAATATGACTGCAGCATAGACCTGTAAGAAGAGTGGAAAACACTGGTTGCACTTGGCCCTCGTCTGTGTTGTTTTGGGTGTATTTGGGATTGTTTAGAGGATTCTAAAGAATTACCTGTAGTAGGTGTGTGTGTGCGTGTTAATGGATCCCCCAGGAGCACATGGGCCCTTGGCAGTGGACTTGAGGGGCCAAAGCTCATAAAGATCCTTTGCGTTCCTAGGCCATTTGTCCTGCCTTGTACTTTTAGATAGAGACAAAGCGACAGGGAGGCAGCAGGAACATTTCCATGCACAGGTGTGGCTGGGGAGGGGCTGGGTCCTGTGTGCAATGTGAAGGAATTTGCTCTTCACCTTGAGAATGGAGAGCTACCAGAGAGTGTTTGGGAGGGGAAGTTTAGATTTGCATTTTAAAATGATCCTTGGAGCCGCTGGATGGAAGATGGGTTAGAAAAATGGAAGCCACAAGACCAGCCCAGAGGCTGTTTTGGTAGCCAGTGGCTTGGACCAAGGGAGTAGCAGTGGAGATGGAAGAGATGTGCATGATTTGGGAAAAATTTCAGAAATAGCATTGACAGGACATAGGAATGGATTGGGTATGGAGATGCAGCAGGATAAGAAAATGAAGCAACACACAGATCATAAATGCTGGTCTTCTCCCTCCTCTCCTGCCCTTAACCACACTTTTTATTTTTTATTTTTTATTTTTGAGACAGGGTTTCATTCTGTCATCCAGGCTGGAGTGCAGTGGCGCGATCTCGGCTCACTGTAACCTCTGCCTCCCAGTCTCAAGCGATCCTCCCACCTCAGCCTCCTGAGTAGCTGGGACTGCAGGCGTGCACCACCACGCCCAGCTAAGTTTTTGTATTTTTTTTAAGTAGAGACAATTTTCACCATGTTGCCCAGGCTGGTCTTGAACTCATGAGCTCAAGCAATCTGCGGGTCTTTGCCTCCCACAGTGCTGGGATTACAGGCGTGAGCCACCATGCCTGGCCTACACTTTTTAAAGCATGTCACATTCCTTGCAGAATCCTCAGAAAAGCCCTGTGAGGAAGAATCCACATGTGACAGAGGAGGAAACTGAGACTCAGAGAGGCAGGAATGGCTTGCCCAGAGCAGAGCAAAAGCAAAGATGTTTACTTGATCCCCTGACTGTCATAGACCCTCCTAGCAGAATGCAGTGGGTTCAACCAGTCTGCAGCTTAGCACCTGTGTGGCCTCGGGTGGGTCCCTTCACATGCCCCTGGGCCTCAGTCTTTTAATCTGTAATAGGGGACAACCAGAGATGCAGCACATAAAGCATTTGGCACAGTTCCTGCCACATGGCAGGCCCACAGCCCCACATCACTGCCTTCAGCATCATGATAGATGCCCAGGGGAAGGGTGTTGACTAACCAGAAGCCTCTGTCTTGTCCCTGCAGTGGGAGAGCCCATCACCATCCCCAAGCTGGAGCACCCAACCCAGCAAGATATCGACCTGTACCACACCATGTACATGGAGGCCCTGGTGAAGCTCTTCGACAAGCACAAGACCAAGTTCGGCCTCCTGGAGACTGAGGTCCTGGAGGTGAACTGAGCCAGCCTTCGGGGCCAACTCCCTGGAGGAACCAGCTGCAAATCGCTTTTTTGCTCTGTAAATTTGGAAGCGTCATGGGTGTCTGTGGGTTATTTAAAAGAAATTATAATAATTTTGCTAAACCATTACAATGTTAGGTCTTTTTTAAGAAGGAAAAAGTCAGTAATTCAAGCTCTTTCCCTTCCAGTTTGCCCTGTTCTAGGTGGTGGCTAAATCTGGGCCTAATCTGGGTGGCTCAGCTAACCTCTATTCTTCCCTTCCTGAAGTGACAGAGGAGACTCAGTCTTGGCCTGGGGAAGAAGGATCACCATTAGTGACTGGGCCAGTTAGATGATTCACTTTTTGCCCCTAGGGATGAGAGGCAAAAGCCACTTCTCATACAAGCCCCTCTATTGCCACTACCCCACACTTGTCTAGTCCTGAAACTGCAGGACCAGTTTCTCTGCCAAGGGGAGGAGTTGGAGAGCATGGTTGACCTGTTGTGTGAGGACAGTAGTAGGCATCTGGAATGCTCCTGTTTGATCTCCCTTCTGTCACCCACTCCTCACCCCCAGTCACTCACATCAGAGCCTGGACTGGCCTCCGGGACAAGGATGGGGGTGGCAATGACACCGTGCAGAGGAAAGGACTGCCCCCCATGCACCATTGCAGGGAGGATGCCGCCACCATGAGCTGGGTGGAGTAACTGGTTTTTCTTGGGTGGCTGATGACATGGATACAGCACAGACTCAGCCTTGGCCTGGAGCACATACTTACTGGTGGCCTCAGTTTACCTTCCCCACGTCACAGATTCTGGATGTGAGGAAGAGGTCCCTCTTCAGAAGGGGCCTGGCCTTCTGAGCAGCAGATTAGTTCCAAAGCAGGTGGCCCCCGAACCCAAGCCTCACTTTTCTGTGCCTTCCTGAGGGGGTTGGGCCAGGGAGGAAACCCAACCCTCTCCTGTGTGTTCTGTTATCTCTTGATGAGATCATAGCACCATGTCAGACTTTTGTATATGCCTAGAAAATAAATGAAAGTGAGAATCCTCTATGAGTTATTGCTGGGGCTGCATCTGCATCTGCTGCTGACACCTGGGGGAGACTGGGGCCCCAGCTGGCTGCCCTCTGAGCCCTCTAGCCTCTTGCACCTTTGGCCCACATGACCCTGCTGTGGTGTGTTAGTTACCTATCACTGTGTAACAAACTACTTCAGAGCTCAATGGTTTCCAACAGCATCTGTTGTCTCCCAGTTCCAAGTCACGATTTGAGGCTTGGCTTGGTCCTCCACTCAGGGTTCGTCACAGGGCTGCAGTCGTCTTGGAGCCAGGCTGAGGAAGGATCCACTCCCAAGCCCTTTCCTGCAGTTGTTTGCAGGATTGACTTCCTCACTGGCTGTTGGCAGAGGCCACTCTCAGTTCCTTGCCACATGGGCCTTTCCGTGGGGTAGCTCATGGCACAACAGCTGACTTAGCAAGATGAGCCAGTGAGTGAAGTGAAGTGTGTGAGCAAGACAGAAGTCCCAGGCCCTTATAACCTAACCTGGGAAGTGATATCCTGTCACCTTTGCCATATTCTGTTCGTTAAATGAACATTGCTAGGTCCAGCTCCCACTGGAGGGGAGGGGATTACACCAGGGAATGGATGCCAGGGGGCAGGGGTCATTGGGAGCCACTTCACATGGTGCCTACCACATGTGGTAAAGGGCTCCTGTCCAGCTGGAGGGCCCTTCAGTGGCTGAGCTGGAAGGCTCCTTATGGGTCACTCAAGCTGTGTTCCCTGCCAAAAAGGCAGAGGCCTGGCGTCCTTTCACCCTAGTGATTTCAAGATGCCACCTCTTTTCTAATTCCTTTCTGTTCAGTGAGTACTAAACACCTGGGAACTCTTCCTAGCCGAGACCAAAGGACCTCGTTCTAACTTCCTTACTGCCAGAACTGTCCTGCCTGTCCTTGCTGTTCATCCCCCTCAGGTCTAACTCCTCTGTGCTGGAAACAGAGAGAGCTACTTGGGAGCAGAGACAAACACTGAGAACAGCTGAGGATACACAGGGTAGTCAGAGCTGTGCCAGAAGTCCCAACCTGCCCAGGGGTGCCTCATGAGGAAAGAACGCCTGAGCTGGGCCTTGAAGGGCGGCTGGGAGTCACCAGGAAAGGAAGGCGGTGAACAGCAGAGCAGCAGGGGAAGGATAGGGAGGTCTGATTGGAAAAACATTGCTGGTTTGAAAGATGGAGGAGACAGAGAGCAGTGGGGCTTGGCTTGGAAGGGTGGAGAGCTGGTGTCTCCAGAGTTTCTATGTGGGCAGGAGGGCAGAGCAGTGAGAGGAGTGCTGGGAGGGGACAACAGAGGCTGGCTTCTAGTGCCAGGCAGGCCTCAGGCTAGAGAGCTCAGGTCAGAGGACAGCCATTTCCTTTCGGATGGGGAAAAGGCCTTTTTTCTGATGAGGGTCTCAGCATCACCCCAGCCCCAGCCTGAGGCTGACCCAAGGCTGAACTGCAACCTCAGTCTCTGGCTTCAAGTCAAGCCCTGGCCTTAACTGAGGCTACTCCACCAAGGTAGGCTGTTATCCTCAAGCACTGCTTTTGGTGAAGGGTGAGCACCTGTGCACTGGGGAACTCCGCCATCTGCCTAAGGAGAACAGGGACAATAACTGGGTCCCAGATCCCAGAGGGATGCCCTCAGTGGCCTGACCAGAGCTGAGACCACCCTGGTCTTAAGCTGTGCATGAGGCCGGCGGGGGGACTCCAGTAGGTTCTGTGAACATTGCCTTGGGATGGGAGTTGTTATCTCGGGAGAAGGAACTGGAACCTCCTTTCCCCCGAAGACCTTCTGCCCTTGGGTGTAGTGGTGAGGGCTGCCCTTTGAGACTGAAGATGGTCAGTTCCATGATTCTGCCTGTGGTTCCCAGATATAGCCACAAGGGGGCACTGAAGATGGCTCTCAGGCATAGGCCACACAGTGGCTTAGGCTTGCTTTCCACATTTTCTACATCTCTCCAGCTCCTACCCAGGCTAGAAGCTAGGGTGTTTCACAGATAAAGATATCTATTAGGTCAAATTGGTTTATCCCATTGTTCAAATCTCCTGTTTCTTTGTTGGTCTTCTGCATAGTTGTTCTATCCATTATTCCGAGCAGGGTATTGAATTCTGCAGCTGTTGTTACTGATTTATGTCTCCCTCCAGTTCTGTCAGTTCTTCATGTATTTTGGGACTCTGCCATTAGCTGCATGCATGTTTATAACATGTTTATATTATGTCTTCCTGATGAATCCACCCCTTATTATTATAAAATGCTGCTCTTTGTAGTAACAGTTTCTGTCTCAAAGTTTACTGTGTATAACTGTATTGTTACAGCCACCCCAACTCTCTTTTGTTCCTGTTTGCATGGAATGTCTTTTCTCTCCTTTCCCTTTCAACTTATTTGTGTCTTTGAATATAAAGTGTGTCAGACATAATAGTGTTGGATGTTTTTTATATCCACATTTCTACTCTTTGCCATATGATTGTTTAGTCTCTTTACATTTAATGTAATTGTAAGGTGGAATTTACGTCTGTCATTTTGCTATTTGTTTTCTGTGTCTTATTTTTTTTATTCCTCTCTCTTTCCATTCCTGCCTTCTTGTGTGTTAGATAACTGTTTTCTAATACACTATTTTAATTATCTTGTTTCTGTATATTTTTTAGTTATTTTCTTAGTGGTCGGTGACACTTTAGTCCAGATTAATACAAATTAAGATTAACATCTTAATTTCCCCATCGTTTGGGCAGGGTAGCTTGAGAGAAAAGAGAGGCAGGCCATATGAGAATGGTATAGTGGGTTAAATAGTGGCCCACACAATATGTCCACATCCTAATCCCTTGAACCTGTGAATGTAGTCTTATTTGGAAAAAAGGGCCTTTGCAGATAAAATTAAGTTAAAGATTTAAAAATTAATTTAAAAATTAAGTTAAAGATGAGGTAATACTGAATATCTAGATGGGACCCCAATTCAATGATAGGTGTTCTTAGAAGAACAGGCCAGGCGCAGTGGCTCATGGCTACAATCCCAATGCTTTGGGAGGCAAAGGCAGGAGACTCGCTCGATCCCAGGAGTTCGAAACCAGCCTGGGCAATGTGGTGAGACCAGCCTGGCCAACATGGCAAAACCCCATCTCTACTAAAAATACAAAAATTAGCCAGGTGTGGTGGCGCACACTGTAGTCCCAGCTACTTGTGAGGCTGAGGCACAAGAATTGTTTGAACCCAGCCGGGCACAGCAGCTCACACCTGTAATCCCAGCACTTTGGGAGGCTGAGGTGGGCAGATCACCTGAGGTCAGGAGTTCAAGACCAGTCTGATCAACATGGAGAAACCCCGTCTCTACTAAAAAATACAAAATCAGCCAGGCTGGTGTTGCATACCTGTAATCCCAGCTACTCGGGAGGCTGAGGCAGGAGAATTGCTTGAACCTGGAAGGTGGAGGTTGCGGTGAGCCAAGATCGCACCATTGCCCTACAGCCTGGGCAACAAGAGGAAAAGTCCGTCTCAAAAAAAAAAATTGTTTGAACCCGGGAGGTGGAGGTTGCAATGAGCAGAGATCGTGCCACTGCACTCCAGCCTAGGCAACGGAGCAATACTGTCTCAAAAAAAAAAAAAAAAAAAAAAAAAAAGGCAGAGTTTGGAGTTGTGTAGGCACAGGCAAGGGACAAAGGAACACCTGGAGCCACCAGAATCTGGAAGGGGCATAGAAGGATTCTCTCCTCGAGCCTTCTAAGAGAGCATAGCCCTCAATTTTGGACTTCTGGACTCCAGAACTGTGAGAGAATAAATTTATGTTTTAAGCCACCCAGTTTGTGTCTTAAACTAATACAGTGACTTTAATATATTTGCACCACCTGATAGAGAAGTTGGACCAGAGGATGACAACCTCTAGTCTTCGCACAAATCACATATTTCACTTTTCTTTCCATGGGGTGGACTGCAAGTTTGGAAGCCACTCTTCCCTAGTACTTCTGAGAGGGTGGAATATTTTCCCATTTAATGAGTTATAATGGGATCACGAGAAGGAGAAACGTGGGGACTTCCCCGACCCCCTGCTTCTAGCACCATTTTTACAGCAAACTCATGCTTCATATATATATTTCAAACTTCTTTTTCATGTTCTTGTTTCCCTTCCTTGCAAACTCTTTTTCAAAATATTTTTTACCACTTTCTGTTTAGGGAGTTTTGTTTCATATATTTTCATCTAATTTTTTTTAATCATACATACACACAATTTTATTTCCTATGTTTTTTATGTATCATTAAATCACACTAACATACACCTTTAAAAGTTTCTTCTCTGAAATACCAAATGATTTTTGAGATTTATATTTACTTTTGATGAAAACTAATATGTCAAAGTATTTTTCTTCTAATTAAACATGAACAATATATTTTTTCATTCAATGTATATGATATAAAAATATATTCCAAAAAAAGTATGACTTCACTATATACATTTATCGAACATATATGCAGTAACACTATTTCATTAGAGGCAATCAAATGTAGGATTAACAACATTGGAGTTACACTGCTTTAGAATCCCAGCGCAATACTCAGAACATGTGACCTTGGGCAAGTAACATGACTGCCTTCACTTTCTAATCTCATAGCACTGTTGTGCCGATACACAAAAACTGCTTGTAACAATGCGTGGCACAATCCAAGCACTCAATAAATTATTGTTTTTTAAAATCTAAGTTTTAGGGAGTTGAGCCTGATCTCTCTCTCCTGCTACAGAACTCCACTGTGGTAGCCCCTCTTGAATAAAGTCTGCCCTACGCCCTACTCTTTTTTTTTTTTTTTTTTTTTGACAGTTTTGCTCTTGTTGCCCAGGCTGGAGTGCAATGGTGCGATCTTGGCTCACCACAAACCACCTCACGGGTTCAAGTGATTCTCCTGCCTCAGCCTCCCGAGTAGCTGGGATTACAGGCGCGTGCTACTACGCCTGGCTAATTTTGTATTTTTAGTAGAGATGGGGTTTCTCCAAGTTGGTCAGGCTGGTCTCGAACTCCCGACCTCAGGCAATCCGCCTGCCTCGGTCTCCCAAAGTGCTGGAATTACAGGCGTGAGCCACCACACCTGGCCCCTACTGTTCTTAAACGAATCTAGGCTTTAATGAGCAAAATATTAGGATAACAGTAAAATAAATAATTTTCATTTCGTTTACATGAAATAGATTACAATGAACATTACACAATTTTTAAGTCATTTTTTAGAAACAATCTCAAAAATTTTCAAGTACAATATAAATAATTTTTTTTCTAAATTATTTGAGAGTAAGTTGTGGACATACCTCATCACACTCAACAAACAAGAATGTTATTCTTTCTCTTTTTTTTGAAAGAGGGTCTTGCGCTGTCACTCAGGCTAGAGTGCAACGGCACGATCATAGCTCCCTGCAGCCTCCAGCTTCTGGGCTCATGTGATCCTCCCACCTCAGCCTCCCAAGTAGCTGGGATTACAGGCACGTGCCACCAGGCCTGGCCAATTTTTTTTTTTTATTACTATTTTTAGTGGAGATGACGTCTCTCTCTTTCTCGCAGGTCTTGAACTCCTGAGCTCAAGCAATCCTGCCTTGGCCTCCCAAAGTGCTGAGATTACAGGCATGAGCTACCATGCATGGCCAAGAATGTTATCCTATATAACTACAATGAAACCATGAAGACCAAGAAATTAACATAAAAACATTGCTACAGTCTAATCCTCAGGCCCTATTCAGATTTCACCATTTGTCTTAATAGTGTCCATTCTGGCAAAAGGATCAAGTTCAGAGTCACATATTATTTCGATCTTCTTTTATCTGAAACAGTCTTCCTTGACCATCATGACTGACAATCTTGAAGCTGACGGGCTGGGTACTCTTAGAATGCCATTCAGTTTTGTTTTGCCTGTTGTTTCCTTATGATTGATTTAGGTTATTTATCTTTGGCAGAAATATCACAGATGTGATGATGGGCTCTTCTCACCACATCCTATCAGGAAGCACATAATTTGAATTTGTCATATCACTGATGATGGTTATGTTGATCACTTTTAAGATGGTGACTTGCCACACTTTTCCACTGTAAAGTTACTCTTTTTTTGGTAGTAAAAACATTTTTTATTAAATGTTTAATAAAACATTTAATAAATGTTATTAAACATTTCACTTCCTTATTAAACATTTATTATAAAGACTCATGGATCCTATTTTATTCAATGGATTATAAGCCATTCTAATATTATTTATTCTGATGCTCAAACTGCCCCAGTTTTGGACAGTGAGAACCCCTTTGAACTGGCTTCTGTGTCCTTTTGATGTCATTTGTCCCATCATTTTTCTGAGGACTTCCTTATTTTCTGGCACAACTAGATGCCCCAGAATCATCTTTGACTTTTTTTCTGGCCCAATCCTGGAATCAGCCACTTCTCCAAAGAGTCTTGATTCCTCCTAGTGGAGGACGGTATCTAGAAACCAAGATCTGGCCAGTCTTAATTTACAGACAACAGGGTTCATCCTAGTTCTCTCCCTTGTCATATTTATAACTAACTAGTCCTAAATAGTGTATTCTAATGAATGCAGGAGCTATGCTGTGGGTGACAAAGTCCTGGCCTGAGGACCTGTGTTCACACCATCAATTTGCCCTAAGAACCATGTGATGGGTCATTTTAATTTCTGAGCCTTTTTTTAGGCATCTGTAAAACAGACAATAATACCCACTTCAGCCAGGCTTGGTGGCTTACTCTTGTAATCTCAGAACTTTGGGAGGCTGAGGTGGGTGGAGCCCCTGAGGTGAGGAGTTTGAGACCAGCCTGGCCAACACAGTAAAATTCTATCTCTACTAAAAATACAAAAATTACCCGAGTGTGGTGGCTCACACCTGTAGTCCCAGCTTCTTGGGAAGGAGAATTGCTTGAACTTGGGAGGTACAGGGAGGTGGAGGTTGCAGTGAGCCGAGATCGCGCCACTGCACTCTAGCCTGGGTGACACAGTGAGACTCTGTCTCAAAAAATAAAATAAAACGAAGTAAATAATACCTACTTCACAGGATCCTGTGGGGATTGACCAGAGTAATGTATGTAAAACACTTAGCAAATGTTAGTTCCCTCTAGGTCCTAGGGACACCTATAGACTCATAGAGGGGAATTGATTTGTCTAAAATCATGCAGTGAGTTAAGCTAAAGGTTCAGACTGGTCTCCAGTCTTTCAGCCACACCACTTTGCATCCAGGGTGTACCTTCTCAGGAACCCTGTGACGCTATGCCTGCCTGGGGAGTGGCTGACCAGTCAAAGAATCAGCCTAACAGGGAAATCAGACATCCCTCGAGTGCCTTTATTACCAGGAACTCAGCACATTTTTGTCCTAACTGTCCTCAAACTCAATGAAGAAATGTCACTATTTATCATCACCATTTTCACAGCTTTGCCCACCCCGGAATCCACTCAACACAGTAGCCAGAGTGACATTTCTGAAACATAAATTAGAGCATGTAACTCCCCTGCTTAAACCCCTTAGTCCATGAGCCTCAAAGAAATCCAGACTCCACTGTGGCCTACAATGCCCGGCAGGACCTGGCCCTGCCAGCATCTCCACCCTCATTCTGTGCCATCAGGGCTGGATTAGGACTTCAGAAGCTCTAAGCACCAGAGGATAATGCTGCTTCTGCTGTATACAATTACAAACAAGGGCCAGGTGCAGTGGCGCACACCTGTAATCTCGGTCAGCATTTTGTAAGGCCAGGGTCGACAGATCACTTGAGCCCAGGAGTTCGAGACCAACCTGGGTAACATACCAGAAGGAAACTCTACAAACAATACAAAAATTAGCCAGGTGTGGTGGTGCGCTGTAGTCTCAGCTATTTGGGAGGATCAACTGAGCCTGGGAGGTTGAGGCTGCAGCGAATCATGATCATACCACTGTACTCGAGACGGGGTGACAAAGGAAGACCCTGTCTCAAAAATAAATAAATAAATAAAATTACCAATAAAAACAACATTAAACTGTTAAAGAAACTGAAAGTGGTCTTTAGTTTGGTTTTGGTTTTGAAATACCAATTTCTTTCAAAAGTGTTCTCCTCTTCCTCCTCGGCACCGGCTGGCCTTCTCTTTGAGTTGCTGCAATGCTCCATATGGTCCTTCACAGGCTGTTCCTCCTGTTCCTTTATCCAAACAGCTTCCTCTGCCCTCACTAACCTCCTTTGTCCAGTTACTCCTACTCATCTTTCAGACCTCACTGTAAACATCAGTTCCCAAGGAAAGTTTTCTCTGGACAACTCTCAGTAAATCAGCTCCCTGGGTTAGATGTGCTTATTTCCCATATGTGTTACCCTTACTGGCCCACACATTCACAAGCTCCTGTGTTCACACTTGCATCTTTACAGTCGGTGGCAGTGGGAAAACCACTGGAACTGAGGAAAGAGCGCTGGTCTTGGGGACGAAAGGCCCAACTCTTTGTCTTAACTTTGCTACAAACTTTGTGTGACCTTAGGCAAGCTCATTTCCCCTTTCTGGGGGCTGTGTCTAGTCGGGAGGAATGGAGATCCCCATGTGATCCAAACATTCACTTACTCAACATTCATTCATTGACTTCATTCATTCAGCCATTTGCTAAATGAAGCTATGGAGCCTGTCCTCTGTGTTGGGATACTGGGGACTCAGATAAATCAAAAGCAGAGGTGCACAGCAGAGTGGGAGGGACAAATGTAGACTGCTCAGTATATGACTAGGCACACAGTTACACATACCGAAGAGAGGTCAGACAGCTGCTGTAGGAGCCCAGAGGAGGTAGCAGTTCGTTCAGACCTGGGAAGGCTTTCTTGAGAAAATGACCTTGCCGAGTTGGGAAAGAAGAAGGGAAAATGCTGTCTAGGCACGTGCCTTTCAGGGTTCTTGGGTATGTGCACTTTCTTTGGGGAACTGCCTTTTTCTTTCGCAATTCTCACCTGACTTCTGCAAGTGTCTCACTCTTCCAGTCCTGCCCCTTCAAAGCTACCCCTCCCCCAAGGGCTGCCTGAGCCATATTTCTAAGTGCTTTCTGTTGCCCACGATGAAACTCATGTTCTTCGGCCTGGTAGTCAGGTTCTTCTCACCCGGCACTAGCTTCGTCTTCCAACCTCTTTGCCTGTTGCTCTCCCATGCAGCCTTTGTTTCAGCCGTGTTAGACTCTGCTGCTGCCACATCCTCTGCCCCTGTGCCTTTGCTCATGCTGTTCCTCCTGTGTAGGATACTCTCCTCTCCTAGGAAGCCTTCCTGGACAACACGTGACAGTTAGCAACTTTCTCTTAGTGCTTCCACTGTACTTTATACATCATCTCTATTATTGTACTTACCACTTTGTACCGAATGAGCTGTGATCTCCTTTCAGTTAGGAATTCTATGCGCATCATTTTTTGAAACGTAGTGCCCAGGCTGGACACCTGGCAAAGGTCTGATGGGTGTTTGATTAGACAAGTAAGTGAATGGAAGAAAAAGGGCTCTGTTGAAAGGAAGGCAATAGATTTAACTCAATACAGTTTGAGACACTGAAAGACCCATCTGACCTGTCTTGCTCTTGTTTACCCAATGCATCAGGCCCATGAGGTGAGAGGAGGAAGTGGAGGCAAAATGGATTGGGGTAGGCTTAGCTTTTTGGCCCTGGAAACTGAATGTTTGACTTAAATACCCAACATGGTACTAATTGGCTGTTAAAACACCAGCTATTCCCGAGCTAAACCAGTCTAAACACCTATTGTTCATCTCCCAATCATCCTTTATAACTTTGGTGAAGCCTGCTCTGACCTTGCCCACCAGCTCCTGGACCTTGGACCCCATTCTATCATTGCATATATATTGCATTTGGCCACCTTATGATCTGTGTCCTCTAAACTTGGATATATGTTTCTCTGGGGGATATATAGCACTACGTAAATATTATAATAATTTAATTATGTGATTTAAAATATTTTTACATTGAAACAAACAGCCATATTATGAAATAGGATCCCAATAATAAAAGAGTTTTTAGGCCAGGCACAGTGGCTCACACCTGTAATCCCAGCACTTTGGGAGGCTGCGGCGGGTGGATCATTTGAGGTCAGGAGTTCAAGACCAGCCTGACCAACATGGTGAAATCCTGTCTCTACTAAAAATACAAAAAAAATTAACTGGGCATGGTGGCGCATGCCTGTAGTCCCAGCTACTCAGGAGGCTGAGGCAGGAGAATCACTTGAACCCGGGAGGCAAAGGTTGCAGTGAGCTGAGATAGCGCCACTACACTCCAGCCTGAGTCACAGAGAGAGACTCTGTCTCAACAACAACAACAATAACAACAACAACAACAACAAAGTTTTTAGAATGATATAGGACATATGAAAATAATGACAGCTAGTATTTATTAAAAATGTACTATCTTCAAGACAGTGTGTTAAATGCTTGACATTATCTTGAATACTTTGCAAGCAGCAGGCTTTTGAGTTCTTCCCAATGCCCCTAGGGATAAGAGTTCTAGTTCTCCTAGTGTTTGCGGCATTTGGGAAAAGTGGGAGAAGCGTTGTTTACTTGAGCTCTGCATTTCCAGCAGAGTAACTAGCCTGTGCAAAGGTGAGCCTCAGTAAAGGCTTGTGGAAAGAATGGATCCTGCTCTACGCTGGAATGTCCTTTCCTCCCTCCGTCCTGACCTGGTGAACTCTTACTGGCCCTTCAATACCCTGTTTCAATGTCACCTTCCCTGTGAAATCTGACTCTCAACTATTTTCTCTGGCTCCCACTGCCTTTGGGCTTCCCTCTGACCCAGCAGTGAGTAACTAGATGATCACTCTTTGTTTATTTTTGATGTGGGGTCTCACTCTATTGCCCAAGCTGGAGTACAGTGGCATAATCTTGACTCACAGTAGCCTCGACCTCCCAGGCCCAGGTAATCCTCCCACCTCAGCCTCCTCAGTAGCTGGGACTATAGGTAAAAACTACATGCCGGGCTAATTTTTGGATTTTTTGTAGAGATAAGGTTTTGCCATGTTGCCTAGGCTGGTCCCAAACTCTTGGGCTCAAGCAATCTGCCCGCCTCCGCCTCCCAAAGTGCTAGGATTATAGCGTGAGCCACTGTGCCTGGCCTACTCTTTGTTTACTGGACTCCCATATAAGGGGTTGGGCAGCTCCTCTAGGGATGGATCTCGGTCTGATTTCCCAGCATCTAGCAAAGAGCTTGATAAAAGAAGCCCTCAGTGTGCATTTATTGAATGAATGAAGTGATAAAGTTCAGAACTGATGCCCAAAGGAGAAAGAAGTGATTCTGTGTTCTTTCTCTAGGTCCATTTTCTTAACTGAATTATGGCCCCCTAAAAGATACGTCCATGTTCTAACCCCTGGAAGCTGTTAATATAACCTTATTTGGGGAAAAAAGGTATTTGCAGATATAATGAATAATCTCAAGATGAAATCTAAATTATCTAGGTGGGCCCTAAATCTAAAGACAATGTTTTTTTTTTGAGATGGAGTCTCGCTCTGTCACCTAGGCTGCAGTGCAGTGGCACGATCTCGACTCACTGCAACCTCCGCCTCCCGGGCTCAAGCGATTCTCTTGTCTTAGCTTTCCAAGTAGCTGGGATTATAGGCACTGGCCTCCATGCTGGGCTGATTTTTGTATTTTCAGTAGAGATTGGGTTTCGTCATGTTGGCCAGGCTGGTCTCAAACTCCTGACCTCAAGTGATCCACCCACCTCAGCCTCTCAGAGTGCTGGGATTTCAGGCGTGAGTCATTGCGCCAGGGCCTAAAGACAACGTCTTCATAAAAGAAAGAAGAGGCGGCCAGCTGCAGTGGTTCATGCCTATAATCCCAGCACTTTGGGAGGCCGAGGTGGGCAGATCACCTGAGGTCAAGAGTTCGAGACCAGCCCCACCAACATGAAGAAATCCCATCTCTACTAAAACTACAAAATTAGCCGGGTGTGGTGGCGCATGCCTGTAATCCCAGCTACTTGGGAGGCTGAGGCAGGAGAATCACTTGAACCCATGAGGCAGAGGTTGTGGTGAGCCAAGATCATGCCATTGCACTCTAGCCTGGGCAACAAGAGTGAAACTCCATCACACACACACACACACACACACACACACACACACACACACACACAGACATAGGAATAAGAGAAGCCCATGCAATGACGAAGGCAGAGATTGGAGTTATGCAACCACTAGCTAAGAAACTAGAGCCACCAGTAACTGGAATATGTAACGAAGGATTCTCCCCTAGAGCCTTCCGAGAGAGCACAGCCCTCCTGACACCTTGATTTCAGGATCCTAAACTCCTGAACAGTGAGAGAATTTCTGTTGTTTCAAGATACCAGTTTGTGATCATGTGTTATGGCAGCCTCAGAAAACTAATACAGCTTAGAAACAGAAATGTGTTTTCTGTGAAATTCCCCCCAGATCTTGGCACCACATGAGTTCAATCAGATAATATTTGGGATTTCCCAGTGACTCCTTTCTCAATAAACACCTGACCAAGCGACTCCTTTCTCAGCAAACACCTGACCCCACACCCCAGACTCCAGCCATGAGGAACCACTCAGTGTCTCAGAACAGGAGACAGTGTGACATCTTTGTGATCCAGCTCTGAGAAAAGATCCAGGGTGTTTTTCAGGCTTCTGAACACCCTGGAAAGATAGTATGCTTATATTTTGTTTAAAAAATTTAAAATGCAACTATTATATGCCAGGTCCTGTGTGGGCACTTTACATATGTTGATTTACTTTAATCCCTACAGCAACTCTACTACTATTTTAAAGCTGAGAGAGGGGAACTGACTTGCCTTGGGATACATAGCTCAAAGGTGGCAGAGCCAAGATTCCAAAGTGCCTGATTCCTATTGTGTCTGACTCTAAAACACTATGTTCTTTCTGCTATGTTCATCCAGGTGGTGGAAAAATTCAGTCTGGGAGCAAAAAAAGGAAGATCAATATCCTGCAGAATGACTCATGCTATTTATTATAGAAGGAATTACTGGAGATGCTATCATTGTGGATCACAGAAGTCTTCATGGAAGAGGTGGCATTTGAGCTGGGCCTTCACTGAAAAAAAAAACCCAAACATTTCCTGATTCTCTGTCAGGCACTGGGGATCCAGAGATTAATCAGACAAGGTCCTTTTGCTTGAGGAATTCACAGTATTGTGTGTGTGGGAAGGAGGGTGGCTGCTTGTGTGTGTTAAAAGACAATGTGGCCAGGCCCAGTGGCTCATGCCTGTAATCCCAATACTTTGGGAGCCCGAGGCTGAAGGATCGCTTGAGCCTGGGAGTTTGAGACTAGCCTGAAAAATATGGCCAGGACCCCATCTTTACAAAAAATTTAAAAATTAGCTGGGTGTGGTGGCATGTGCCTGTATTCCCAGCTACTTAGGAGGCTTAGGTAGGAGGATCACTTGAGCCCAGGAGGTCGAGGCTGCAGTGAGCCGTGATTTTGCCACTGCACTCCAGCCTGGGCGAAAGAATGAGGCAGTGTTAAAAAAAAAAAAAAAAAAAAAAAAGGATAATCCAGACCTACGGTACGGTCAAAATTCCTAACTCAAGGTCCCAGAGAGGCTCAGAGAAGCCTTTTGGAAGAAGGGACTCCTGCCCCAGCTAAGACTGATGGATAAGTAGCAAAGGCTTTCTAGGGACGGCACAAGCAGCCCACCTGAAGCGGTGAATCTGGCGTCCTGGGTGCCTGGCACACCTTGTAGCTCAGCGTACTAGTTAGTGGAGTGCGAGAAAGGGCGTGTACTTGTGGGTTGGAGTTGGTCATGAAAAAGCTGGTGGGACTGCCCAACGGTTCTCAGGTCCCAGTGCATCCTGCGTGGTGGCTCTCCGCTGAACCATAAAGCATTCCTTTTCAATCCCTGCACGCTGATGAGAACGCCGGGAAAAGACTGCGCAAGGTGCCTGCCAAGGCAGACAAGCGATCGCCACCCAGCTGGCTTCCAAGCGGGTCCCCGCCCTCCACCGGAGGCCTGTTACCACGGCAACCAGCGAGGGCGGAAGTGGCTCAGAAGACCGATATTCCCTAATCAGGTGACTCTCGCGACTCCTGCACGTGACACTGGAGCCCAGGCGCGCACTCTACCTAATCAAGACCCCACCCCTCTTTCCCTTTACTGACAATTGACAGCGACCTCGTGCAATGGCCCTCCCGCCTCCACCAGGATCCTCTGCCCGTTGGTAGTGAATGAACCAATTAGACTGGGAAAAAAAAGAAGCACCGCCCCAGGTTTCACTCCGGCTTGACAGACGCAATTGAGGCCATCCTCGAGTCCCTCCGCCCCCAAGTTCAGTACGGCCAGCGATGGACAGACCTTCTACCCAATAGCACGCCCCTTTTCTGCCGTTGGGTCCCGCCCCTTGAGGGCTAAGCCAATGAGCGCGCCGGATCTCGGCAGGGTGGAGGGGTTGCACTGCGGTAATATGGCTCTTCCTTAGCCAGCGGCGGCAGCTGCGGCTGCGGCGGCGGCCACTGTCTGGACGGAGCACTCCTGCTTGTCGGGTGGCGGGTTTCTAGGCTGCAGGAGCTTGGCAGGTCGTGGCTAGGAGGCGGCGGCGGATGCTGGAGGAGCGGCCGCCTCGCCGCTTGGCGGCTCCTGGATCCAGATGAGCGCCTCCGCGTCGGTCGGGGGCCAGGTCCCCCCGCCACCCCCGGGCCCGGCCGCCGCGCTGCCTCCCGGTTCTGCCGCGCGGGCCCTGCATGTGGAGCTGCCGTCTCAGCAGGTAAGCCCGCGCGGGTCGCAGCCCTCGGGAGGGACCCGGGCAGGCCCGCGTGGAGAGCCTGCTGGCTCCAGGCTGACCCCACGAGCCGGGACACCCAGAGCAGGGACCCGGAGGGCTTGCGGGACTGAGGAAGACTGTGAGGAGATCTTGTACGGGGAGGGGTCCAGTGATGGCCGAACCTCCGGGAGATCCCGGAGTTCTAGGAGAATCCCGTTACAGGAGATGGGCTTGTGAGGGGACAAGCAGCCAGCCAGCGAAAGTCCCTGGGGCCCCGGCCAGAGGCCACCTCCCCCAACGCAAGGAGCCGGGGATTCCCCCGCGTTAGACCATCTCCCTCGTTCCCCCCGGGAAGGGACCCGGGG
Source organism: Rhinopithecus bieti (assembly GCF_001698545.2). Taxonomy (NCBI): domain Eukaryota; kingdom Metazoa; phylum Chordata; class Mammalia; order Primates; family Cercopithecidae; genus Rhinopithecus; species Rhinopithecus bieti. The sequence continues at coordinate 88,398 of NW_016812602.1, forward strand.
AAGCTCCTGTGTCCCACGGGCCACAGCGAAAGCACTTTTTCTTTTTTTCCCCACCTGGCCATCCCCGCTTACGGAGAAACCAGTTTGTACTCTTCGTGCAAGAGCCCTGGAGGAGACTTTGGGGTGTCTACCATTTGCTTTAATCTCCCTTGATTATTAAGTATTCGGCCTCTTTAGAGAAATTTATTTGAGACTTGGGGGTTTCCTTCCTACTTCTCCGAGTCTCAAGGAACGCATCTTAATAATTAGGAGGACTCTTTCCTTCTTCATTCCCTCCAGTGAGTCTCTGTGGAAGGAGGATTTGATGTATATATTCATGTGTTCCTCCATCCTTTAAGAAGGGCTTTGAGGACTTCTTGGCTCTGCCTTGTAGGGAGATAAGAAGGGGGAAACACTGACTTTGGAGGTCTGACAAAACTCTTTGTTTTACTCACATATCTGTAGAGTACTTCCCTCCTTATATCCGTTGCCTTCCTTCTGTCCCCCAAGGGAGATTTTGCAGGAGTCTTAGCATTAAAGGGACCTAAAGAAAGTACCTTTCACCCTCTCCCTTTATTCCTCCTTCCAAGAAGAGGATCTAGGAGAAACTATCATTTATTGAGAACCTACCGTGTTGGATTTGTGCAAAGGGCTCAGTGGCCATTAGTTCACTGAATTTTCACGACTCTGTGAGATAACTGTTTTTATTACCCCCATTTGGCAGTTGAAGAAACAGGGGTTTGTCCAGAGCCTTCCAGTTGGTAAGTGGTGGGACTGGGTTGCAGAATCCAGTGTCTGACTCTGCAGCCATGCACGTTCTTGAGACTTGGGCAGCCTTCCTCCACCACCTTTACACAGGACAGAGTGAGTTCCTTCATACACCCCTCCAACTTTTCATCAGCTGCCAGTGGGACTTAGGAAGGGTTCACAAAGAGGAAGGGAGAGGTTGTGGGGGAGAGAGTGGTTGAAAAGTGAAATGGATTTGAATGCAGTAAAAGAGGCGGGGGCTAAAGGGAAGAGAAGAGTTGGAGATAATAACCACTGTGGTTGCCATTGAATAGGCAGACAGAAGAGCTTACAGTAGCAACGGCTTTTTGTGTGACTACTACCTACTACCGAAGAGGATTGAAAAGATACCATGTGCCCTGGTTTTGTGATGCTGTTTGCAGAGAATTTCTGAATAGTAGGAGTTTGAGGGTAGTGGGAGTTTGGATTGTATTGTGAGATGCTGGAAGAGGGTAGAAGTCTGGCTAGGGAGACACATCTCTGGAGTGAGCATTAATGTGAGTTTTTGTATGTGTAGGAGGTGGAGTGTGAGGGTGGATACTGGGAGAGGGAATAGGGAGCACCCTTAGAAACAGCCTGGAGAAGTCCTGAGGAGTTCAGGGGCCAAGAAGGGTTTAGTTTGGGGGAGCTTTGAGAGCATGTGGGATTAGGAAAGAGAAAGCATCATTTACTTCATAGAGCCTGTTCTCTGATAACAGTTCACAGTTTAACACTGGGAAAACTAATGCAAACAAACTGTTGATGGAATAATTTCAGCCTCATTTGTTAGTGTTTGTCAAATTTTTGGATTGGTGCTGAGGGATATATAGTGGCTTAAGTGTACAGCTGAATGCTATATGAGTGCCGAGTATGCTATTTACAGCTTTCTGGGGGTGTCATCCTTGAATTCTTGGAAGGCAGCCTATGTAACAAAGCACTTTTACTTTTGCAGTTGACATTAATTTAGCTTTTGGGGTCAAAATGCTCAGTTTTTTAGTGTATAAATAGTATCAAAATTTTGTTGAAGTTTTATCTGTATGTAGTTAAGTGCACAGATTATTAGTATTCAGTTGATGAATTGTCACCAAGGGAACAGTTATGTAAGCACTACCCAGATTAAGAAATACAAAATTTTGGCTGGGTGCAGTGGCTCATGCCTGTAATCCTAGCACTTTGGGAGGCTGAGGTGGGGGGATCACTTGAGGCCAGAAATTTGAGAACAGCCTGGCCAACTTGGCGAAACCCCGTCTCTACTAAAAATACAAAAATAAAATAAAATAAAATAAATAGCCAGATGTGGTGGTGCACATTTGTAATCCTAGCTACTTGGGAGGCTGACACAGGAGAATCGCTTGAACCTGGGAGGCGCAGGTTGCAGTGAGCCGAGATTGTGCCACTGCACTCCAGCCTGGGTGACAGAGTGAGACTCAGTCTTAAAAAAAAAAAAAAAACTCCAAAATTATTGACATCCTGGAAGTCCTCCTTATGTTCTCTCCCATCTCTACTTTTCCTTTTCTCTAAAGGAACCACTTTTCTGATTTCTAATGTAAAAGATCAGTTTTTGCCTGTTCTTGAGCTTTGTATTAATGGAGTTGTGCAAACTGTATTTTTTTGTGTCTGGTTTCTTTTACTCAGTATTGTGAGAGTCATGGAGTATCTGTGTATGTCTAATTTTTTTTTTTTTTTTTAGCATTACTTTGTTGTCTTTTTTTGCTTTTACAAAATTTCAAGGTTTAGATAAATTGGAATGTCAGTTGTTAACTTTCCTTTAAATAATATTTTCAAAACCATACATTTTAGTACATCCCATACTAGTTGGCAAGGTATCAATTTTTTTTTTTTTTTTTGAGATGGAGTCTAGCTCTGTTGCCCAGGCTGGAGTGCAGTGGTGCGATCTCCGCTGATTTCAACCTCTGCCTCCTGGGTTCAAGTGATTCACCTGCCTCAGCCTCCCAAGTAGCTGGGATTACAAGCGTCTGCCACCACACCCAGCTAATTTTTGTATTTTTAGTAGAGACGGTGTTTCACTGTGTTGGCCAGGCTGGTCTCGAACTCCTGACCTTGTGATCCTCCCGCCTCAGCCTCCCAAAGTGCTGGAATTACAAATGTGAGCCACTGTGCCTGGCAGGTATCAATGTTTCTAAACAAATAAGCCCTGTTGGTTTAGGATTTCTATGATAAAGTTAAAGCGTAGATTCAGTGGCTCCAGCCTTCTTCTAAGATGGGGTTTGTCAACCTTGGGACTGTTGACATTTTGGAATGAAGATGGACGTTACATGTTTAGCCACATCCCAAGATATCAGCAGGACCTCCCCAGTCCTGACAATCAAAAATGAGTTCAGATATGGCCAAATGTTTCTTAGGGGGCAAAACTACCCCTAGTTGAGAACCACCTTTCTAAGGTGTATTTTCATTTTAGGATAGAGAATAATATCCTTATTATTATCGACTCATTTATTCCAATCTTCATTAAGTCCTGTTGATTCTAGAAGTGGCTGTAATGTTTAAAAAGTTAACACTGCAAACACCTGAACTTTTCCATGTATGAGTACTAACTATAGTCTGTATCAGCCCCTTGACAGTATCAGATGGGACTACTACTTAATTTTGTCTCCTTTTGCTTCTGTGTGATCTTACTTTACTGTAATTTGAGCAAGAACTAGTCACACTTTTTTTTTTTTTTTTTTTTTTTTGAAGGCGGGAGTCTCGCTCTGTTCGCCCCTGGCTGGGATGCAGTGGCGGGATCTCAGGCTCACTGCAAGCTCCGCTCCCGAGATTTACGGCCCATTCTTCCTGCCTCAGGGCTCTCCGAGCTAGCTGGGGCAACTACAGGCGCCGCCACCCGGGCCCGGGCGTGTAGATTTTGAATTTTGTTTTAGTAGGAGACGACGGTTTCACCGTGGGGTCAGCCCAGGATGGCGTCTCGAAGTCTCCTCGCCGTCGATCGGGGCCCGTCTCGGGGGCCTCCATAGTGCTGGGATTTACAGGCTTGAGGGCCACTCGCACCCGCGCGCACACTTTTTTTTAAACACTTTTGTTTGTTTGTTTGTTTTTGATTTTTGAGACAGTTTTACTCTGGTCACCCAAGCTGGAATGCAGTGGTGCGATCTCGTCTCACTGCAACCTGCCCCTCCTGGGTTCAGGCGATCCTTCTACCTCAGCTTTCTTCATAGCTGGGACCACAGGCCGTGCCACCATGCATGACCAGCTAATTTTTGTATTTTTAATAGAGATGGGGTTTCACCATGTTGGCAGGCTGGTCTTGAACCCCTGGCCTCAGGTGATCTGCCTGCCTTGGCCTCCCAAAGTGCTGGGACTACAGGTGTGAACCACCGCGCCCGGCCCAAAACAAACTATTTTTTAGAAAGTTTTGTTTCTATTTTTGACTGAGCGCGGTGGCTCATGCCTGTGATACCAGCACCTTGTGAGGCCGAGGCAGGATGATCACTTGAGGTCAGGAGTTTGAGACCAACCTGGCCAATATGATGAAACCCTGTCTCTGTTAAAAATAGAAAAATTAGCCAGGTGTGGTGGCAGGTACCTGTAATCCCAGCTATTCGGGAGGCTAAGGCAGGAGAATTGCTTGAACTTGGGAGGCAGAGGTTGCAGTGAGCTGAGATGGTGCTTTTGCACTCCCACCTGGGCGACAAGAGCGAAACTCTGTCTAAAAAAAAAAATTATTCCTATATTTTATTTTATTTTTTTTAGAGACAAGATCTTGCTCTGTTGCCCAGTCTGGAGTACAATGGTGTGATCGATCATTGGCTCCCTGAGGCCTCAACCTTCTGAGATCAAGTGATTCTCTTGCCTCAACCTCCCTAGTATCTAGGACTACAGGCATGTTGCCACCATGCCCCGTTCATTTTAAAATTTTTTTCATAGAGATGGGGTCTTGCTGTGTTGCCCAGGCTAGTCTCAAACTCCTGGCCTCAAGAAATCCTCCTGCCGTGGCCTCCCAAAGTGTGGGATTATAGGTATGAGCCACTATGCCCAGCCAGAAAAGTTTTATATTTATAGAAAAATTGAGAAGATACTATAGAAAGTTCCCATATACTCTACACCTGGTTTCACTTATTCACTTATTCTGGTTTATTTTATTTTATTTATTTATTTTTGAGACAGAGTCTCGCTCTGTCACCCAGGCTGGAGTGTAGTGGTGTGATCTCCGCTCACTGCAACCTTTACCTTTCAGGTTCAAGCGATTCTCCTGCTTCTGCCTCCTGAGTAGCTGGGATTACAGGCATGAGCCACTGTGCCTGGCTAATTTTTGTATTTTTAGTAGAGATGAGGTTTTGCCATGTTGGCCAGGCTGGTCTTGAACTCCTGACCTCAGGTGATCCACCCGCCTTGGCCTGCCAAAGTGCTGGGATTACAGGTGTGAGCCACCGCACCCGGCCTCACTTATTCTTAACATCTGCCTTGACATATGGTACATTTGTTAGAATTAACGAACCAATATTGGTATATTATTGACTAAAAAAATCCATAGTTTATTTAGATTTTCTTAGTTCTAAACAACTGTGGCCAGGCCTGGTGAGCACTTTGGGAGGGTGAGGCAGGAGGATCCCTTGAGCCTGGGAGGTCAAGGCTGCAGTGAGCCCTGATTGCACCACTGCACTCCAGCCTGGAAGACTGTAATTAAATGTGATTAACTGTATATACAACATAAAATTTGCTGTTTAAATATTTTTAAAGTATACAATATAGTGGCATTAAAAACACACTTAATGTTGGCCAGGCGCGGTGGCTCAAGCCTGTAATCCCAGCACTTTGGGAGGCCGAGATGGGCGGATCATGAGGTCAGGAGATCGAGACCATCCTGGCTAACATGGTGAAACCCTGTCTACTAAAAATACAAAAAACTAGCCGGGCGAGGTGGCGGCGCCTGTAGTCCCGGCTACTCGGGAGGCTGAGGCAGGAGAATGGCGTAAACCCGAGAGGCGGAGCTTGCAGTGAACTGAGATCCGGTCGCTGCACTCCAGCCTGGGTGACAGAGCGAGATTCCGTCTCAAAAAAAAAAAAAAAAAAAGAAACTTAAAAAAAAACCACACTTAATGTTATACAACCATCATCACTGTATATTTCCAGAATGTTTACGTCATCCCAAACAGAAAACAACTCCCCATTCTCACCTCCTACCAGCCCCTGGTAAATTCTGTTCTACTTCCTGTCTCTATGAATTTGACTATTCTGGGTACCTCATATAAGTGGCATCATACATTATTTGTCCTTTTATGTTTGGCTTATTTCACTTTGCAATGTTTTCAAGGTTCCTCCATGTTGTAGGGTATGTTAGAATCTCATTCCTTTTAAGGTGGATGGTATTCTGTGGTATGTATATACTACATTTTGTTTATTCATTCCTCTCTTGATGGGTCCTTTGTTTGCTTGTTTGTTTTGAGACAGGGACTCACTCTGTTGCCCAGGCTAAAGTGCAGTGGCATGATCATGGCTCGCTGCAGCCTTGACCTCCTGGGGTCAAGTGATCCTCCCACCTCAGCACCCCCGCAAGTAGCTGAGACTACAATGGCATGTGCCTCCACACCCAGCTAATTTGAAAATTTTTTGTAGGCCGGGCACGGTGGCTCAAGCCTGTAATCCCAGCACTTTGGGAGGCCGAGATGGGCGGATCATGAGGTCAGGAGATCGAGACCATCCTGGCTAACACAGTGAAACCCCGTCTCTACTAAAAAAATACAAAAAAAACTAGCCGGGCGAGGTGGCGGGCGCCTGTGGTCCCAGCTACTTGGGAGGCTGAGGCAGGAGAATGGCGTAAACCCAGGAGGCGGAGCTCGCAGTGAGCTGAGATCCGGCCACTGCTCTCCAGCCTGGGCGACAGAGCGAGACTCTGTCTCAACCAAAAAAAAAAAAAAAAAAAAGAAAATTTTTTGTAGAAATGAGTCTCACTCTGGTCTCAAACTCTTGGGCTCAAGAGATCCTCCTTCCTTGGCTACTCAAAGCAGTGTTGAGATTACAGCATGAGCCACCATGCCCAGCCAACCCTTAGTTTTTACCTGATGTCCTTCATCTGTGCCAGGATCTTATCTGGATACCACATTGTATTTAGTTGTTCTGTCTCTTGCCTTCTCTTAGTTGTGGCGCTTCCTCAGACTTTCCTTGTTTTTGATGACTTGGATGGTTTTGAGTATTGGTCAGGTGTTTTGTAGGAAGCCACTCTATTGGAATTAGTCTGCTGTTTTTTCTTATGATTGCTAGGGTGGTGGTGTTTTGGGAGCAAGACTCAAGAGGTAAAGTGCTATTTTCATCATACATTATGTACATATTATTAACATGATTTATCACTGTTTTTTTTGCTTGTCTGTTTGTTTTGTTTTTTTGTTTTTTTTTGAGACAGAGTTTCACTCTTGTTGCCCAGGCTGGAGTGCAATGGCGTGATCTCAGCTCACTGCAACCTCCACCTCTCAGGTTCAAGTGATTCTTCTGCCTCAGCCTCCTGAGTAGCTGTGATTACAGGCGCCCGCCACCACGCCAGGGTTTCACCATGTTGGGCAGGCTGGTCTTGAACTCCTGACCTCAGGTGATCCACCCACCTTGGCCTCTCAAAGTGCTGGTATTACAGGTGTGAGCCACCATTCCTGGCTGATTTATCACTGTTGATACTAACTTTTATCACCAGCTGTGGTAGCATATGATAGGAAAAGCAAACTAGCTGTTTTCTCCTATTACACTATTATACTCTCAACATATATATTAGATTATATATAATCTACATATTAGATTTGGGGGGTTTAGATGTGTGGTGTTTTTCCCCATACACCAAGCGATTCTCGAGTGATGGTGTCCTATGATTCAATTCAATTCTGCTACAATCTCCTTAGAGTTAGTATCATATTCCACAAGTTAAAGGCTCAGTCCCATAAAACTGTCCCCTACTTCACATGCCAGTCATTAAGTCTGGGTCTCTGGAACTTCTGTCCAACTGGCTATAAATTGGAGGTTCTTATGTTCCGCTCCTCAGGCTCAGTCATTTACTAGAGCAGCAACCGGAACTTAAGAAAGCACCTTGCTTGCACTTACTGTTTTTTTTGTTTAAATAAACAATATTACACAGGATACGGATGAACAGCCAGATGGAAGATATGCATAGGGAACAGTATGGGGGTAATGGCCCTGAGCTTTCATGCCCCCTCATGGCAGCTTCACCCTCCACATGTTCAGCAACCCAGAAACTCTCCAAAACCTGTAGTTCTGTGATTTTTATGGAGGCTTCATCGTGTAGGCATGATCAATTATTAAGTCAGTCTTCAGCCCCTCTCTCCTTCCTGGAGGATGGGGAGTGGGGCTGAAAGTTCCAAGCTTCTGATCATGGCTTGGTCTTTCTGGTGACCATCCTCCTTCTAGGAGCCCACCAAGAGTTGTCTCATTAGAACAAAGGATGTTCCTCTCACCTAGGAAATGCTGAGGTACTAGGCGTTGTGTCTGGAACTGGGGTCAAAGACCAAATATTAAAAGTAAAGATTTTCTAGCACCCCTGTGGCACCCAGGGAATGACAGAGGTTTTAAGAGCTCTGCACCAGGAACTGTGTACAAAGACCAAAGTATACATTTATTATTATAATTTAAAAGGCCACAGGTAGTGTTTGTCAGGTTTCTCTGCTGTAAGGTTACTCTTCCTCCCCTTCCCTCTATACTGTAGTGTTCGGAAGGAAGTCACTATGTGTAGTCCACACTTGAGTGAGATCTGTGCTCCCCCTTCTTGAGGGTAGTGTAGCTACATAAATTATTTGGAATTTTTCTGCATGGGAGATTAAATCATGGCTCACTGCAGCCTCTAACTCCTGGACTCAAGTTATGTGCCTCAGCCTCCCAAGTAGCTGGGACCACAGGTGCACACCACCATGCCTGGTTCATTTTTTTAATTTTAATTTTTGTAGAGACAGAGTCTTGCTATATTGTCCAGGCTGGTCTCTAACTCCTGGCTTGAAGCAGTCCTCCTGTCCTGGCCTCCCAAAGCGTTGAGATTACAGGCATGAGCCACTGCGCTGGGCAGGTAACTTTAAAGTCACACAGAATGTCAACAAAGGGTCTACAATCTAGGTGTTTCCTGTTTGCCCTAGACACCCATTCTTTGCAGGGTTCTAGTGAAAAGTTTTAATTACCTCAGAGTTTGGTACCATCAGGCTTTATATTTTATTTCCTACAGCACTTGTGCCTAACACTGTGCTGATGATTTAGTAGGAACTCATGTACAATTTTTTTGTTTATGAGTCTTTCCCTTGAATAACTTTACAGCCTAAAGAGAACAAGCAAAGATTGGATTCAATGGTATTGAAACCCATACAAAAAAAAAAAAAAAAATGATAGAAGCAGAAAAGTAGATCCAAAGCTTGATTTTGCCGCACAGGATAAATATTTTCCCCTTGTATGTTTATGTTTATTTGGATACCCTACTTTTGTAAATCTAATTTAATCATCTTTCTATTATTAAAAAAATCAGTTTTATTGGCAAGGCCGTTCATCTCATCAGAAACATGTGCCTCATGCAATGCACTACCATGCTGTGTACATTCATTCTTTCTGCAAATATTTACTAAGCCCCTTGTAACTCAAAGAAAAAATGTAATGTATAGTTCAGTACCTACAAAGTAATATGATGGCAATTTTTGTGCTGCTTTGGCTCTTGTAAATAAAATGATATGAGGAAGCCTCAGAAACTTAAGATATCAGCATCTTGAAATCACTATTTTTTATGTGACAAAATGCTGTTAGGAATTTATGTTTTTTGTTTGTTTGTTTCTCTTTTCCTGTGAAAATGAGTTTTTTTTGGAAAGGAAAAGCTATGTTTATTTAGTGTTTACCTTAAAATGTCTCTACAGGATCACAGTTCTTTGTGGTAGAAAATGCAGAAGTGAAACTGACTAGAAATAGAGCACAAGGAGAATTGAAACTAATAAGTTGGGCCTGAAGTGAAATGTACGGTAGAATGAAAACAAATTAGATTTTCATGGTTTCTAAATGTGTATTTTTGATCAGCTGTGTATACGTGTCAGACATGTTACTGCTGGGGAGAAAAAGAAATTTGTCGATTTTAACATACTGGAATGTGTACAGCTACAAACTAAAGGTGTTTTAGAAAAATTAAAGACATCTTTCTGAAGAGAGAGGTTGAAACATTTTAGGTTTATGCTTTGTTTTAGGTTTAGTGACATAAATAATGTCTTTTTTTTTTTTTGAGACAGAGTTTCCGTGTTGTCGCCCAGGATGGAGTGCAATGGCACGATCTTAGCTCACTGCAACCTCTGCCTCCCAGGTTCAAGTAATTCTCCTGCCTCAGCCACCCGAGTAGCTGGGATTACAGGCCCCTGCCACCCCGCCTGGCTAATTTTTGTATTTATAGTAGAGATGGGTTTCACCACATTGGCCAGGCTGGTCTCAAACTCCTGACCTCAGGTGATCCACCTGTCTCAGCCTCCCAAAGTGCTGGGATTGCAGGCGTGAGCCACCGTGTCTGGCCAGTAATGTCTTATATTGTTAAATTTTTTCAATGCCTTGTACAATATTTTAGCAGTTGCCTCCTTAGATTATAAAGGTAGAGGAGTACACGCAGAATGGAAACTTGACATTGGAATTTTACAATTCATAGTACACCTTCTTGATTTAGTATCACATAACCTTGTTTTCCCTCTTATTTTAAGATGGAAACATGGATTTTGAATCATGGAATTTTACAGATGCAAAACCTGAAACACTCCAAGGTGAAACTATTTGCCTGGCCACAGACTTGTTCTATCTGTTTATTCTTGCCCTAAAGTATTTAGTGAAGAGTATTAGTTTAACAGATCTGTGTTGTGTCTTGTTCCTGCTTGTGCTGGAGAAATAAACAGAACCTGGGTCTTGTGAACAGTTCCACTGTTCTTGGCTGGGTGTGTTGAGAAGTTGTTTCTTTTTTTTTTTTGAGATGGAATTTTGCTCTTGTCACCTAGGCTGGAGTGCAGTGGGTGGTGTGATCTCGGCTCATTGCAACCTCCGCCTCCTGGGTTCAAGCGATTCTCCTGCCTCAGCCTCCTTAGTAGCTGGGAATTACAGGTGCCTGCCAGCATGCTCGGCTGATTTTTGTAATTTTAGTAGAGAGAGGGTTTCACCACGTTGGCCAGGCTGGTCTCGAACTCCTGACCTTAGGTGATCTACCCACTTTGGCCTCCCAAAGTGCTGGGATTACAGGCGTGAGCCACCGTGCCTGGCCAAGAACTTGTTTCTTTTTCTTTTCTTTTCTTTTTTTCTTTTAAGACGGAGTCTTGCTCTGTGGCCAGGCTGGAGTGCAGTGGCGCAATCTTGGCTCACTGAAACCTCCATCTCCCGGGTTCAAGTGATTCTCCTTCCTCAGCCTCCAGAGTAGCTGGGATTACAGGTGCCCACCACAACTCCCAGCTAATTTTTTGTGTCTTTAGTAGAGATGGGGTTTTACCATGTTGGCCAGGCTGGTCTCAAACTCCTGATCTCGTGATCTGCCCGCCTCTGCCTCCCAAAGTGCTGGGATTACAGGCGTGAGCCACTGCTCTTGGCCAAGAACTTGTTTCTTTTTTTTTTTTTTTTTTTAGGCGGGGGCTCGCTCTGTCACCCAGGCTGGAGTGCAGTGGCCAGATCTCAGCTCACTGCAAGCTCTGCCTCCCGGGTTCACGCCATTCTCCTGCCTCCCGAGTAGCTGGGACTACAGGCGCCGCCACCTCGCCCGGCTAGTTTTTTGTATTTTTAGTAGAGACGGGGTTTCACCGTGTTAGCCAGATGGTCTCGATCTCCTGACCTCGTGATCTGCCTGTCTCGGCCTCCCAAAGTGCTGGGATTACAGGCGTGAACCACCGCGCCCGGCCTGAACTTGTTTCTTAAACTTCACTCGATGCTTTGGCACTTTAGCCTTACAGCTTTGGGGATTTTAGGCTAGAATTGAAATGGAGGAGAGGCTGTATTTCAACGTTCTCTTTAAGGGCAGAGCACTCAGAGTCCACCCTCCACCTCCCTTTTATGGTGTGAATTAGAGTGAAACTTTGGAATGTCCCTCTGGAGCTTAAATGATCAGTCTTCTGTTTTGTCCCTGGGTACTTACCATGCCTATCTTTTTTTTTTTTTTTTAATATTCTACTTAACTTCTGTTCTCTGCCTCTTTAAGTTTCTGAAAGAGTAACCATCTGGTGATTGTGGGTTTTTTTGATGGCAAGGGTTTTATTCTGTGTAATATTTGGTGTTGACTGCTGTAGACCCTATGTAGTAGTAATGTCATTAGGCATTTTACTTATCCATTCTTTGTGAAAACTCCAGTATAGTGTGCTTATTGATTAAGAGGCTGAGAATGATAATGCTGAAGTTGAGCATCAAAACTTACCACTTTGGAGTCTTTGTTGGTCCATTGAAATAGCTGGCATTTTTTCCTACTGTGGTTTTTATAATGCCCAAAAGATGCAGTCAGACATTTTTGAAAATAACGAGGAATACCAGGAACTGAAACTAGCAGCAACCTTTGGCTTTTGTCAGTAAACTCCTGGGAAAGAAAAAAGGGATGACATAAAAGTAAAAGTGAGAATCAGACTTAATAGATCATAAAAGTAAACCTGAGAATCAGGCTTATGATCTGTTTCTTTTTTTTCTCCAGGAAAAACTTCATGCTCTTTACCATGAGTGTACCTTTTGTGATTAAGGGTTTAGCAGTGAATACAAGTAATTCATGTGTTCATATTCGCCCAGGTTAAAACTAATTCTGGGCCGGGTGTGGTGGCTCATGCCTTAATCCTAGCACTTTGGGAGACTGAGGCAGGTGGATCACCTGAGGTTAGGAGTTCGACACCAGCCCGCGCAACATGGCGAAACCCCATCTCTACTAAAAATATAAAAAATTAGCTGGACGTGGTGGCAGGCGCCTGTAATCCCAGCTACTCAGGAGGCTCAGGCAGAAGAATCGCTTGAACCCAGGAGGCGAGGTTGCAGTGAGCCGAGATCACACCACTGCACTCCAGCCTGGGCAACAAGAGCAAAGCTCTGTCTCAAAAACAAACAAACCAATAAAAAACTAATTCTGAGTGCAGGATAGGAAAAACTGAGAGATAGCCATTTATTCAATAGATACTTTTAAAGTGCCTTGTTTGAATTGTTAGACACAGGATTCGGAACTGTACGTCTTGTGTCTGCCAACCTACTTACGTCTTTCAGGGAATATGAACTATTTCCTTCCTCAATTCCAATCATTCTTTTGTATGAGAGCTAATCCAGAAAACTAAACTCTTAAAAAATACAGAATAAAAATAATCTTGCTTAGGATTTTGAAAAACCTTTTTTGTTTTAACATTGTCTCCTTTTAATGAAAATAAGACTGTCCTCAAGAAAATCAGTATTGCTTTCATCCACTAAAATGTTAATATCTCAGTATACATGAGAAGCAACAACATGAAGAAAGCTTTCTGGTTTTTTATTCTGAAAATAGATTATGAAGCAAGGTTGGCAGGTAGGCTGTGGGGTGCTCATTGCAGGTCTAGGATAATTTGCAGGACTATACTCATTACAGGATAGAATTGGTACCATTATAGAATTATATATATAGTAGATATTTCAGACTTGTTTTCATGCATTGACTTATTAGAGTTTATTCTACATGGAGTGTGTTTAATATAAATATAAAAATAAAGAGTAGCTGCCCAGGTACTCTGGAGTGATTGGTTGACTGGTGATAGTCATACACTTCTATCAAAAACATCAGTATAAATTGGGTGCCATGCTATGCTCCTGTAATGCTAGCCTACCTGGGAGGCTGAGGTGGGAGGATTGCTTGAGGCCAGGAGTTTGATTCCAGCCTAGGCAATATAGTGAGACCCTCATCATCTCTAAAAAAAAAAAAAGACACCAGTCTGATGATGATGATAATGATGATGATGATGATTAATTAATTAAATTTTGGAGACAAGGTTGCCCAGGCTGGAATGCAGTGGTGCAATCATGGTTCACCCGCAATCTTGACCTCCCTGACTTAGGTGATCCTCTCACCTTAGCCTCCTGAGTAGCCGAGACTACAGGTGTGCACCACCATGCCTGGCTAATTTATATATATATATGTGTGTGTGTGTGTGTGGGTACATATATATATGTGTATATATACATAAACACATGCAAAAATAAGTAAATAAATACACACACCCACACGTGTATATATATATATATATATATTTTTGGTAGAGACAGGGTTTTGCTGCTGGGACTACAGGTGCGTGCCACCATGCCTGGCTAATTTTTGTAGTTTTTCTGGTAGAGATGGGGTTTTGCCATGTTGCCCAGGCTGGTCTCAAACTCCTGAGCTCAAGCAATCTGCCCACCTTGGCCTCCCAAAGTGTTGGGGTTACAGGTGTGAGCCATTATACCCAGCCAGTCTGGTTATTAGATGAGGACACTGTAGAGTTGCAGAATTTCTTTTTGGTTTCTTTTTTTGAGACACTGGGTCTCATTATATTGCCCAGGGTCAGGCTGAAGTGTAGTGGCTATTCACAGGTAATGCACTACAACCTTGAACTCCTGGGTTTTAAATGGATCCTTCTGCCTCAGCCTCTGTAGTAGCTGGGACTATAGATGTGTGCGACTGTACCCTGCTGAATTGCAGAATTTCTTAATTGCAAACTAGTGCATTTTTGATATTGTACAACTACCCAAAAACTACTAAAAAATTAGAAAGCTGCTTCCCATGGATACCCAGACATTAACATTTTAGCGAATGAAAGCAATACCACTTTTCTCAATGACATTCTTCTCTTCCTTAAGGTGTCCTGTAAAGATCAGTCTAATATGGAAGACTTTCTTAACTGTGACCCATTTTGTTTGGCTTCTTAAAGTTCATTTGAGTAATTCCTCACTTATTTAATGTTGCATAAATGTGAATGCTTGTAAATACCACGGACTGTCTAGGTGCTGGAAATAAAACAGCAAGCAAGACAGAGACATTGCCTTTATGGACCTTACTTTCTGGTGCATGAGTGACAAGGTGGTTAGCAAGCTTTTCTGTGAAGAACCAGATAGTGAACATGTTTCTGTCTCAGCAGGCCTCCTAGAGTCTTAGTAGCAAGTACTCAACTGGTTGCTGTAGTGCAGAAACAGCCCTATACTATATGTAAACAAATGAGTGTGACTGTATTCCAGTAAAACTTTAAGGATACTGAAATTATTAATTTTCATTTACCATGAAATATTTGTCGTCTTTTTCTTTTTCTTTTTTTGCGACAAAGTCTCACTCTGTTGCCCAGGCTGGAGTGCAGTGGCATAATCTCGGCTCACTGCAGCCTCCACCTCCTGGGTTTAAGCGATTCTTGTGCCTCGGCCTCTCACGTAGCTGGGACTACAGGTGCATGCCACCACACCTGACTAAGTTTTGTATTTTTATTAGAGACGCGGTTTTGCCATGTTTACCACGTTGGTCTCCAGCTCCTAACTTCAAGTGATCTGCCCGCCTCGTCCTTCCCAAGTGTTGGGATTACAGGTGTGAGCCACTGTGCCCGGCCAATTAATTGGTATTAAATTCCTTCTGTGTATCAGATACTGCATTATACTCTAGTGTACTTCCTTCTCCAACTTCTGTTATTCTTGGAATGCCAGAATGTCTTTGAATATGGTTTTGAGGCTTCTTATAGCAAGTAAGTATTCCCAATTTTTTTTTTTTGGAGACAGAGTCTCGCTTTTGGCCAGGCTGGAGTGCAGTGGTGCAATCTCGGCTCACTGTATCCTCTGCCTCTTGGGTTCAAGCGATTCTCCTGCCTCAGCCTCCCGAGTAGCTGGGACTACAGGTGCATGCCACCATGCCCAGCTGATTTTTTTTTGTATTTTTAGTAGAGACTGGGTTTCACCATGTTAGCCCTGTGGTCTCGATCTCCTGACCTTGTAATCTGCCCGCCTTGGTCTCACAAAGTGCTGGGATTACAGGCGTCGCGCCCAGCCGTAAGTATTCTTTAATATGGTGTCATAGGAAGACTTGTTGTAAGGCTGGTCCTGGGTATAACTAAGGTAACTTTGGAAAAAGCGCTTTGGTCTAGTCCTCATGTTCTTAAGCTTTATACAGTGAGAAGACTAGGTTATCTGTAGCTCTGTGCACATTTTTAACCTCTGTATGCCTCCATTTCCTCAATTGCCAAATGCTTTTGTCTCGAATACTTTCATTCTACAAATACTGTGTTCAACTCTGTTCTACACCATCATTAATTCAACAGTTATTTTTTGAGTTTCTACGATGTATCTCACAGTGGTTAAGAATATGGACACTAGAGCCTGATTGCTTGTGTTCAAATCCTGGTCCAGCCATTTCCTATGTGCCTAAACTAAGTTAGGCAATCTGGAAGTTACTCAGTTTCTGTGTGCCTCAGGGAGACTCAGGTAAAATGGGCATAATAATAGCCTACCTTGTAGGGTTGTTTAGAGGATTAAGTGCGTCATAAATTTCCCTAAAAAGGTGCTTGGTTTACAGTAAGTGTTCAAAAAATGTTGTTGCTACTGTCATTGCTATTCCCATTTGTCAGGCACTGAAGATACAGGATAAATGTGTCTTTGCCCTAGAGGGACTCATAATCTAGTGGGTGGCCGGGAGTTGTGGCTCGTGCCTGTAATCCCAGCACTTTGGGAGGCCAAGGCGGACAGATCACGAGGTCAAGTGATTGAGACCATCCTGGTCCACATGGTGAAACCCTGTCTCTAAGTTAGCCGGGTGTTGCCTATAATCCCAGCTACTTGGGGAGGCTGAGGCAGGAGAATCACTTGAGCCTGAGAGGCGGAGGTTGCAGTGAGCCAAGATTGCACCATTGCACTCCAGCCTGAGCAAAAAGAGCGAAACTCTGTCAAAAAAAAAAAAAATAAATAAAATAAAATTCAAATCTAGTGGGTAAGACAAATAAGTCACTAGGCTATTTTAGTGCAATATAAGAGATGGTTCGAAAGAAGTACTGAGATGGGAAAGATGGGAAATGCATGCTGGCAGAGGGACCAGCTTGAGCAAAAAAGAAGGTGTAAAAAGAATGGCAGATAATTGAGGCCAGAGTTTAAGGAGCTTAGAGGTGGGCGGTGGAAACAAGGAGTTGGAGAGTCAAAATGCCTTTTGACTTACGATGGGGTTATGTCCTGATGAACCCACTGTTAATTGAAAATATTGCTAAGTTGAAAGTGCGTTTGATACACCTGACCTCTCAAACACCGTAGCTTAGCCTAGCCTGTGTTCTCAGACACTTTCCATTAGCCTATAGTTGGACAAAATCGTCTAACACAAAGCTGATTTTTAAAAAAGTATTGAATATCTCATGTAATTTACTCATGTAATTTATTGAATGCTGACCTGAAGGTGAAAAACAGGATGGCTGTATGGGCACTCCATGTACGATTTCTACTGAATGCATATTACTTTCACACCATCATAAAGTAAAAGCATCATTAAGTCAAACCGTCCTAAGTCAGGGACCATCTGTACCTAGGACAGTCTGTACTGTTCTACTTACAGCACTTCTGACGACAAATATGTTGGGTTTTCCCCCTAACATCAACCAATTCTTTTATACCAGCTGGGCATCCTTGTGTTGAGTTCAATTCTGATGCTATTTACCAGGAGTTATGACCTACAAGTTAAGGGCCCAGTCCCACAAGGCTGCTCCCACAGACGTCAGTCGCAAGTCCCAGTCGCAGGCCTCCTGTACTTCTCAGCTGTCAGCTGTAAACTGAAGGTTACTGTGACCTGCTCCTTGTGGTCAGTAATTTGCTAGAATGGCTCACAGAACTCAAGAACACATTTTATGTATTATTACAGGTTTGTGATAAAGGATACAACCTGGGGACAGCCAATGGAAGAGATAAATAGGGCAAGGGACGTGGAGCTTTCATGCCCTCTCTGGGTGCACCAGCCTCCTAGCACTTAGATGCCTCCTAGCACTTAGATCTGTCCACCATTTCAGAAGCTCTCCAAGCTCTATTTAGGGTTTCAGGGAGGTGCTATTACTTAGCCATGATTGATTATATCGTTGGCTGTTGGTGATTAACACAATCTCCAGCCTCTCTCCCCACCCTGGAGGTGGGGGGGAGGGTAGAGCTAAAAGTTCTAACCTTCTAATCAAGCCTCAGTGTTTCTGCCCTGAAGCTCTCTGAGGGACTCCCAGCCACCAGTTATCTCATTAGCATGCAAAAGACACTGTTACCACTCCGGAGATTCCAAGGGTCTTAGAAGCTCGTGTCAGGAACTGGAAACTACCAATTATTACATTATAACAAAAGATGCTTCTGTCCCCCTATACCAAGGGTTTTAGGAGCTATGTGCTAGAAACCAGGGCTGAAGACATTCATTTCTTATACTATAGTGTCACAGAGAAGTTGTACTAATAGTTTGGAGTTAGATTGTAAAGGGCTATGTATGCCATGCTTTAGAATTTGGAATTTGGACATTATCCTATAGGTAGAGGAGAACAGTCTGTATTTATTTTTATTTGGAAAGAATTTCAAGCTTATGGAAAAATGGCAAAACTAAAACGTTTTATTTTATGAATTTCTGTTTTTCAGAACACTTGTATACTTGTTACTCAGATTTGTCTGTTAACATTTTGTGTTCAAATCCTGGTCCAGCCATTTCCTATGTGCCTAAACTAAGTTAGGCCATCTGGAAGTTACTTATCTTTGTATGCCTTGGGGAGACTCAGGTAAAATGGGCATAATAATGGCCCATGTTGCTTCATTTGCAAGCTTGCTCTTTCTCTCTGAATACGTATAGATAAAGATACATAATTTTATGTGAATCATTTGAAGTTGTTACATACATCATGACCCTTTACCCTTAAATACTTGAGTATGTATTTCCCAGAATAGGGATATTCTCTTTCATATCCACAGCATAGTTATCTGCAGAGAGGAGCTCAGTCGGGGAGTCCCTAACCCAGAGGTGCTAGAGGAATTAAAGACACACACACAGAAATATAGAGGTGTGGAGTTGGAAATCAGGGGTCTCATAGCCTTCAGAGCTGAGAGCCTGGAACAGAGATTTACCCATGTATTTATTAACAGCAAGCCAGTGATAAGCGCTGTTTCTATAGATTATAGATTAACTAACAGTATTCCTTATGGGAAGCAAAGGGGTAGGCTCTGGCTAGTTATCTGCAGCAGGAGCATGTCCGTAAGGCACAGATCGCTCATGCTATTGTTTGTGATTTAAGAATGCCTTTAAGTGGTTTTCCGCCCTGCATGGGCCAGGTGTTCCTTGCCTTCATTCCAGTAGACCCACAACCTTCCAGTGTGGGCGTCATGGCAATCACGAATATGTCACAGTGCTGCAGAGATTTTGTTTATGGCCAGTTTTGGGGCCAAGTTAATGGCCAGATTTTGGGGAGCCTGTTCCTAACAGTTACCAACATCAGTAAATTTAACATTGATATTTTGATCTGAAGTTCATTGGTTGATTCTATAATGTCCTTTATAGAAATTTTCCTCTTCCAGTTCAGGATATAGTGTAGGGTAGGTATTACATTTAACTGTTGTTTCTCTAATGTAGAACATTTCCATGGCTTTTCTTTGTCTTTTTTTTTTTTTAAATGTCGCTGTCATAATACAGACCCTGCTCCCTTTAAAAAAAGAAATAGGACATTCCTCATTTTCTGTTTATCTGATGTTTCCTCATGATTAGATTCAGATTACACATTTTCAGTTGGAATATTGCATGGGTGGTAATAATAAAGTAGCACTTCTGGATATTCATTTGTCCCTCATTGGTAGTGTTAATTTTGTCACCCGGTCAAGGTATTGTCTGATTTCTCAACTCTAATTCTTTGTGTGTGTGTACATGCATGCCCTTGCAACTAATAGTCTATAGGTAGACACTTTAAGACCATGCGTGGAGCGGGGCACGGTGGCTCACACCTGCTATCCCAGCACTTTGGGACACTGAGGCAGGTGGCTCATGAGGTCAGGATATTGAGACTGTCCTGGCTAACATAGTGAAACCCTGTCTCTACTAAAAATGCAAAAAATTAGCCGGGCGTGGTGGCACGCACCTGTAGTCCCAGTTGCTCAAGAGGCTGAGGCAGGAGAACAGCTTGAACTTGGGAGGCGGAGGTTGCAGTGAGCTGAGATCGTGCCACTGCGTTCCAGCCTGGGCAACACAGTGAGACTCCGTCTCAAAAACAACAACAACAACGAAAAAAAAACCCAAAATACTTTTTGTGGCAAAGGGTCTCACTAAGTTGCCCAGGCTAGTCTTGAACTCATAGCCTCACGATATCTTCCCTCCTCGGCCTCTCAAATTGCTGGGATTATGTGAGCCACCATGCCCGACCTCATTTGTGTTTAGTAGGGAAAAAAAGAATATAATTATGTAATTGTTGGAGAGCCATAAACTATAACTGATAACACTGGTTGCCCCAGGGGAAGGAAATGGGTATTTGGGGCATACAGTAGTATGCAGAGACTTCACTATATCCTCTTATATTCTGTGCCTTTTGAATTGTGAACCATATGAATACATTATCTACTGTATTTTTAAAGATAGCATTAAATATACTTTTTACTTCTCATTTTTTAAGACTAGTCAAGTGTAGTAGTTTAACTAACTACTTAAAATGTCAGTATGAATTACCTAGGGAATCTTCTCAAAGTACATATTCTGATGGACTAGGTCTGTGGTGGGGGGAAAGAGTAGAGCAAGTTTGATCTGTAACTGACGGTGAACACTCAATTGAGAAAACTCATTACCTTTGGACGAGCTTAAGTTTACATTTCAAAAAAAACAGAGAGATGGCAATCAACCGTTAAACACAGGTATGCGGATGACAATTTCCAGAAGCAGTATGACACAATGGGAAGAACTCAAGTTAGAGCTGATTTGTTTTTCTAAGACCACCAGAGCGAGTACTAAAGAACCAGCGAGTAGGCAAGGCTAGGAGCAAAACCGCAAATTTATTTTTGGTCACCCAGCTTCAGGGAAGAAGGTGTGGGGGGTGAGGTCCGTTGGTCTCCAGCAGAGGAGGCCGAGGGAGTCACGCGGTGGAGCTCTCGGCGAAGTTCCTGAGGCAGTCCCGGCAGGAGTGGGGGCTGAGGAGGTTCGCGCGGCGCGCCTGCCGGGAGCAGCTTTTCTAGGAGTGGGAGGGCAATAGGCGGGACAGGGTGTGTCGGGGGGCGTTCTGTAGGTGCGGCCAGGTAAATCTTGGTCTCTTTGGATTGACGTCACCTGGCGCATGCCCGGTTGATCTGCACCTTCCCGGCTCCGGCTACATTTTCGCTAGCGCGGGAAAAGTTGGTGATGAAGAACCCGGAAGTGCTCCATCTTTCCTCCGTTCTTCCAGACAAGAGCTTCAGCTCCACCCTAGGTGGTTCTACCACTCATTAGTGAGCAAGCCACTTACTGTTTCTGAGCCTGTTTCCTCTTCCATAAAATGGAGGTATTTCCACCTGCCTACTTCTGTGGGTTACTGTATTGATCACATGAAATAATGGTTATAAAAGCTCTCTAAAAAATTATGAAGTACTTTATAATATATATTTAAACAATAAAGTATTACAAAAATAAAGATGTCAAGAGAGGGATGTGGTTATTAGTGGAAGATGATGAATTTAGGCCTTTCTATTTTGAAGTAAAGTGACACAGATTTAGAATTCATCTCTCTAAATAGAGGTAATTATAAGTCACAAAAGTGGAACAGATCTCTGAAGGATGAACATTCAACAAATAGGCCGGGTGTGGTGGCTCATGCCTGTAATCCCAGAACTTTGAGAGGCTGAGGTGGGCAGATCATAAGGTCAGGAGATCGAGACCATCCTGGCCAACATGGTGAAACCCTGTCTCTACTTAAAAAATATATATACAAAAAATTAACTGGGTGTGGTGGTGCGTGCCTATAGTCCCAGCTACTTGGGAGGCTCAGGCAGGAGAATCGCTTGAACCCAGGAGGCGGAGGTTGCAGTAAGCCTAAATCACGTCACTGCACTCCAGCCTGGAGACAGAGTGAGACTCAGTCTCCAAAAAAAAAAAAAAACCTTTAACAAATAGAAGTATAATACCGCAGAACTGGCAAGGACCCTGAAGGTCATCTAAGCCTTTGCTACGCTGCATCACTTGTATTGAAAATGCTGAGAATCTCAGGTCCCCCACCACAGACCTAGTCCATCAGAATATGTACTTTGAGAAGATTCCCTAGGTAATTCATACTGACATTTTAAGTTTAAGGAGCACTGATCTAGGCCATCTTCATTATTTTTCAGATAATAAAACTGAGGCCTTAAGTAAAGGGATTTACCCATGTTCACATTGTTAATAAGTAGCAAAATCAGGATTTGGACACAGGCTTGATCTCCTGGGCTGGGTACACCATGTATTCGCTTTCCGGACACCCCGTTTCAAAACTTTTGAGACATCTTTGCCTTTCAAACTTCCCATGTTCCCACTCCCATTTCTAATTGGCCATCTAGATCCATCAATTCTTTCTTCTCAATTTCTTTGGCATACTCTACTCTTTTCCACCCACTTCATTCACTGCCCTAAAGCTACTGTTGTTCATACTGGGAAAAACCAGCTTCCCTCTCCTGTGCATGTATCAACTTCCTCTTCTGCAAACAAGAGTGCACTTTCAAATAGTAAGCTCTATTTAATTCCTTAAGAAGGTGCAAGTCATTAAAAAGCATTAAACTTTAACATGCTAATTTCAGGCAGAATTTGTATTTGAAACCCATCAAAATTAGCAGCTATAACTGTAATTCTAACTCAAAATCTTCACTTCCATTCTTTCTTTCCTATTACCTCCTTTTCTTTGCCCTAGAACTAACTTTTATGTAACAAGGTCCTCCGATTCTAATCAAACTTTACTAAAATACAGTTTATCATCCTTCAGTACCCTCGGGGGATTCATTCCAGGAACAGCCACTACCCGAATCCCCCACCACCACAGATAAAAAAATCTGCTGGTCGGTTGCGGTGGCTCACGCCTGTAATCCCAGCACTTTGGGAGGCGGAGGCGGGTGGATCACGAGGTCAGAAGATGGAGACCATCCTGGCTAACACCGTGAAACCCCGTCTCTACTAAAAATACAAAAAATTAGCCAGGCATGGTGGTGGGCGCCTGTAGTCCCAGCTACTCGGGAGGCTGAGGCAGGAGAATGGTGTGAACCCTGGAGGCAGAGCTTGCAGTGCGCCGAGATGGCGCCACTGCACTCCAGCCTGGGTGACAGAGCGAGATTTTGTCTCAAAAAAAAAAAAAAAAAAAAAAACAAATCTGCAGATGCCTTCAGTCCCTGAATGGCATAGTATGTATATAACCCATGCAACATCTTCCTGTATACTTTAAATCATCTCTAGATTACTTATCTCATGCAAGGTAAACGCTGTGTAAATAGTTGTTACATAGTATTGAGTTTTTTGGTACTTTTAAAAAATTGTTGTGTTTTGGTTTTGGTTTTTGTCAGGCTAGTCAAGTGAGGAACTGGAAGTGGAGAAGGAACAAAGAAATCTCTTACTGGTTCTGATCAACTAGTTGTGAACACAGCTGCATTTGGACTAGCCTACTGAGATTTTTTTTTTTTTCCTGAATATTTTCTATCTGTAATTGGTTGAATCCAGAATCCACAGATGCAGAGGGCCTGCTGTAAATTCACAGAATCATCTATTGAATTTATAGCTCTTGCCATCTACATTCTCATGCCTTTATAATTCTCTCCTATATATTCCATCCTAAGAAACCAAATTATTTCAACATTTCTTGAGTACTTATGAAAAAGTTTTTAAAAATTAGGCAGGCATGGTGTCTTTGGCCTATAGTCCTAGCTACTTTGGAGGCTGAACCGGGAGGGTTGCTTGAGCCTGAGAGTTTGAGGCTGCAGTGAGCTATGATTGTGCTACCTCTCTCCAGCCTGGATGATAGAGTGAGACCCTGTCTCTATAACCACCAGCCCCCCCAACCAAAAAAAGCCACAAACGCTAAACACACTGACTGTATAAACTGTACTTAAAAAAAAACCCCACAAACTAATAGTAGATCTTGGAAATTATTCCATATCCGTGATCAAAGAGCTGCCATGTTATTTATTCTTTATGGTCACATAGCATTTCACTGTAGGATATATCATAATTTAGTCCCCTATTGATGTACATTTCAGTTTTTTCTAGTTTTTTGTTTTTGCTAATAAGCAACGCTGTATTACATCTATCATATTGCTGAATCAAATAATATATGCATTTGTAATTTTTTTAAATTTTAGTTTTTTTTCGTTTTTGTTTTTCAGACAGATTCTCACCCTGCTGCCCAGGCTGGAGTGCAGTGGCTTGATCATGGCTCATTGAAACCTCAACCTCCTGGGCTCAATCGATCCTCCCACCTCAGCCTCCCAAGTAGCTGGGTTACTGGCATGCACCACCATAGCCAGCTAATTTCTAAGTTTTTCATAGAGATGGAATCTCCCTAAGTTGCCCCAGGCTGGTCTTGAACTCCTGGACTCAAGTGATCCTCCAACACTGGCCTCCCAAAGTGCTGGGATTACAGTTATGGGCCACTGCCCCCAGCCTGCATTTGTAATTTTGATAGATGTTGTCAGATTGCCATCTGTTATGGATGTCTGTTTGAATATCTGTTTGAATATTTGTCCCCCCCAAAATCCATGTTGAAATTTAGTCCCCAGTAGGGCAGTACTGAGAGGTAGGGCCTTTAAGAAGTGACACCATGATACCATACCTCTGCCCTGATGAATAGATTAATCCATTTATGTATTAATGGGTTAATGGGTTAGTGGGTTAATGGGTTATCATGGGAGAAGAACTGGTGACTTTATAAGAAGAGAGGCCTGAGTTAGCACGTTGGTGCTCAGCTCCCTTGCTATGTGTACCCTGCAAATCCTCAACCAGTAAAAAGACTCTCACCAGGGGCTGCCCCTCGACCTATGTTATCAGATTTTTTGGTCTGTGCCAATTTTAGTGTAGTTTTTAACTTGCATTTCTCTTATGAGTGAGGTTGAGAATCTTTTCATATTTAAGAGCTATTTGTATTTATTTTTCTGTGAATTGTCTGTTAATGTTTGTTGCCATTTTTTTCTGTTGGGTTGTTGGACTTTTGATTTCTAGGAATTCTTTATGTTTTAGTGAAATTGCCTTTTTTATATGAATTAAAATTTTTTCTTAGGTTTTTTTTCCTTTGACTTTGCATAAGGTAGTTTTTCCCATGCCTAATTTTAAAGTGTTTTATGTAGTAATTTTCTTTTATAGCTTCTGAATATCATTTTAGACCTTTGTGTTTATAAAATAATTTTTCATGGTTTCTTTGGGTACTTTCTGCTTTATTTACGTTAAATATTTTTAAACCTTCTGGAATTTAATGTAAGGCATAGTATATGTGTGTGTGTGTGTGTGTGTGTGTGTGTATGTATGTGTGGGTATTTTTGATGGCTACCCTATTGCCCTAACACCTTTATTGATTAGTTCTCTTTTTTCCCTAGAGGTTATCTTTGACTTGTTTATCTGTTTTGTCAATTTTCTCTTCATCCCTAACCACATCCATTATCTAATTAGTTATCCCAGTAAGCTCAGTTTTTCTTTAGGCTCCTATATGTTCTTATATTTTCTTTCTGTTCCTATTGATAATACTTTAAACCATTTTTATTGTAGAAATTTCAATGTCTATGGAAATGTATATTTTATATATTAATATATTCATCAATATATCATTGTATGTTGAAATGCAAGTTGTGTGTGTGTGTGTTTGTGTGTATAGAGAGAGACAGAGAGAGATTGAGAGAGGAATATAATGAACTCCCAGGTACCTATTACCCCACTTCAATAACTATTAACTCATGGTAGATCTTGTTTAATCTATATGCCTACCTGCTTGTCCTCCTTTCCTCCCTCCAATTATTTTAAAGCAAATTACAGACATGCTATTTACTCAACATCTGGACCTCTGATAGCTATTTTCTGTCTTCAGTTTTTATCTTCTCTAGGTCATACTGTGTAACTGTGTGTTTCTTCGTTGGTCTTATATTTCTTTTTTTTTTCTTTTTCTTTTGGTCTTATGTTTCTAAATGCTGAAATTTACCTGAAAATTTACCAGAAATTTGCCCTTTTCTTTTTTTTTTTTTTTGAGACGGAGTCTCGCTCTGTCGCCCAGGCTGGAGTGTGGTGGTGCGATCTCGGCTCACTGCAAGCTCCACCTCCTGGGTTCATGCCATTCTCCTGCCTCAGCCTCCCGAGTAGCTGGGACTACAGGCACCTGCCACCGCGCCTGGCTAATTGCTTGTATTTTTTTTTTTTTTATTAGAGACGGAGTTTTACCGTGTCAGCCAGGATGGTCTCGATCTCTTGACCTTGTGATCCGCTCGCCTCGGCCTCCCAAAGTGCTGGGATTACAGGCATGAGCCACTATGCCCGGCAAATTTGCCCTTTTCATGTGTACAAACTCTAGTTCTTTAGTAAGATCATATACTCTGAAATTAGGTAGTAATTCGTGATAATAGTCTGTAAAGGCAATACCAAGATAAAATAGAAGAAAGGGGGAAACGAGGGGCAGGGGAGAGAGACACTTGCAGAGGGCAGTAGTGGATCTGCCTGTTTCTTAGGGTAACACTACCTGGCGGAAAAATGGGGTGCGGGGAAGGCAAGTTTTGGGGCCTTTCACTGAGTTTGGGGGTAAATAGGGTAGAAATAAGAAACCCAGAGCCAAAATGTATAAGAAATGTAGAAAGTTCAGAGTTGTAGTTTGTTTTTTCCTGTTGAGAAGCCTGTTTTATAATTTAGTGCTTAGTAAATGACTGCATTAAATTCCGATTGATTTGAACTTGGTGGGAGAGCAGAGTTAATTTCAGAATAAAGGCTTTAGTTCCAAAGTTGTGTAATTTGTGCCAGAGAAAGCTCTCAATTAGCAACCAAAACTATGAAGTGCTTTGTGAGAGATTAGGGTTGTTGGGATTGTTTGTTTAAATCTGTAACTTGGTTGGCACTATTTGCTTATAGCCAATAGCCCCAGGCTCTAGTTTTAAAGCATTCTTGTGTTCTTTCAAAATTTTCACAGTGAGGCTTTCAGGTTGGATCAAAGGATTAGGAAAATATAGGTGCTATAATATAGAGAGCTCCTTTCTGTTTTTTTTTTTTTAAACTGACTTGAATTTATCAAGCTTAAATTCTTAGTTCAGTAGTTGAGTATCTTTACATTCTGTGGAAATGTGGAAAACCAGTTTCCCCCAGGTTTATATTTGTTACCTCTCAAAAAGTTATAACAAAATAACAGTAATATAAATTTGCCGGAAATAATCTGGGCCTTAATTCTTGCCTGCGGTAGAACCTGGTCTCAGGCTGAGAGGAAATGTCTGACCTGAGAAAGAAATGGAACCGGGAGTTGAGCATGGGAATGAAAGAAGGTGGATAGGACAAGTTTGACTACATTTCCAAAGGCAAATACTGTTTTAAGAAATTATCTCATAATATCTGTGTTTATCTGAATCAGGGGTCAGCAAACTGTGACTAACAATGGCTGGTTTTTGTAACAACCTATAAGCTAAGAATGGTTATATTGTTAAAGAATCGTTAGCAAACTAAAAAAGAAGAGTATGTAGACAGACTGGGTGTGCACTGAAAAGCTTAGAAGATTTACTCCCTGATCTACATTATTCAAGGTATATAGTAATATTTCTTTATGTGAACATTAAACATTTCTTGTTCTTTTGTTTGTTTCGTATCATCATTTTCAATGACCTTTTAAAATAACTGGGAATATGGTTTTCCATTGTATTTTTACATTGTACCACAATGTAAGAGTGTTACTCAGTTTTTGCTTTTATAGCAATACTGGAATAAACATATTTGCACACAATTTTATCACTTGTGAAATGCTTGGTAAAACTTTATTTGCATTTTACAACGTGCTAATTTTTGCTACATTGCCCTCTCTCCAAAGCGGCCGGTTTTATGTTCTCCTCACTTTGTTGTCCCTTCCTGGGTCAGCCCCAGTAGAGACTAAAATTGTTTGACTCTTTAATCAGATCGGTCCCTTTAATTATCTATTACTCCATAGCAAACAAAAACTTGAGTGGCTTAAAATGACATCATCATCATTAATTTTGCTCAGAAATCTGCAGTTTGGTCTGAGCTTGGTGGGAACGACTTGTCTGCTTATTATCTTGATGTCATTTCTTGAGGCTTGGAGCCTCAGGACATGGTCACTTAGATGTCTGGCTGCCTGCTGGAATCTCAGCTGAGGCTGTGGAGAGAACACCTATGAAGCCCATGTGACTGGTTGGCTTCCTCACAGTATAGTCACTGGGTTCCAAGGAAGAACATCCCAAAAGGACCAGGTGGAAGCCATGTCACCTTTCCTCATTTAGCCTCAGAAGTCACGTAGCTTCATTTCTGCCCACATTTAAGGGGGAGGAAACATAGACCTCCCTTATTCATGGATGACAGGGGTGGCAGCATTACATTGTGAGAGAGCATGTCAGATGGGATGTATTGGGGCAACCAATTTGGAAACTGCGGTCGGCCACAAGGTGGAATATTTATTTTGATGTGCGTAGTTTAAAATTATGGGTGTGATTATACATCTTTTCACATGTTCATTGACTAGTTCCATTACTTTTCCTTTTCCTTTGACCTGCCTTTTCTTTTTCTTTCTTTCTTTCTTTTTTTTTTTTTTTTTGAGATGGAGTCTCACCCTGTCACCTAGGCAGGAGTCCTATGGGCTCACTGCAACCTTCCCCTCCAGGGTTCAAACGATTCTCCTGCCTCAGCCTCCCTAGTACCTGGGATTACAGGCGTCTGCCACCATTCCCAGCTAACTTTTGTATTTTTAGTAGAGACGGGGGTTTCACCATGTTGCCCAGGCCGGTCTCGAACTCCTGACCTCGTGATCCGCCCGACTCAGCCTCCCAAAGTGCTGGGATTACAGGCATGAGCCACCGTGCCTGGCCTGACCTGCCTTTTCATATCCTTTGCCCCTTTTTCATTGGTCTCTAGGTTATTGATTATTGGTTACATTATTGATGTGTAATAACCCCCCCCCTTTTTTTTGAGATGGAGTCTTGCTCTGTTGCCCAGGCTGGAGTGCAGTGGTGTGATCTCGACTCACTGCAAGCTCTGCCTCCCGGGTTCACGCCATTCTCCTGCCTCAGCCTCCTGAGTAGCTGGGACTACAGGCGCCTGCCACCACGCCTGGCTAATTTTTTTGTATTTTTAGTAGAGACGGGGTTTCGCCATGTTAGCCAGGATGGTCTTGATCTCCTGCCTTGGCCTCTTAAAGTGCTGGGATTACAGGCATGCGCCACTGCGCCCCGCCAACTCTTATAGATTAAGCGAATCAGACTGAAACTCGATTTAGAAGGTACTTCCCTGTGGCCCTGGGAGTTGAGAAAGTTGTGTGTGGGATGGTTTAGTTTGGTGATGGTGGGGATTTATGGAGTAATTATATTTAAGAACCATGCTACTTTTGTTTTTTAAGCAAGTGATCCAGCAAGGGAAGGTGAATGGGAGCCATTTCCTTGTCTTTTGGTTATCAGCCTCTCTGAATCACTCTCCAGTGCTTGATGCAGAACAAGATTCAGGGCATATCAGTTCTCTTTGGTCATTAATATATCTCAGAAGCCAGAGAATTTTAGATGCATACAAAGGAAAGGTAAAATATTTCACTACTGAAAATGGCTTTGAGTTCTGTCAGTTCTGGTGTGTGATCTGACTGGTTTTTTTAATCTTGCTTTCCCCTATATTGAGGTTCAAAACTGTATCAACAAATATAGATTGACCCTACAGAAATGATCATTTTCTAAAATGTGGGTATGTTTAAAAAAGTGAAACATTTCTTTTATCTTGCCACTAAGTTAGAATGTTACTCCTCAACTACTAACCTGCCATGGGATAAATCCTTAATAAACATTACAGTATAATTTCTTTCCCTAGTTGTAATCTTTGACAGTTTTAAAGGGATGGGCTGATGTTTGCCATCATAGTACTCATTTTAAGTATAGTTTGATCAAGACTTAGATTGTGTCAGCAGGGTCTGTATCCCACATCTCTTGACTCTGCTCTCTTCCTTGTTGGTTTCATTCCCTGGCTTCACTGTGATGGAAAGATGACTGACAGGATATCTAGCCCTGTGTCCTTCTAGGTTCAGGGCCAGTGGGGAAAAAAAAGAACTCATGGTCAGACGCAAGGGCTCATGCCTGTAATCCCAGCACTTTGGGAGGCCAAGGCGGGTGGATCATTTGAGGTCAGGAGTACGAGACCAGCCTGGCCAAAATGGCAAAACCCCGTCTATACAAAAGATACGAAAATTAGAAGGTGTGGTAGTGTGCACCTGTAGTCCCAGCAACTTGGGAGGCTGAGGCAGGAGAATCGCTTGAGACCAGGAGGGAGAGGTTGTAGTGAGCTGAGACTGCGCCACTGCACTCCAGCCTGGGTGACAGAGCAAGATTCCATCTAAAAAAAAAAAAAAAAAAAAAAAAAAAACTCTCAACAGTTTAATTTCTGGGTCTTTCATTAGCCCTAGTTGGATCATATGTTATGATCAGGGGAATAGAATGTGCTGATTGATTGGCCTGAGCTGAATCGCATGAACATCTCTGATGCTGCAGGTAGAGTTAACTGTACTGGAATGGACTGTGGATCTACAAGGCCATAAACAAAACAAACAAAAATATAAAAACAAAACAAAAAAGTTGTTTGTATTCTACTGTTAAGTTTTAAAGCAGATTTCTTTTTTTTTTTGGAGGCACAGTCTCACTCTGTCGCCCAGGCTGGAGTGCAGAGGCGCCATCTCAGCTCACTGCAAGCTCTGCCTCCCGAGTTCACTCCATTCTCCTGCCTCAGCCTCCGGAGTAGCTGGGACTCCAGGCACCCGCCACCACGTTTGGCTAATTTTTTGTATTTTTAGTAGAGACGGGGTTTCACCGTGTTAGCCAAGATGGTCTTGATCTCCTGACCTCGTGATCTGCCTGCCTTGGTTTCCCAAAGTGCTGGGATTACAGGTGTGAGCCACCGCGCCCGGCCTAAAACAGCTTTCTAAGAAAATTACTGGTATTAAGAAGCAAAACAACTATTCTAGGTTTTTTGGAAGCACTGGTTTACAGTCATACTAATGAGTATGACTGTAATACTATTATTTTTATTTTTTTACTAAAGCAGATGTTTCTCTTTGTTTTTTTGAGACAAGGTCTCACTGCATTGCCCGGTCTGGAGTACATTGGCGTTATCATGGCTCACTGCAGCCTTGGCTTCCTGGGCTCGAGTGATTCTCGCACCTCAGCCTCCTGGGTAGCTAGAACTACATTCATGCGCCACCATGCCCAACTAATTTTTGTGGAGATGGAGTTTTGCCATGTTG
Organism: Rhinopithecus bieti; assembly: GCF_001698545.2. Lineage (NCBI taxonomy): Eukaryota > Metazoa > Chordata > Mammalia > Primates > Cercopithecidae > Rhinopithecus > Rhinopithecus bieti. The sequence goes on from NW_016812602.1 coordinate 119,414, forward strand.
CCCAGGCTGGTCTTAAACTCCTGGGCTCAAGCGATGTGCCCTCCTTGGCCTCCCAAAGTGCTGGGATTATAGGTGTAAACCACCATGACCAGCCAGGTTTTTCAGATTTACTATGCATACCACTTAATTCTTGCGTTAGAATCTGTATTTGAAAGATTTGTAAGAAGTTAAGGAATTTAGGGTCATATTGCTTTGCCCACTGCCAACATTTCAGGTAGTTGAATTGTGCCCTATAATCTGTCTATCCCCCAAAGCAAAGCTGAATAGAGTTTGATTTTGTATGTTAGTGAATGTTTTTAACCTTTATATAAGGATGTGATAGGTAGTGTTTCAAATATTTTAAAGCCATGTTAATTTAAAAATTAAAATCCCCTATTCAGCTCTGGGGATGGATGTTACTAGAGCACAACTCAGCCACCTAAAGCTACCACTATAGTATAATGCACAAAGAACATTTTAAAACAGTGAAAGTATAAAGTAGAGCATTTGAGGAAGTTTTGGAGATTGCTTGACCACATGACTATTCACAATAGCAAAGACATGGAATCAACCTAGATGCCCGTCAATGGTAGACTGGATAAAGAAAATGTTATACATATACACTATGCAATACTACACAGCCAGAAAAAAGAATGAGATCATGTCCTTTGCAGCAGCATGGTTGGAGCTGGATTCTATTATCCTAAATGAATTAATGCAGAAGCAGAAAACAAAAAACTTCATGTTCTCTCTTATAAGTACACATGGACACAAAGAAGGGAACAGTAGATACTGGGGCCTATTTGAGGGGTGGAGCATGAGAAGAGGTTGAGGATTTAAAAACTAGGTATTGGGCATTATGCTGATTACCTGGGTGGGAAAATTATCTGTACCCCAAACCCTGAGACATGCAGTTTACCCATGTAACAAAACCTGTGTATGTACCTCTTGAGCCTAAAAGTTGCCAAAAAAAAAAAAAAAAAAGTTAGGCGATCTTAGGAAGTTAGACAGAGTCTCGCTCTGTCGCCCAGGCTGGAGTGCAATGGCCGGATCTCAGCTCACTGCAAGCTCCGCCCCCCGGGTTTACACCATTCTCCTGCCTCAGCCTCCCAAGTAGCTGGGACTACAGGCGCCCGCCACCTCGCCCGGCTAGTTTTTTTGTATTTTTTAGTAGAGACGGGGTTTCACCGTATTAGCCAGGATGGTCTCGATCTCCTGACCTCGTGATCCGCCCGTCTGGGCCTCCCAAAGTGCTGGTATTACAGGCTTGAGCCACCGCGCCCAGCCGGAATGTTATCTTAAAGAGTAATTCAAAGTTTATGTAAATTTTAATTTTTTTGTGTAAATTTTATTTACTCAGAATGTTTTTACTTTCTTGAGATATTTGAACCAATTTAGATCATAAAAAAGTTTGGCTTAAATACCTGTTGCTGGACCATTAATTCTAAACAGACCAGGAATTCTGTTTAGAAAAGATCAAAGCATTGATATTTATGCTTGATGGTGCCTCTAGGATGTGCAGTACCACTAGACCATATACCCAAGAGCAGTTGAAGGATGAGCCTTGAGGATTTCCTGTAGGCTAAAAGTGCTATTAAGACTTATCCCGTTTCAGGCCGGGCGCGGTGGCTCAAGCCTGTAATCCCAGCACTTTGGGAGGCCGAGACGGGCGGATCACGAGGTCAGGAGATGGAGACCATCCTGGCTAACATGGTGAAACCCCGTCTCTACTAAAATACAAAAAACTAGCCAGGCGAGGTGGTGGCGCCTGTAGTCCCAGCTACTCGGGAGGCTGAGGCAGGAGAATGGCGTGAACCCGGGAGGCGGAGCTTGCAGTGAGCTGAGATCTGGCCACTGCACTCCAGCCTGGGTGACAGAGCGAGACTCTGTCTCAAGAAAAAAAGACTTATCCCGTTTCAGTCATTAGGCAGGTTTTTAGATGTGAAGTGCCCTGTGTTCTCCAGCCATCTGGTGGGTGGGCATCAGAATCTGGTAAGGGTGTCAGACCACTCAGAACCATTGCAAGGCCTAAGAAAAACCAAGTTTTAAATTTTAATTAAGTCCTACTTATCAGTTTCATCTTTTATGAATTATGCTTTTGGTGTTGTATCTAGAAAGTCATCACAAACCCAAGATCACCGAAATTTTTTCCTATATTATCTTCTAGGAGTTTTATAGTTTTGCATTTTTACTGAGGTCTCTGATTCATTTTGACTTAATTTTTGTGAAAAGTGTAAGATCTGTGTCTACATTCATTTTTTTTTTTTTTTGCATGTGAATGTCCACTTTCAGCACCATTTGTTGAAAAGACTTGGCTGTTGTCTTTGAATTGTCTTTGAGCCTTTATCAAAGAACAGTTGACAGTATTTGTGTAAGTGTATTTCTAGGCTCTCTATTCTGTTCTCATCTATTTGTCTCTTCTTTTGCCGATGCCATCCTGCCTTGATTACTGTAGCTTTATAGTAATGTCAGTCCTCTGACTTTGTTCTTTCATTTTTTTTTTTTTTTTTGAGACGGAGTCTTGCTCTGTCACCTAGCTGGAGTGCAGTGACATGATCTCAGCTCACTGCAACCTCTGCCTCCCTTGTTGAAGCGATTCTCCTGGCGCAGCCTCCTGAGTAGCTGTGATTACAGGTGTGTGCCACCACGCCTGGCTAAGATTTTGTATTTTTAGTAGAGATGGGGTTTCGCCATGTTAGCCAGGCTGGTCTCGAACTCCTGTTCAGGTGATCCACCCACCTCGGCCTCCCAAAGTGCTGAGATTACAGGCATGAGCCACTGTGCCCGGCCTGTTCTTTTGTTTTCTTGAGATGGAGTCTCAGTCGTTCTGTTGCCCAGGCTGGAGTGCAGTGGTGTGATCTCGGCTCACTGCAACCTCCAACTCCGGGGTTCAAGTGATTCTCCTGCCTTAGCCTGCCAAGCAGCTGAGATTACAGGTGTGTGCCACCATGCCTGGCTAATTTTTGTATCTTTAGTAGAGATGGGGTTTCACCATTTTGGCCAGGCTGGTCTCGAACTCCTGACCTCAGGTGATCCACCCACCTCGGCCTCCCAAAGTGCTGGGATTACAGGTATAAGCCACTGTGCCCGGCCTGGCTATTTATTTTTATTTTTTCTGGAGCTATGGTCTCACTTTGTTGTTGCCTAGGCTGATCTTGAACTCCTGGGCTCAAGTGATCCTCTTGCTTTGGCCTCCCAAAGTGCTGGGATTATAGTTATGATCCACTGTGCCTGGCTCTGGAATGAATTTTATTAAAAAAGAAGACAAGACCTAGGACACAAGAGGGTTTACATGTACATTTACAGCCTTTCACCAAAATTGCATCAGTAATTTACCCATAAAGAGTTTATTAGTGGCTGGGCACGGTGGCTCACGCCTGTAATCTCAGCACTTTTGGGAGGCTGAGGTGGGCGGATCACGAGGTCTGGAGATCTAGACCATCCTGGCCAACATGGTGAAACCCTGTCTCTACTAAAATACAAAAAGTTAGCTGGGCATGGTTGTATACACCTGTAGTCCCAGCTACTTGGGAGGCTGAGGCTGGGGAATCGCTTGAACCCAACAGGCGAAGGTTGCAGTGAGCCAAGATCACGCCACTGCTCTCCAGCCTGGTGACAGAGTGAGACTCTCACACACACAAAAAATAAATAAATAAATAAATAAAAATAAAAAAAAAGAATTCATTAGCGTGGGCAACATAGGGAGACTCTGTCTCTTAAAAAAATATATATTTATATTAGCTGGGCATGGTGGCATATGCCTGTGGTCCCAGATACTTGGGAGACTGAGGTGGGAGGATCGCTTGAGCCTGGGAGGTTGAGGCTGCAGTGAGCTCTGACCTACCACTGTACTCCAGCCTGGGCAACAGAGAGAGACCCTGTCTCAAAAAAAAAAAAAAAAAGAAAAGAAAAAGTTTATTTCCTTTGTCCATTCCAGTTGCTATAAGTATCTTGGATTTTAAACATGGTATAACGAATATACCCTAATGCTTTTGAAATAAGTAAATTAAAGGAAAAAGGCAAAAAGTCATACGGCCCACAGTCAGTGCTTTAAGTATAGTTGGTCAGTTTGTGGAGTTTGTTTTTTGTAAACCTTCTTATAAAATGATCTGAATGTGGTTAGTTCTGTTTATTTGCATTAATAGATTACATTGGTAATCACCCAGATGAAATCATAGAGTTTAGAATCAGAAGGTATCTTGGAGGTGGTCGTGCTAATTGCTACATAATGCAGAGATCTCTTTGGTAATAATATTCATGCATCTATTACAGATTCGATCTCCGTCCAAGCCCTGCACACTGCTTTGTAAGGCAGTCAATTTCATGATAATTGCATGTGTCATAAAGTTATTCTCTTGAGTCGAAGAATTGGTTATTTCCTTGTGTTCTGTAGTAATAAAGGAGTATAAAGACCAAATGATATCTTTTAGGTATATGTAGTACTGAGATAGAAATACATATCCAAATATATAGGGTATAATCCTTGGCTTGCTTTCTGCATTCTTTCCTTCTTTTGAGATCTCTCCTGTAATTCATTATTTTCTTTGTTTTATATTTGGTTACTTAGAATTGTTGGGATTGGCTGGGTGTGGTGGCTCATAACTGTAATCCCAGCACTTTGGGGGGCTGAGGCAGGTGGATCACCTGAGGTCAGGAGTTTGAGACCAACCTGGCCAACATGGTGAAACTCCGTCTCTACTAAAAATACAAAAAACGTAGCCGGGCGTGGTGGTGGGCTCCTGTAGTCCCAGCTACTCGGGAGACTGAGGCAGGAGAATGGTGTGAACCCGGGAGGTGGAGCTTGCAGAGAGCCGAGATTGCGCCCCTGCACTGCAGCCTGGGCAACAGAGTGAGACTGCATCTCAAAAAAAAAAAAAAAAAAAAAAAAAAAAAAAAAAAGAATAATAATTAATAGTTAACCTAGGGTTGTTATGAGAATTAAATGATCACAGGAATGAAGCACATATTTAGCGCAGTGCATGGCACATGGTAAACATTTAATAAATGCTAACAGTACAGTGATGGTAATGGTTTTTTTTTCTTTTTCTTTTTTTTTTTGAGACAGTCTCGCTCTGTCGCCCAGGCTGGAGTGCAGTGGCGCGATCGCGCCTCACTGCAAGCTCCGCCTCCTGGGTTCACGGCATTCTCCTGCCTTAGCCTCCCGAGTAGCTGGGACCACAGGTGCCCGCTGCCACGCCCGGCTAATTTTTTGCATTTTTAGTAGAGATGGGGTTTCACCGTGTTAGCCAGGATGGTCTCGATCTCCTGACCTCGTGATCCGCCCGCCTCGGCCTCCCAAAGTGCTGGGATTACAGGCGTGAGCCACCGCGCCCGGTGGTAATGGTTTCTATCAAGCCTTTTTTTTTTTTTTTTTGAGACGGAGTCTTGCTCTGTGGCCCAGGCTGGAGTGCAGTGGCCGGATCTCAGCTCCACTGCAAGCTCCGCCTCCCGGGTTTACACCATTCTCCTGCCTCAGCCTCCTGAGTAGCTGGGAGCTTCACAGGCGCCCGCCACCTCCCCGCTTAGTTTTTTGTATTTCTTTTTAGTAGAGACGGGGTTTTCATCCCGTGTTAGCCAGGATGGTCTCGATCTCCTGACCTCGTGATCCGCCGTCTCGGGCCCTCCCAAAGTGCTGGGGATTACGGCTTGAGCAACACACAAAGCGCAACCAACAACTATCAAGCCCTTTTTAAGGGAGCATACTGATTTTGTTAGCTGGTATGGCCAGTTTCTTCACTGCAAGTTCTCTCGGCAGGTCTGGGTGTTTTGAACCAAAGAAATTGGACAAAAGCAGCAGCATAAGCAAAGGAAAGAGTGGAGCATAAAAGCAGAGATTTATTGGAGAATGAAAGTACACTCAACAGGGGGGGAGTGGGCCTGAAGCAGGCCCCTCCAAGTGTCCGCGCTTACAGAATCTCTAGGTCCAGATACCCCCAGAGGTTTCCGCCATTGGCCACTTGTGTTCAGCACCCATGCAAAGTGAAGTGGTGCCTGGCAATCAGTCTGATTGGTTGCAGAAAAACTACCAATCAGAGGCGAAAGTTACCAAGTTACACTCCTATGCAAGCATCTGATTGGTTATGGAAAACCACCCAATCATATTGGGGGTTTGCAAAGGAGTAGCCTTTTGGTCCTTTTGTTACTCAGACGCTGGAAGTTGGGGTTTTCCTTAGATTTAGTTCTAGGTTGGCGTAGGTCCCTGGACACCGCTATTCTCCTGCCTCAATTTTACGTTGGAAAATCAGGAAGCGGCAGGAATCTTCCTTTTCCTAAACTTTGAAATATGGCATAGGGGCCGCGGGCCGGCGTGGGCTCCACGCCTGTATCCCAGCCCTTTGGGAGGCCGAGGGCGGGCGGATGCAGCGAGGTCAGGAGATGAAGACCATCCGCTGGGCTAACATAGTGAAACCGCCGTCCTCTACTAAAAATAACAAAAAAAATTAGCCTGGGGCGAGGTGGCGGGCCGCCCTGTAGTCCAGCTACTCCGGAGGGCTGAGGCAGGAGAATGCCGTGAACCGGGAGGCGGAGGCTGCAAGTGAAGCTGAGATCCGGCCCCCCACTGGCACTCCAAGCGGGCAGCAGAGCGAGACTCTGTCTCAAAAAACAAACAAACAAACAAAAAAAAAAAAAAAAAAAAAAAAGAAAAGAAATATGCATAGGATCTCCTTAAAGAGCAGGATGGGCATTGAGATCTACCATCAGCAAATGCATGGAGCTAGGAAAGTGCATGGTCTTTTTGATGGACTTTAAGCAGTCATGTGTGACTGAGGGGTTGAGTATGTGGCAGATCTGGTGGGAAGTAAGGATGGTATATAGAGAAGTCAGACTGTAGAGGGCTTTGAACACAATGTTGGGATGTTTGTACATTATCCTAGATATTCCAGATGTTTTCAGATCTTTGAACAGAAGAGCAGGATTGCATTCTTATGGCAAAATATGTGTGATTATTGTATAGAGATAATTAGTGGCTCCTGTTTTTAAAGTTTTGACTGAAAGGGCTAATGAAAAGTATGTAGCAGTAGAAAATGGTTGCTGTAATCCAGGGTGTGAAATGGAAACCACTGGCAGATTGTGGAAAAATGAGCCTTTTAGAGTAAGCCCAGGAAACTTTTTGTAAATACGTTTGAGGCTTTTCATACTTAGAGGATTAAACAAATTTATTAGACAATAACTTTCTCAAAGAATCTTAATCTCTAGATTGGGGGAAAGGATTGGGTTGGTATGTGCAAGGGAAAAAGACCTGGGCTCTTCTGGCTGACTGCGCATGTAATTGAAAGTGGACTTACCTCAGGAGAGTGAACTGTCTTTCAGCCTGAGGGAGAGCTTTAAGCATATTTTAAGTGTAAGCACTTGGTTTCTATTTTTAAGTCTCTGAAGATAATGGTCTGACATAGGGAACTAACTTTTGGGGATGAATCTGCTGTGCTCAGACTTCAGCATTGCCAGCATTCTCTTTTTGATGTGTGAGTTGATTTGGCTATCCCTTAAGCTTATTTTGTATTTTTGTTGATTTCTACTATTGCTTCTGAAGCTTCTGCGTTTCCAAACTTGTGATTTCAAATCATTAAAGAGTTTGGTTGGCGAAATTGTTAGGAAGGAGGCCTGATTATGAAATTGAGACTGGTTGATTACTGGTGAAATGAGAATTGAATGGAAGCTCACCGCAGTTGCTTTATTGGCTGGATGGAGTGGATGGAATGACCAGTGAGTCACTATTTTTGTTTTTTGGCTGTGGCCTCATTTTCTTGCTTGTATAGATAATCTGGCATCTAGACTGAAGTAGCATCAGGGGTGAGTGTTATGTGTTAACTGGTGATTATCTGTTGGTATAAGATGAATTTTACATGTCTACCAGAATCCCTCTGTGGAGAAAAGCAAATTATTACTTAGTTTATGTTCCAGGGAATACTAATGCTATTATATGGGTATATAGCACTTACATAACATTGGTCCTTTTCAAAAATATTTCATGTCTGTCGTCACTTCATTCTTCAACCACCTGGTAAATGAGATAGGGCAGGTATAATTCCTGTTTGACAGAGGGAATGCTGAGGCATAAATAAGAGACTGGGTTATGGTTTCTGGCTCAATAAATAAATGACTGAGACAACCTATTACGTTTCATTTTGAACTGCAACTTTCAGAAAATTTTATAGGAGGAAAAGCTGAATGCCTTCTCTTTGTTATTTTTCAGCGGCGTCTTCGACATCTTCGGAACATTGCTGCCCGGAACATTGTTAATAGAAATGGCCATCAGCTCCTTGATACCTACTTTACACTTCACTTGTGTAGTACTGAAAAGATATATAAAGGTAAGGGGATCTGTGGACTTGCTACCCACAGATTGTTACATTTTATTTTATTTTGTAACACAAGTGATTTTCAGTGCCTCCTGCTGTTGCAGCTTCTTGGAAATCTAAATTGTTTTGCTGTCTGAAAATATGAGCAGTTGGGATGTATACTAAAGAAAAATGGCAATTGGATAGTTCTTTCAGATAACTGAGCCTTACATTGATAAGTTTATCATTCCTTTATGAATGTTAGCTATTAATGGTCTAGTACCTAGCATTTCAAGTAGATTGAATCCAGTATCCTGTAGTAATTTTACTGTTATAAAAATGTAGTAAATTTCTTTTCTTTAATATTATGGTAAAATAGGGACCTAGTTTATATCTTCTCATATCTGTAATTTCCTGTATATATGGGATCTTTTTCAGAAGAATGACATAGTTTTCTCTAATTCAGTTTTATGTATTGTACTATGGATTCTTCTGTAAGTGAAAATTCTAAGAGCAGATCAAATATTTGATTAAAAATCACAACCACCTACAGAATGCATATTAGATGAGAGGCACTGAGACATAATCAGTTGGCTTAGGTAGGATGGTGTAAAAGAGGAAGCATGGTAAAATGATAGTAATGTTGGATTATGATGGAAAATACTTCCATACTAGTTCTAGCCCAGCTACTCACTAGCTTTGTGACTTTTGATAAAGATCATGGTTTCTGGAACTTCGCTCTCCCCTTTTGTAAAGTAGAGATAATGATGTCTTATGAAGTAGGTAAGACAGATTTTATGAGGATCATAAAATCTTGATGTGATTAAAGATGTATTTATGCTAACAAAAGGTGACATCGTTTTAACAAAAGGTACTGAGACTTGTTTGAATCTTGTCCTGTGGCAAAGGTGAAAAATTCAATATATATTTATTTATTTTCGAGATAAGATCTCACCCTGTCACCCAGGCTAGAGTGCAGTGGCACAATCATATGGCTCACTGCAGGTTTGACCTCCCAGACTCAAATGATCCTCCTGCCTCCGTCTCCCAAGTAGCTAGGGCTATAGGTGTGAGATGCCTCTCCAGGCTAACTTTGAAAAAATTTTTGTAGAAACGGGGTCCTACTATGTTTCTTGGGCTGGTCTCGAACTCCTGGACTCAAGCTGTGCTCCTGCCCCAGCCTCCCAAAGTGCTGGGATTGTAGGTGTGAGCCACGGTCCCTAACCTCTTTTTCGTTTTAATGATTATTTAAAGCAGCGATTGTTTAACAACTTTTTTTTTAAATGTCAATTCCAGTATCTGCTCATTAAAACATTCAGTCAAGAAATATACAGTGAAGAAACTCCTTCAGAGTAAATAGTCTTAAAATAATTTTTTTCCCCTCAAGATGGAGTTTTGCTCTGTCGCCTAGGCTGGAGTGCAGTGGCGCTAGCTCAGCTCACTGCAACCTCTGCCTCCCTGGATTCAAGTGATTCTCCTGCCTCAGCCTCCCAAGTATCTGGGATTACGGGCACCTACCACCATGCCTGGCTAACTTTCGTACTTTTAGTAGAGATGGGGTTTTACCATGTTGGCCAGGCTGGTCTCGAACTCCTGACCTCGTGATCCACCTGCCTTGGCCTCCCAAAGTGCTGGGATTACAGGCGTGAGCCAGCACGCCCGGATATAATTTTTAAGGATGGGAAAAGGACTCAAATTCCACCGTCCTCATTTTTTTATTTTATTTCATTCTCACTTTTCAGTCTAACCATTGCATGTTTTATTTATTTATTTATTTATTTATTTATTTATTTATTTATTTATCCTGAGACAGAGTCTTGCTCCGTTGCCCACACTGGAGTGCAATGGTGCAATCTTGGCCCATTGCAACGTCCGCCTCCCAGGTTCAAGCAATTCTCCTGCCTCAGCCTCTTGAGTAGCTGGGATTACAGGTGCCTGCCACCACGCCCAGCTGATATTTGTATTTTTTAGTGGAGACAACGTTTTGACATGTTGGCCAGGCTGGTCTTGAACTCCCGACCTCAGGTGATCCTATACCTGCCTTGGCCTCCCAAAGTGCTGGGATTATGTGTATGAGCCACTGTGCTGACCCCATTCCATATTTTTAAAACAATTGTATTCATCTGAATGCTTAATGGTAGCTACTGTAACGAATACCACAACTCTTAGTGGCTTACCATAATACATTTCTAATACTAAGTCCAGTGCAGGTGTTCTTTATCAGGTGCTATCTTGGCAGCTTTCTTCTAAGTGATGACTCAGGTATGCAGTTTCCTTCTAGTTTGGGCTGCTGGTGTCCTCAATACATGGCCTCAGACACGGCCAGGGATAGAAGGATTACTTGTGGGAGATTTTTAAATGGAAATGGTCCATATCAATTTTATTATATTCTATTGGCCATAAGTCAGTTGCATTGTCCTTGTTATTTTTTATTTTATTTTATTTTATTTAATTAATTAATTAATTTATTTATTTGAGATGGAGTCTCACTCTGTTTGCCCAGGCTGGAGTGCAGTGGTGCCATCTTGGCTCACTGCAACCTCCGCCTCCCATGTTTAAGCGATTCTCCTGCCTCAGCCTCCCGAGAAGGTGGGATTACAGGCATGCGCCACCACACCCAGCTAATTTTTGTATTTTTTGTAAAGATTGGGTTTCACCATGTTGGCCAGGCTGGTCTTGAGCTACTGACCTCAAGTGACCTGCCCATCTCAGTCTCCCAAAGTGCTGGGATTATAGACGTGAACCACTGCGCCTGGCCTGAATTGTCTTTTTTAGATGGAAAGGGGACTGGGAAATGTAAGCTTCCTGTGTGTCCAGAAGGAAAATGAAACAGGTTGGCTACTATTTGGTTTAAGGGTGTAAGCATTTTTGTAGGCCTTAAAACATTTAGTCTGTTGCTCACTAATTGGTTATATCACTAGCAATATAGGACAGTGCTGGAGTATTTTAAATTTTTGATGAGTTTCTGTATAATCAGTCCTGGTTATCTTAACAAAACTTCTGTGTTCTTACCCCAGTGTTACCTCTGATAATAGTAATTAACACCAGTACTTAGCACATTTTGGGAATTTGGAAAATTATAGCAATTAGAATTATAATAATCATAATAGTGTTTTCTAAAACGAGTAGTCATGGGACTGGTTGATGATTATGTTAAAAAACTTGTCTAGAGATATGATGAAAGCGAAGTGACTTTTTTGTTTTTGTTTTTTCTCTCTTTTAGCTCAGATTATATCTTGAATTTAGCAGTTATCATTGACTGGTTTTTGAAGTTATCTCAGTGAGATAATCATCAACGCAGGTAGGGAATAGCTGGTGACAGACCCCGGGAAATCCAGGGTCTGGTGTAGCTGTTGAATTTGGCACTAGCTGTCAAGCCTCTTGGATAGGGCATTTACTCCCTCTTGCCAGCTCTAGTAATTTATCATTAAAACGAAGGGATTGGTGATTTCTGAGCATTCCTCCCATTCCGAAATGTCATGGTTGAATGAAGCCTATTCATGAACTTTGTTGGGCTTTACAAACTTTTAACTACCATAGGAGGAGCTGGGAAGCCCTTTCTGTAGTAATTCTAGTTAATGCTATCGTATCTTGTTGGTCGGACCTGTTATAACAAACGTGAATATTTTATGATCTTTATTTGGTCCTTGGTATAGAACAACCATGATAAGAGACCAATTGACTCTTCTCGATTAACCACCCGTACCACCTGTTTAGTGGTGACATTTCTTAGTGTCAGAAGACAGTTTTTTATTGAAGAATATCCGAAATGCTGGTTTCTAAGTTTTTCTTTTATTTCAGGTAAATTCACAGCAGATCCAAAGAAGATATGTGTGAAATTTAAGAAGAGATGTGTGAAATTTTTTGACTTTTGACATCCTTGTAGTGCTTTTAGGAGACTGTCTGTCTTACTTCCATTCAAATACTAGTTATTATATCCCCAGAGAACAAAGCCTTGTGTTAATGGATGGATGGGTTCTAAACTTGGTTTTCTGTTAAACTTGCAATTTTTATACAATCAAGTTTGTTTTTCTTTTCTTTTTTTTTCCTTTGAGATGGAATCTCGCTCTGTGGCCCAGGCTGGAGTGCAGTGGCACGATCTCAGCTTACTGTAAACTCCGCCTCCCGGGTTCACGCCATTCTCCTGCCTCAGCCCCCCGAGTAGCTAGGACTACAGGCACCCGCCACCACGCCTGGCTAATTTTTTGTATTTTTAGTAGAAATGGGGTTTCACTGTGTTAGCCAGGATGGTCTTGATCTCCTGACCTCGTGATCTGCCTGTCTTGGCCTCCCAAAGTGCTGGGATTACAGGCGTGAGCCATTGCGCCCAGCCCTCAAGTTTGTTTTTCATAGTTATTTTCTGACCCATGAAATGTAAGTGCCTGCCCTCTCCTGGAATACCGACTGTCTTGAATACATCAGAAGATGAACTCTATATTACTTAATTTGGTGATCTTACTTAAGTCTCGTAGTTTTATTTATTTTTATTTATTTTTTATTAGGCAGAGTCTCACTCTGTCAGCCAGGCTGAAGTGCAGAATCACAGCTCCGCCTCAACTTTTGGGCGTAGGTGATTCTCCCACCTCAGCCTCTCGAGTAGCGGGGACTACAGGCACACACCACCATGCCCAGCTAATTTTTTTGTTGTTGTTTGTAGAGCCAAGTTTTGCCGTGTTGTCCAGGCTGGTCTCAAACTTCTGGGCTCAAGCAGTCCACCTGCCTTGGTTCCCAAAGTGCTAGGATTACAGGCGGGAGCCACCAAGGCCTGGGTCAAGTCTTATAATTTCAAATGTTACCTGTTGATCTTTCCTTTGAACTCATACCCCTGTAATCCAGTTGCCTACTCTATAGCTCCATTTGGAGTCTAGTAGGTAACTTAAACTTGATATGTTCAAAACTGAGCTTCTGATGTTCTAGCTGTGATCCACCTCCTGTATTCTTGCTTATATCAGAAAATGGCAATTCCATTTCCTTGGCCAAAAACTTTGGAATTATCCTGGATTGTCTTCTTTTTCTCACGTTTCATATCCAGTCTTTTGGCATATACTTTTGGCTCTTACTATCAAAATATATTCATAACCTAATCACTTCTTGCTATCTTCAAACCACAGTCATCTTTTAACTACATTGTTGGAGTAGATGTTTAACAGGTTTTTCTGCTCATGCAACTCCCTCAGTCTGTTCTCAACTGAGATCCTGTTAAAATGAAAGTCACATCCCTTTATTTCTCTCCTCAGAACCCTCCCATGGCTTCCCATCTCATTCAGAGTATAAGCTAAAATCCTTATGGTTTCCTGGAAGGCCTTTCATGATCTGGTTCTTGGTTACCTCTCTGAACTCAACTTCTGCTGCTCTTCCAGCTGTCTATGTTCCAGCTAGCTGAACTTGTAGCTGTTGCTTGAATGCATTGGTTTTAACTAACTTAAAGACCTCTGCATTTGACATTTATTTGACTTGGATACTTTTCCTTCACATATTCACATGACTAGTGCTTCCACCTTCTTGCAGATCTTTCTTTCCCCCTCCCTTTTTTTTGAGATGGAGTCTTGCTCTGTTGCCCAGGCTGGAGTGCGGTGGCGCAATCTCAGCTCACTGCAACCTCTACCTACTGGGTTCAAACGATTCTTCTGCCTTAGCCTCTCGAGTAGCTAGGACTACAGGCGTATGCCACCACACCCAGCTAATTTTTGTATTTTTAGTAGAGATGGGGTTTTGCCATGTTGGCCAGTATGGTCTCAATCTCGACCTCGTGATCGACCTGCCTTGGCTTCCCAAAGTGCTGGGATTACAGGCCTGAGCCACTGCACCTGGCTTTTTTTTTTTTTTTTTCTTTCAGTTCTGCTCCTTCTGAATTGCAGACTTTATTCCAAATGTTTCTCAGAGAAAGTCTCCTTGATCACTGACTAATGCTTTTATAAATTGTGATTATTCTCCTCTGTCTTCTGTGCTTTATTTTTCTCCGCGGTACTTAAGATCACTTGACATACTGTGTGTTTAATTATTTGATTATTGTATGTCTCTTTCCACTAGAATGTAAGCTCTATGAAGGCAGAGATTTTCAGGTCACTTTTGCTCATTGCTCTGACCCCAATATGCAGAACTGCAGAACCACGCTTGACACATACTAGGCCCTCAAATATTTGTCTTTTTAATTTAATTTTTTAGTAGGTTAAAAAAAATATATGTATGTGTATATATACAAAGATATAAAGGTTCATATTAAAGCCTCCCTTTCACTGGCCTTCCATCACTTTAGTTTTCTACCCCACCGTGATAACCACTGTTACTCATTTCTTGTTTGTCTTTCCTGAGATTCTTTATGCAAATACAAGTACAAATACAAATATTCTTATTCCTTTCTCTCCTCTTTTTTACCCAAAGTGTACCATACTATTTATGTTTCTATACCTTGCATTTTTCACTTACTATTGTAGGGTTTTCTCCATATTGGTTCATAGACAGCATCCCTGATTTTTGTTTTTTTTTCTGCATAGTTTTACATTGAATAGATACATTATAACTGGCTCCTATTAGTGGACACTTAGGTGGTTCCAGTCTTCTGCTATACACACAGTATTGCATTGAATAACTTTATAATACGTTGTTTTGTATGAGTGGCAGTATATGTATGGATAGGGTGAATTTCATAAAGTGGAATTACTAGGACAAAGAGAATGTGTACTTGTAGTTTTGGTAGATACTGCGAAATTGTCCTCCATGGGAGTTGTTTTATGTGTGAGTGCTTTTCTCCCCACAGCTTCACCACCAAGCCTGTGCACACTTTTGAATTTTTGCCACCCTGTTAGGTGAAAAATAGTTTTACAGTGTAGCTTAAGTTTGTATTTCTCCTATTAAGAGTCCACATTCATAGTAGGAGAAGTTATGCATAGTGCCTGCATAGTTTTGCATTGAATAGATACACCATATCTATGAGTATTAGAATGAGGTATTTATGCATTTGTTGAATGAATGGGATGCTGCAGAACAGCTAAAACATGCCACTGGAACCATGCTGTGCAATCTGTGATTGCTTTTCTTCTTTCCGTCTTAGCATGGCTATATAGAGAAATATTTGTATTTAATGGTCCCTTTCATGTAGAGGCAGGTCTTGAATGGTATCTTTTTGAAAATTTAGGCTGGGTGCGGTGGCTCACTCCTGTAATTCCAGCACTTTGGGAGGCTGAGGCAGGTGGATCGTTTGAGGTCAGGAGTTCAAGACGAGCCTGGCCAACATGGCGAAACTTCTTCTCTACTAAAAATAACAAAAATTAGCCAGGCGGTGCTGGTGCGCACCTGTAATCCCAGCTACTCAGGAGGTTGGGGCTGGAGAATTGCTTGAACCCGGGAGGTGGAGGTTGCGGTGAGCCAAGATCATACCACTGTCCTGGGTGACAGAATGAGAACCTGTCTCAAAAAAAAAAAAAAAAAAGGAAAATTTACTTGTATGATTTTGCTCACATTGAATGGAAAAAACTAAACAATTTTATTAATAAAATTTTATTAATTTTAAACAATTTTGTTTAAACAATGTTACTGTTTTAAACAATAAAATTGTTTAAAAACTTTTATTAATAAAGATTATAAAATATTTTAAATACATTATTTTATTTCAGCCTCATAAAAACTCCTATTATATTCTGGGTGTCATTGTCCCTTTGAAAGAAGAAGAAACCTGTGGGCCAGACCCAAGTCTTAACAAGTTTTGGAAGAAGGAATGATACCACTCATCTTAGACTGGAATACTGCAAAAACTGTTTACAGTTTAGACACCTTTGCAGGTTAAGCTAAGGAATTCGCTTTACTCAAAAGAAAAAGATTATTTTATTGTGTTTTCACCCTTTAACAGTAAAAATTAATACTTGAATTGAATCAAACATACACAAAAGTTATATACAGAATAATGTAAAATAACTTGTAATAAAAAACAGTGTTTAAATCCCTTATGCTTTTGTTTTTTGAAAAAAGTATGCGTGCATGTATAATTAGGGATATGTATATATATATGTAATACATACATTTCTAAGTTTTGTGTCATCAATTATATGATTGGAATAATTGGTTAACCATTTGAGGATAAAATAGAAAAGAACAGTACAATACAATAGTGTTGGAGGAACAGGCTTTTTCATAAGTGGTACTGTAAATTATCACAATATTTATAGGTAACAATTTAGCAATATCTATCAAAGTCAAATTGTTCTTTGAGCGTGCAATTTTCTTTTCCTTTCCTCTTGTCTTCTCTTCTCTTCTCTTCTCTTCTCTTCTCTTCTCTTCTCTTCTCTTCTCTTCTCTTCTTTTCGAGATGGAGTCTCACTCTGTCACGCAGGCTGGAGTGCAGTGGTGCAATTCTGCCCACTGCAGCCTCTGTCTCCTGGGTTCAAGCAGTTCTCCTGCTTCAGCCTCCCAAGTAGCTGGGATTACAGGCATGTGCCACCATGCCTAATTTTTGTATTTTTAGTACACATGGGGTTTCATCATGTTGGTCATAAGAGCAGCATGGAGATGACTTGGGCAGGGTTAGTAGAGGGAATATTGGAAGGTTTTCGGGAATGTCTGAATTTCTGACACATTTTGATTGCGTCCTTGAGTTTTGTAACATTTTCCAGCATACATGAAGGCTTGTAGAGTCATGAAATTTAAATGCTTCCCGAGGACCTTCAGTTACCAGTTCAATTCTCTAAGTTGTCTTAGAGCAATAATAAGCCCAAGGGAATTAAAGAGACATAGCGTTAGTGACAGAGGTAGAAGTAGGACTTAAGTCACCTGGTTGCTAGTGTTTTAACCAAAACTAGTAACCAGGTAACCTAGATTAAAACACTAGCAACCAGGTAACCTACATCAGTATTCACTCCATAGTACTGCAATGGGTAATCATTAGAGATGTTTGAGAAAAACAGAGCAAATGGAGTCAGTTGTGAGGGTGGAAGTGGGGAGGGAAGAAAGTTGGAGCTTTTAAGGGCTCAAATTAGAATGGGAGGAAAAAGCAGTCAGTAAGGTCATAATTATTAAAGCAAATCTGAAAGGTTTTAACCTTCTTTACTGAATTTTTTTCCCTTTAAAACACTTTCATTTAATTTTACTTTTTTTTTTTCTTTTAAACAGATAAAGATATAGAGAGAATGAATTCCTTGAAAATATTTTAAATGTTTTACTGGAACATATGTTAAAAAATTTAGAGGATTAAGAGTTGGTTAATGGGCTTATTTTCTTTCATATCACTTATTGTTCTTTTTTCTTCTTTTCCAGAATTTTATAGAAGTGAAGTGATTAAGAATTCCTTGGTAAGTTTGCTTTCTGACAGGTACATATGACTAAGTGTATACACCTGTTTTCAGAAAATGCAGAAATGTAAAGTAAGTTGAGGTTTAGCTCTGGTTTTATGATACAGATCTGCTCAGTTGTTAAGTCATGATGGTTTTGTTCATTGCTGTATCTATCTCTAGTGCTTATGTAATAGGTGCTTGATATATATTTACTGAATGAACTGATTTTTCTGTTAAGAACTTTAAATGGTAAAAACTCAAATTCTATAGTTTTCTCACTTCCATTTACCATAAATAAGTTTCTGATTATTTCACTGGCTGTATGTCATAATAAATGATATCTTTGTTTAGATACAGTTCTTAAGAATTTTATGCCTAAGACTTTTGTATAGGATACTCCTACTTGTTTCTTGGCAGTGGCATTGCTCAGTTGGAAAGTTGTAAGTGTCCTACTTTTGATAATGTGTACTCTGGATATTTGCATAAATGGCTCCATTTATTAGGCTGTGTTGAAAACAAAGACGACTTTTATAGTAATGAAAATATATTTATAATGGTCCAATACCATCTTGGATTTGGCCCTTGTCTGCTTTTCCACCTCATCTCCTCCTCTTTTCAGCCCTCATTGTGTTCCAGGTGTACCTCTTTCAGTGCTTCAAACATGTGAAGCTTACCTTGTTCCTTATGTCTAGAACACTTGTTTCCTCAGCTGTTCAATTGACTGAAGAGGTCTTCAAGGTCTCACCTATGTCACTTCAGCAAGACCTTCTATGACTCTGTCATCCAGAGCAGTTCCCTTTCCCTTAGTCATGCTTTTTCATGACCCTGTTTTATTTTCTTGAAAGCGTTCATCACTGTTGGAAACTCTTGCTTGCTTGTGTTTATGGACTGCCTCCCACCTGCTACAACATAAGTTTCATGAAAGCAGGGGCCCTGCCAATCTTGCTGCTCCTGTTACCCTGGAGTCTAGAATAGTATAGATGCTCATTAACTCTTGTTAAATGAATAAATGGGTATCAATGATGTGTTGTATTTACATGTTATCCCATTATGATCCTTAGAACCACCTGTAAAGTAGATGGGGCAGATCTTAAGAAGCTGGTACCTGGAGAGTTCCAACAGCTTTTGCAGAGTCACAGGACTGCAGGACCAGAACCCCAGTCTAGACCTTCTGTCTTCGTCTCTACTCTTTCTTCATCAAGCTGTCTTTGAAATGTCTCTAAAATATCAATAGATTTGGATTCTAGGCCAGATAGTTTCCTTGAGTCCATCTCTGGGGAGGTCCCATCACCAGTAAAGCTCTGGTTCTACGTATATTATATGATATACAATAAGTGCCTAACATCATGCTTGACATATAATAGCTACTTAGTAAATACTAGTTTTTCCTTCTCTCCTTGCTCAGGTGGAAACAGAAATAGTTTGCAGACAGTTGAGAGCTAGGAGTGATTAGGGGGAAGATAGAACAGAATTTTGTGTTCATTTATTCTATTCTCTTTTCCATAGTCAAATGTTGGGGATGGTTTTCAACATCCATTGCTTTTCCCCCAGACTTGAATTATAATAGACCCTATGTCATAATGGCACTTTAGTGTATTGTTCTACATTATTAGTATTGGATTTACTGGATATTCACTTGGCTCCCAAATCCATATTTCTAAAGATCTCTGAATGTTAGCTCCTATCTTCAACTCCTTTTGGCCTCCATCTTCAATTGCTTTGGAGCTCTCTGTGAGGTCATGATACCTTCATCCTTAGTGCGCTTAGATGGAATATTGTCTCCAAAGGATACTGTAGAGTGAATTCAAGAAAAGGGAGAGGATTGGATTAAAAGACTTCTAGGCCCCTTTCAACTCACAGTTCATTCTGTAATTGTTTTCTGAATGTACCACATACAATGTTTGCTTGCATTGTGATTATTCGTGAACATTCTGTTTCACAAAGTAGATCAAATCTCCTGGAGGTCACAGACTGTATGTCTTTATATCCCCTTAGTTCCCAGTGTATTTCTATTGGGTAGTTGTTTGACAAATACTAATTTTTGATGTTCCTTTTAAAAGGTATTTTTTTGAGATTTTGGCCAGGATTTTTTTTTTATTTTATATCTTAATAAAGGTTTTATTAACTTAATTAACTCTTTTTTTGGTGTGTTTGTTTTTTTCAGATAGGGTCTCTCTCTATCACCCAGGCTGGAGTGCAGTAGCATGATCTCAGCTCACTGCAACCTCCACCTCCTGGGCTCAGGTGATCCTCTTACCTCAGCCTCCCAAGGAGCTGGGACTACAGGCATGAACCACCATGCCTGACTAATTTTTGTATTTTTTGTAGAGACAGGGTTTCACCATGTTACCCAGGCTGGCCTCGAATTCCTGACCTCAAGCAATCCGCCCACCTCAGCCTCCCAAAGTGCTGAGATTACAGGCATGAGCCACTGTGCCCAGCCTAATTAACTCTTTCTTTCTGAAGAAGCTCTTTTGTCTTAGCTTTTTGCTAATTCATTGTGATTGGTTCGGATTGATGGGCATTGGGCAGTACAGGAGTCAACAACCCTGAGAAAATATGCCAGAGATGGCATGTTGTTACCGCCCTTCTTGCTGTCTCCGAGGAAGCACTGCCAGGCCAACAGCAGAGTTGGTTGGTTTCTTTCCTGTTTAGGATTTTGCAATCTTTAAGCTATTGTGATATTTGCTGAATAGTTAGTTGTTTAAATGCTTTTGTATCTATTTGTTACCATTGTGCTTGGCACATAGAAGATGCTCAGCAAATGTTTGTTGAATAAATGGATCCTTCCCTTTGGCATTTTGGGAGGCTGAGGCGGGCGGATCATCTGAGGTCAGGGGTTCGAGACCAGCCTGACCAACATAGAGAAACCCCGTCTCTACTGAAAATACAAAATTAGATAGGCATGCTGGCACATGCCTGTAATCCCAGCTACTTGGGAGGCTGAGGCAGGAGAATCGCTTGAACCTGAGAGGCGGAGGTTGTGGTGAGCCGAGATTGCGCCATTGCACTCCAGCCTGGGCAACAATAGTGAAACTCCATCTCAAAAAAAGAAAAAAATGATTAAAAAGAGTGTTTTCCCCCAAATATTAGATAAACTGTTCTTATGCCCTTTTTCTGTGCTTCTTTCTAACTCCTGAATACACCAGATCACCTGTCCAATAAAACTTTCTGCAATGATGATAATATTCTACGTATTGTTCAGTACAGTTGCCACTGGCCACATGTGGCCATTGAGCACTTGAAAGGTGGTTCAGTTCTACTGCAGAACTGAGTTTTAAATTTTGTTTAATTTTAATTTAAATAGCCACGTGAGGCTAGTAAATATCATATTAGACAGCACAGTTCTAGATGCTTTTGAAAAGCTTTCTTTTTTTCTTTTTTTGAGACGGAGTCTTGCTCTTGTCACCCAGGCTGGAGTGCAGTGGCATGATCTTGGCTCACTTCAGCCTCTGCCTCCCGGGTTCAAACGATTCTCTTGTTTCAGCCTCCTGAGCAGCTGGGACTACAGGTGCCCACCACCGTGCCCGGCTAATTTTTGTATATTTTGTAGAGACGGGGTTTCACCGTGTTGGCCAGGCTGGTCT
Organism: Rhinopithecus bieti; assembly: GCF_001698545.2. Classification (NCBI taxonomy): domain Eukaryota; kingdom Metazoa; phylum Chordata; class Mammalia; order Primates; family Cercopithecidae; genus Rhinopithecus; species Rhinopithecus bieti. The sequence goes on from NW_016812602.1 coordinate 140,522, forward strand.
CAAACTCCTGACCTCCAGTGATCTGCCCACCTCAGCCTCCCAAAGTGCTGGGATTACAGGTGTAAGCCGCCGTGTCTGGCCAGAAAGGTTTCTTATAATCATTAACAGGATTCCCCTTTTTCTTTTTTTAAAAGTAGTTTGGGCTGGGTGCAGTGGCTCATGCTTATAATCTTAGCACTTTGGTAGACTGAGGTGGGTGGATAGCTTGAGCCTAGGAGTTCAAGACCGCCTAGGCAACGTAGCAAAACCCCATCTCTACCAAAAAATACAAAAATTATCTGGGTATGGTGGTGTGTACCTGTAGTCCCAATTCTTGGGAGGCTGAGGCGAGAGGATTGCTTAAGCCTTAGAGGCGGAGGTTTCTGTCAGCCAAGATTGTGCCACTCCAGCTTGGGTGACAGAGTTGAGACCCTGTCTCAAAGGAAAAACGAATTATTTTGAGCTGAGTGTGGTGGCCCACACCTATATCCCAGTACTTTGGGAGGCTGAGGCAGGAGGATCATGTAAGCCCAGGAGCTTGAGATCAGCCTGGGCAAGATGATGAGACTCCCATCTCTACCAACTCTTCCGCAAAAAAAAAAAAAAAAAAAAAACCTTAATACAATAATAAAATAAATAGGACTAATAAAAAAACATTAGCTGGGCATGGTGGTACATACATGTAGTTCCGTGCTAGTTGGGAGGCTGAGGCAGGGGGACTCCTTGAGCCCAGGAATTTGAGATTGTGGTGAACTATGACTGCACCACTGCACTCCAGCCTGGGCGACACAGTGAGAACCCAATCTCAAGAAAACAACAACAACAACAACAAAAAAAACTAAATAAAAAACTTTGCGCTTTTTTTTTTTTTAAATACCAGTAGTCTTGTTATAAATCCATATAATAGCTTTTTGTGTGGTTGTCTTAGCTTCTTTGATATGTAATAATAAATTTCAGAAAGCAGGGACCTCATGTGGTTTATGTTTGTAATCTCCATAGTCATTGTATCGTGATTTGCTTTGACTTGGCAAACAAACAATATAATATATGTTTAGTATGACATATATATATATGTACCCAAATCTAAGTTTCTGGCTGTAAGACTCACTGTTACTTTACATTTACAAAAAATAAACACTCTGATTAAACTGAACATAAGTGCTGGGCAATAGTCTTATGAGCTGTGATTCAATTTTACTAACCTCTTGTTACTTTGGAGTTTCTTCAATCCATTCCAAGATATTTAGCAGTCTTTCCTTCCTTCAGGTGCATTATTTTCCTTGTGATAAGGAATCCTATTAGCAGTAAAATATTTACTTCCTTAAGTCCTTTAAAGAGGTTGGATGAAGTCATTTCTCCAGTGACAGATATTTGCTTCTCTAATACCAAATTCATGCCTCATTGCTCTGTTTGTGCTTTCTACCTACACAAAATCTTAATACTTTTTATTGAAATTTGACATTTATAGAAGAGTTTATAGATCATGAGTATACAGCATGTTGAATTATCTCAAACTGAATACACCTGTATAACCAGCATCCAGATCAACAAATAGAATATTTCCAGTGCCTAAGAAGCCCTCTCATGCCCTCTCCAGTCACTGTTACTTTCCTGACTTTTAACACCATAGGCTAATTTTACCTGTTTTTGTATAAATGAAATAATATAGTATGCACTCTTTTGTGTCCGATTGCCATGTTTCAACTTTATATAGTAAGATTCATTTACTTTGTGGGATATAGTTGTGGTTTGTTTGCTTTATAATATTCCATCGTATGAAATCACAGAAAAATAAATGTATGGATGTATTTCTGTTGAGTATACATCTCGGAGTAGAATTGCTAGGAATATGCATATGGTCAGCTAAAGCTGCCAAATAGTTTTCCAAAATTATTGTTTGATTTATACTCTCACCCTCAGTCTGTGAGAGTTCTGTTTACATGGTTGTGAACACTTGATTTTTAAAAAAAGTTTTGAATTTAAATTGTTAAATATTACCAAATTTTTTTTCAATATAAATCAAGAGAAATATTTTAAATGGCAATTAAACTCAGCACATGTAGTGCCAACATTAGGCCTAACTTAGTATCAAACAGGGCTACTTTTAAGGGTGTGCATGTAGATACAATGACACTGGATGACTGCCACCTGGTGGTCAAAGATTGTAGGACTTTATTGATTTTACTATTTCTAAAACCAGAATTCATCTTACAATGTGAAAAAACATGCATGTTAGAACTGGTAAGTGGGACTATGTTGGATGGTAATAAATAGAACGGAGTAAACTGAAGCAGAATAAGGGAGTACCTGCCAGGGGATTGCAGTTTTTCTGCAGCAGTCACATAGTAGATGTCACTTGAGGAGACACCTGACAGAAGTGAGGGAACAAGCTATATAGCTATTTCAGGAATACTGTTCCAGAACAAGAAACAGGAAAGTGGAAAGACAGGAGGGTACTTGAGGTGTTCAAAAAATGGCTAAGAAGTTAGCAAGGCTGGAGTGCAGTGAGCAGAGGTGATTTGAGATGTTGCTATGCACGTATAATAGAGAGACAGGTGCAAGGGAATTGAGGATCAGGGCAGCAGAGGGAATGGCCTGGAGCAATAGGAGATGATGGTCAAGGCCTAAGGAGCGTGAGAATGAGAATTAGATATTGGAAGGCATAGCATTACAAGTAATGCAAAATGGGGCACATCTGGTGGACCAGGACCCTCACCTTATTCATGACATATTTAGCATAGAACAATTCATGATGAATGTAAAGCTCAGTGTTAATGTCTCTGGCTTCAGCTAGCCGTGCCCTCCAAATCATCTCTTCTTGGGTTCAGGGAGAGGTTAGATTCTTGATATTATTGAAGGGTCATTTGGTTAATTAATAACTAAAATTGTTGAAGCAATAACAACCAAAGTGACTAAATTCTCTAAAAGTTGGTTTTTCATGTTTATAAAAGAGAATAATTATGTCATGAACCCACATCTGCCTTTAACAGTTATAAAGTTAATCTAATCATTGGTTATTTTCCCAAAAGGAATTTTAACTTTTATTAGAATATTAAAAATCTCGTGGTGGGAGTATATTGATAGCTAATTTGTGTGTGTTTTGAAATGTCTCTGTACATGGATTTTTTAACTAAAGAAGAGGTATCAGTTTTAAGTACCCACCTATGATTGAAGTAGCATGTTGGTCATGTCATACATTATTTCTCATCCTGATAACAGCAATCCAAGCTAAGAGATATGCTAAGAGATAGGCTTGTTTTACAGCTGAGGAACCAGGTTCAGCAGGCAGAGGAACTTGATCTAGGTCACACAGCTAGTAACTGGTAAAACCAGTGTTCCAGAGCCCTGCTGTTTTGCAGCCTCCCTTATATCCCACTTTCTTCCACTCTGTTAGCTAGAGGGCTAACAGAGGTCAGTGATAGGCTTTATCATTGAATAAACAAGTTCTAGAGCGTGCATTTTAGGGAAAGCATGTGGCACAATTTATCAGAACTATAAAGTTCTGTTGAGATTGTGACTGAGCTGTTTTTAAATCTTTGGGAAAAAACTGGCTAAACAGTACAAATACTTTTTACAAGTTACTGGTCTGAGTGCTTCTCAAACCAACTTTATGTTTCAGTTGAATTATGATTGAATGAATTAATCTGTGTGTGTGTGTGTGTGTGTGTGTAGCGTATGTCAGATTATGTCACTGTCTTTTAAACTGCATCATCTTCAAAGTTTTCCAAGTTCTGTCTGGTTAACTACATGATTTGAAGGGAGACAGAGATAATCAACACATGGAATTATATATAGTACCAGGGAAGAACAGGATGCTATGAAAACATGTAAAAGTGTTATTTATCTTAGTTTGGAGGGAGAAGTTAGGAAAGGTTTCTAACAATTAGTAATTTCCAAATTGAGATAGGAAGTCTGAATAAAAGTGAATGGGACAGGGAAAGAGAGTTTATTGTATTACGACTAATGATAAAATCAGTATGCTATTCCAGTGAGATGTGTTGTATGGTTTCAGAAAGTTAGAACACCTTTCATGAGTTATTGATTGTGTTCTTGTAACCATACATTGGTTATCAAGCAACATTATAGTAATAATGATTTTAGGTCCTTTTGTGGGTACATAGTAGATAGCGAACTTTTCAGAGCTTATAAATATCCTGATATTCTGCAATTGTACTTTTCAGTGAATATGGTGGTACAGGTCCCTGGATGATAATAGTACTTGTTTAATTTGTTCATATAGAAATTGGGCGGGTATGTGTAGGTTAAATATAAATAAAAAAATCATCTGGGCCTATATGGTAAAAATGGTAGGCTGTAAAATCTTTGAATGTGTGGCGGGCTGTATCTGCCTGTATTTGAATGTACCAACTTAGGAATTATTGCTCACTCTCTGGCAACTATTTTGTAATAGTATAAAGGAAGGTCTTTGTAATCAGAAGATTGACAATAGCTCTACTGTATTAGTGTTGTATTGGCTTAGAAAGAACACCCAGGTCATCTATTCAACCACATGAAATAACTTCAAAAAACTTCTCTGTCCTCCAGAGGCATTTGATTTTGAATGAAGTATTTAAGAATATTTGCTACAACAACCCCCAAGAGTATCTACCCCCTTCCTTGCCATGCATTATGCCCCTTCAGATACATTCACCAAGTCTCATTTTTTCACTTTGAAAGGAGGTATTATTTTCTGCTTTTTCTGATACTTTATCACTCTAATAGTAATAGGAAATTATGCTACTTCATATTTTAGAATATATTTACTTTTATTGAAAGGCAGTCTTACACAAAGGGGAGTAAATGACTACCTTTTAAGGTATAAATTGAAGACCAGGAAGGTTTAGGCTTTAGGATATACATCAGGAAGAGATGACTTCATTTGATTTATTTCAGTGGGGCACCTCCTGTTTTTTCTCTTGTTGGATCTTTTAAAAAAATAGTTTCATTACTTTTTATTGAGGTATAGCACACATCTAGTAAATGCACAAATAATAGCCTTATGACTTTTCAAAAGGAACTGATCAATGAAACACGATCATCTCTTGCTTTTCTTTCTTTCTTTTATTTATTTATTTTTTGAGATGGAGTTTCACTCTTGTCGCTCAGGCTGGAGAACAATGGTGTGATCCCGGCTCACTGCAACCTCTGCCTTTCAGGTACAAGCGACTCTCCTGTCTCAGCATTCCAAGTAGCTCGGATTACAGGCATGTGCCACCATGCCTGTCTATTTTTTTGTATTTAGTAGAGACAGAGTTTCATCGTAACATGTTAGTCAGGCTGGTCACGAACTCCTGACCTCAGGTGATCTGCCCGCCTCGACGTCCGAAAGTGCTGGGATTACAAGCATGTGCCACTGCACCCGGCCTATCTCTTGCTTTTCAATCACTACCTTTTCCCAAAGAGAACCTCTCTTCTGACTTCTAACACCATGGCATGTGCCCCCCCTCTGCTTTTTTTTTTTTGGAGACAGAGTCTCACTCTGGTTGCCCAGGCTGGAGTGCAGTGGTGGGATCTTGGCTCACTGCAACCTCCGCCTCCCAGGTTCAAGTGATTCTCCCACCTCAGCCTCCCAGGTAGCTGAGATTACAAGTGTGCACCACCATACCAGTTTAATTTTTTTTTTGTATTTTTAGTAGAGACAGGGTTTCACTGTGTTGGCCAGATTGGTGTCGAACTCCTGACCTCAAGTGATCTGCCCACCTCGGCCTCCCAAAGTGCTGGGATTACAGGCACGAGCCACTGCGCCCGGCCTGCATCTGCTTTTTGCTCAGCATAATGTTTGTGAGATTTGTTCATGTTGTATATAGTAGCTCACTAATTCTAATGAACGTATGTGTGCATTTCTCTGAGGTATGTACTTAGAAGTGGAATTAAGTGCTGGGTTATAGGTTATGTTCAGCTTTCATAGATATTGCTAAATAATTTTCCCAAGCGTTTGTACCAGTTGCATCCTTACCAGCAGTGTGAGATTTTTAGTTGCTCTATCCTTGCCCAGACTTGGTATTATCTGTCTTTTAAATTTTAGCCATTCTGGTGGGATTATGGTATTATGTTGTGGTTTTAGTTTAGTTTAATATGGTATTATGGTATTTATGTTGTGGAGCACTTATTCTGGAAAATCATGCCAGTTAATGCCAATTAAGAATAAACAAGTCCCGAACAAGTATTGGAGGCTTTTTAAAAAAGTTGATGGGATCTTGATAGTTAAGAAGCCCTTTTTCATCTTCTTTTGACTATTCAAGGATAAATGGAGTTGGTGATCTGTTGAATTCCAGTTTAGTAAAATGTTACCATTTGAGTTTTTCATATCCATATTATCTTTTAATGGATTTCCTTCCTCTCCCCTTTCTTAAATAAGGGAAGATTGTTCAACCTTTCCTCATCAACTCAAGGTTATCAGGAGGAACAGTAATGATTATATTATACTTGACCTTCAGGGGCTGTGTGGGACATAAGACCCCATTATTCAGTCCCCACTACATGGCCTTCCTCATATACAAAAGTGATCTAATGCTGCCATGTTTTTAAATTTTATTTATTTATTTATGAGACGGAGTCTTTCTCTGTCGCCCAGACTGGAGTGCAGTGGTGCGATCTCGGCTCACTGCAACCTCTGTCTCCCAGATTCAAGTGATTCTCCTGCCTCAGCCTCCTGAGTAGCTGGGACTACAGGCGCCTACCACCACACCCGGCTGATTTTTGTATTTTTTAGTAGAGATGGGGTTTCACTATATTGGCTAGCCTAGTCTTGAACTCCTTACCTTGTGATCCGCCCGCCTCAGCCTCCCAAAGTGCTAGGATTACAAGCATGAGCCACCGCGCCCGGCCTGCTGCCATGATTTTCAGATATTGATTTTGTCTTCCTGTTCCAGATACTGATTTTGTCTTCCTGTTCCAGATATAACCAACCATATGATCTTAGACAAGTGACTTCATAATTCTTAGCGTCAGCTTCTGAAAAATTGGGATAGTGCTGTCTGTTTTATAGGACTCTTGAGTTTTGTGAAGATTAAGAAAGAATATATAGTCAAATTAGTAGTATAGTACCTGGCACACTGAACCTTTGGTAATGGTGCTGGATATTGTAGAGGATAAATACACTGGTAGAAATCCCTGCCTTTGAGGTGCTCACGTTCTGGAGGGGAAGACAGGCAAAAAAATCAGTGATGGTGATGTGTCATGCCAGGTGCCATAAGAAAGTTAACTACTCACAGGTTCCTATGGGAGCATAGAGGAGCAGCAGCCAGCCTCAAGGACATCAGTGAACACACAGCTTTCATTGTTCCCCCTTTCTTGTAATAATTATAGCAGTAGTAAAAATGAGTAAAATGGTTTTATTCTCTGTTTATAAAGCATGATTCATATTAGGTGAGAAAGCGAATCACTTTTTCCAAATGAATCTTAAGCTGTGCTTTCTGGTCTTGGACTTAAATTTAATATTTTCGACCCCAAAGTGATTAGGTCTTCTTGCAGCAAAGTGCCAGGAATAGGTATATATATATATTTTTTTATTCTGCAGATATTTGAATACTTAACTTTGTCTCCAGGTTACTGTATTATCTACTCTGGAAAACAATAGCAAAAAAAGCCCCATCCTCACAGTGGGTGGAAGGGAGAGAAGGCTGACAGTTAGGAGGAGAACTGGGAAGGCTTCTGAGGAAGAGATGTTTGAACTGAAACCTAGTGGTTACAGAAACCTTAACCAGGAAAAGAATGGGTGGGGGTAGAGGCAGGGAGGGGCTCCCACCAGAGGCTGTCAGCTTCCTCATTTCAGAACTTGAGGTGGACTAGGCAAATCCAAATGTCCCTTTTATTGCTTTTATTCCTAGGATGTGTAAGCTAGAGGAAGCCCTCATTTTGTCTCTTTCTATGTTGTATGCAGCTTGCTTGTTTGTCCTGTAGTTCATGTTAAATTAAATCAGTTATAGTGCTTACCATGTAGTAAATGGCTCACAAATGATGCCATTACTCATATAAGGTAGAGTTGGTGAAGGGTACTCAGTTCCAGGGGAGCAGGCACATCCTCAGGCTGCAGGCTAGAAGGCTTTTCCCCAGCATTCCTAGCTACAGGTTTCTCTGTGTCCTTGGTGGACAGTTGGGTGAACCAGCGGAGGGCCAGTTCCTTCTTAGCTAATCTGTAATGAATGCTTCGTTCTTGTAGTAGTGGTCTAGGCTTTGCTATTATGTTTAGTCGGTTGTTTTGTCTCAGCCCTCGTCAGCTGTAGAGTCTGGTGATGGAGCAGCAAGAGCTCTTGTGAGACCTGTGGAGTCTCCCCAGTTCCTTTCTCCTGGAGAATAGGGCATAGGGAGAGGGCAGAGTTCTTTCTTCCTGTTTCTGCCTCTGGCTGTGAGATATAAAATAAGGAAATTGTTGACATTCTCTTTAGCCCACCTTTGTTCTAAATTCTGTCTTTTGTAATTTGGTAGAAAGAAAAAAAAAAAGAAAAACACACACACACACAAAATGAACATAAGACAAATTCTAGAGAACTAGATTCAAATTCTGATACTGTTTTTACTAAGTGACCTTAGGCAAGAAGACTCAGCTTCTGTGTTTTATTGATTTTATTGATTTTTAATTTTTTCACAATTTAACATTCCTGCACAATCTAGATGCATCTTAAAATCAGTTCTTTTTAAGTTGTATATAAAGTTATGATGCATTTTATGATTGGTGATGTCTTGGATTTGATGAAATACGGTATTTTGTCTTAACTATTGGAATTAACAGATCGTCTTATTTACTTCATGTGGGTTTATTGTTAGGATTAACAAGGCTAATTTATTCAGCAGATTAAATATTTGTATGTGCCAGAATAAGCATTCTCTATGCCCTTTTTATCTATTATTAATACTTTATATAGTGACTGTCGCTAGTAAGTATTAAAATAGTAGCTATTGCTATAATTAGTTTTTTATTACTGTTCTGTTCAAGCTTCATAAAAACCCTGTGAGGTGATAGTTTTATAACTGATGATTCTGAGACACAGGGAATTATGTAATTCAACAGCATGGTTCATTATAGCACTTTCCTCTCTACCACTCTGCCTGTCTTCATTTGCCAGAGGAAAGGCTGAAGCTACGTGATCCTTCAAAGCTATTCCACAAGCCAGTGGTTCTGTTTGGGTGATGGTCTGCTGCTGTTCCAAAGCCCATCCACATTTCTAGTGATTACTCCTATGTCTGCATAGCTTAGTGGTCGCCCAGTGATTGGCGACTTTATGCTTAGATACCTCAAGCCAGTGTCTCCTGCCAGTGGATTGTGAATTTTGTCCAGTTTTACTGTTGCTTTTTGGGGGAAAAATTTGCTGAGCTACTCATTTTATCATGTCAGACATCCTACCCCTCCTTTGGGTTTACTCTTGTAGGTACCATTTATTTGCTCTTCATTCATTCTTGCAGCAAAAATGTTCTGAGTTTACTTTGCCTAAAGTGCATCCTTTAGGATTTTCTTTAGTGAGCATATGTTAGTGTTACACTCCCAAGTTTTTTTTTGTATGAACATGCATTCATTTTACTCTGATTTGTGAAGAATATTTTCATTGAGTGGATTTCTTGGTTGTCAGTTATTTGGTTTTATGTGTTCTGATATGGATTTATTTATCTTGTTTAGGACCTGTTAGGTATTTAAACTTGTGAATTATTATTATTATTATTTTTTAAATCAGTCTAGGAAATTGCTACTTATCTCTTTGAACAATTCCTTGCCTCCTTCCTTAATCCATTTTCTCTCTCTGGACTGCTTGCTAAATGCATATCAGATCTTTTTACTCTGTCATCCATGTTTTTAAACCTTGTTTTTTTTTTTTTGTATTGTTCTTTTTGTCTCTGCTGCATTCTGTGTAATTTCTACTTCCAAGGAAGGTTCTCCTCTTACCCGTCATGGCAACCTTCCCTACAGACATTTGTGGGTAGGGATTTGGTGAATTTAGTTTCACTTGTGCTGTTTAGGGGTATAGCCCTTTTGTGGTTCCAGCTCAGTGTGGAGAGGGACATTTTTTAGTCATGGGTGGGACCTGGGCCTGGCTCTTGAATTATATCCTTGCTTCCTTTAAGAATGCCAAAACTGGCCACGTGCAGTGGCTTACCCCTGTAATCCTAGCATTTTGGGAGGCTGAGGTGGGAGCATTGCTTGAGCCTAGGAGTATGAGACTAGTGCGGGCAACATAGTGAGACCCTGTCTCTACCCCAAAAAGAAAACCAAAGCCACGGTTTTGTATAGATCTGGCATGACTTCACGACAAAGACCTCTGGATCTCCACTTATCTCTCTGGGTTCTTTCTTTCTTGACTTGGAAATTCCTTGATGTTAAGGGTGATTATTATTATTATTTAAAAAATATTTTAGCTGACATTTTAGTTTTCAGTGAAAGGATTGTCCCGTCATTATCGGAAATGGATGGCTCCCTTCCATTCACCCTTGGGCCATATAGTCTTTTATATTTACCCACATATTTACGATTGCCAGTGCTCCCCATTCCTTCGCTTAGATCCAAGTCTGTATCCAGTGTTGTTTCCCTTTAGCCTGAAGAACTGTAAGCATTTCTTGTAGCGTGGGTCAGCATAGTTACTCCCAGACCTTAATGTTGGCTTCACATTTAGATGAATCTCTGCGCCTATTTAGCAGGACTGCTAAAACAGTTATAGTGAGATACAGACTAGAGGTCATATAAGAGTGGAATTCTGTTGATCTTAGACTGAAATTCTTGCATGGCTAGCATTTAGTTTTATACAATCCAGTATAAAACTGACTGCATAAATGTGCATGCTAGGTTGTCATCATGCTATTTTTGGTAGTATTCAGTGTCCTCTCCCACCTCACACTTTCGTCAGGAAGAAAAACTGCCACAAAGCCAAGAACAGTTAGTTACCCTTATCTGAAGACCCTTTGATTTACTGATTTACATAATATGAAAATTGGTAATTTAATAGGTTGATTTTGTTTACATTCAGCAGTGAAAGCCCTTATGTTTAATGTAGGGGAAATAAATGAAAGTAGTTGACATAATTACATTGTAGTTCATTCCTTTGATGTTATGAAAGCTCCTTAACATTTTCACTTTTCAGAGAGGGTTTCAACTCCCTGGATGATTCTCTTAATGAGAAATAATGTTCTTTCAGAGCATAAAGCTGACCTTGTTATTTTCAACTTGAAAACATTTCAATGGCCCCACTGTTGTACAGAGTGAAGTATTCCCTCCTAGTAAAAGGCATAAAAGATCCTTCAGTTCAGTTCCTTGTGTGTCTGTCCAGCTTTGTGTCCTGCCACTTTTGTATTGTGTGGTCCAGCAGTAGTCCTGAATGCCTTGACCACACCTTGGCATTTTACACCTCTGAGCTCTTTTCATATTGTGTCCCCCTTTTCCTGAAATTCCTTATTTTAATCTGGTGAAAGCCCACTTATCTGTTAAAAGCCAGGTTTTGCAGCCTTTGTGATATCTTCCCCTGTTCTTCAGAGTTTATTTTTCCTTTCTCTGCTGCTGTGTAGCCTTATGCATAATTCTGTTATTGAACTTTGCACAAAACAGTGTAATTATTTAAATGGAGGTTTGAATCCAACAGTAAGTTGGAGACTCTTTGAGGGCATTGTTTATGTGTTGGCTCTTAATAATCATGTATTAAATGTTGAATAAATGAATGAATTACCATATGAAACCATGTAAGTGAGAAATGGGAATATACGCTTCTTCTAATGACTGTAATAAGTAAGCAGAGAAATTCAAAAGTACCATTATCACCCCTTTTATGTTAATTGTAATGTCTTCTTGGTTTACTTAAGTTTGCAATTTAATGTATTTATGAGGTCTTTTGGTTTTGAAAAACAAAATGATTTGCCACCTAATTGAAATAATTGTAAACAAGTAGAGTTGTCCTAAAGCCTGTTTTCATTTTCATGAGCAGAATCCCACATGGCGAAGTCTCGATTTTGGAATTATGCCAGACCGTCTTGATACATCTGTGTCTTGTTTCGTGGTGAAGATATGGGGTGGAAAGGAAAACATCTACCAGCTGTTGATTGAATGGAAAGTCTGTTTGGATGGGCTGAAGTACTTGGGTCAGCAGGTAATTTTAGACTGTGGTTTCAAGTAGTTGTCATCTCCAAATTAACCTGTCTAACCTTTCTGTTTCTACATTTCCTATTATAAAGAGAGACTTTTATGACTGTTTACTTATATCACTAAGAGAGACCTTGATGATCATTTATATATGTTATTGTTTACTTATGTTACTTATGTTGTTATGTTTGAATCATTGCCTAGTTTAAAAAATACCTTTATCTGAAGAAATTTATGAAGACAGATTTGTGTGTGTGTTTAGGAAAGAATGTGCTTTCTCGTAGCATTTTGCTTTTTCTGTCTTACTGGATGTCTTCACCTAGAATCTGAAAATTAAGTTGAAATATGGAATATCATGTTAAATACCTCTCTTTTGACCAGTAGGGTTATTCCAAGAATAAGAACAACTACTATTTATTGAGCACAGGATGCCTGGATTATATGCTGCTACTGGTTCTCCACCTTTGCTGTACCCATGACTGATGTAGCTAATCTACTACAGTTTCTTTTTTTTTTGAGACAGAGTTTCACTCTTGTTTCCCAGGCTGGAGTACAATGGCGCGATCTTGGCTCACCACAACCTCCGCCTCCCAAGTTCAAATGATTCTCCTGCCTCAGCCTCCCAAGTAGCTGGGATTACAGGCACATGCCACCATGCCCAGCTAATTTTTTGTATTTTAGTAGAGACGGTTTCTCCATGTTGGCCAGGCTGGTCTTGAACTCCTGACCTCAGGTGATCCACCTGCCTCGGCCTCCCAAAGTGCTGGGGTTATAGATGTGAGCCACTGTGCCTGGCCTCTACAGTTATCTTTTAACTGGGCTCAAAAGTAGCTCCATAATATTTTCTTTCTTCCTTTCTTTTATTTACTTCCTTTTTTTTTTTTAAATTAAAGATAGGGTCTCGCCCTGGTGCCTAGGCTGGAGTGCAGTGGTGTGATCATAGCTGTGTAGTCTCAAACTCCTGGGCTCAAGCGATCCTTTCTGCCTCAGCCTGAATCCCTCAATACCTCCTGCCTCAGCAAGTAGCTGGGACTACAGGCAGGCACCACCATGCCAAGCTAATTTTTAATTTTGTTTTTTGTAGAGATGGGTGTGAAAATGTGAGACAGGTCTCAGTTAATTTAGAAAGTTTATTTTGCCAAGATAGGATGCGCCCGTGACACAGCCCCAGGAAGACATGTGCCCAAGGTGGTCAGGGCACAGCTTGGTTTTATACATTTTAAGGAAACATGAGACATCAATCAATACGTGTAAGAAGTACATTGGTTCAGTCTGGAAAAGCAGGACAACTTGAAGCAAAAGCAGGAAGACTCAAAGCAGGGAGGGAGCTTCCAGGTTACAGATAGTTGATACACAAATGGTTGCATTCTTTTGAGTTTCTGATTAGCCTTTCCAAAGGAGGCAAATCAGATATGCATCTATCTCAGTGAGCAGAGGGGTGACTTTGAATAGAATGGGAGGCAGGGTGCCCTAAGCAGTTTCCAGCTTGAGTTTTCCTTAATGATTTTGGGGGCCCAAGATGTTTTCCTTTCACATGGGGTTTTACTGTGTTGCCCGGGGTGGTCGTGAACTCCTAGGCTCCACCAGTCCTCCTGCCTTGGCCTCCCGAAGTGCTGGGATTACAGGCATGAGCCACCGCTCGAGTCCTTCGGAATCCTTTCTAACAGTGTTCCAGCACAAATCTAGGAATCTGTTAGAATTGCAAATGAAATGAAACCTATTTGCTACCATCAGATATAGATTATTGTAATTAATATTTATAGCAACCTTGTGAAGGTTGATATTACTGCCCTTATTTTCCAGATAAAAAAATTGAGACTCTGAGACTTTAATAAATGATTCAAGATCACACAGCTGGAGCTAAAATTTAAATTCAAGTCTGACTGATTTAAAAATTCATTCTCTTTGTCCTATACTGCACTGGTATATACATGTGGTCCTTGGTAACCCCGCACCCCACCTTGGAATGAATCCTGTTTCTGTTTTGTTATGCCTCTGGTACTACTATCAAAGGTAACCACAAAATATTAGTCATGGATTATCTATAAACATCTTGATGCTTTCTTCATATTTATTCAATATATTACTTTCTGAGATGCTTCTTATTAAACAATTTCATTCTGCATTTTTTCAGATTAAAAATCTGAAAATCTGGGCCAGGTGTAGTGGCTCATGCCTGTAACCTTGGGAGCACTTTGGAAGGCTGAGGTGGAAGGATCACTTGAAGCCAGGAGTTTGAGACCAGCCTGGCCAACATGGTGAAACCCTGTCTCTACTAAAAATACAAAAATTAGCTGGGCGCAGGCCGGGCGTGGTGGCTCAAGCCTGTAATCCCAGCACTTTGGGAGGCCGAGACGGGCGGATCACGAGGTCAGGAGATTGAGACCATCCTGGCTAACACGATGAAACCCCATCTCTACTAAAAATACAAAAAAACACTAGCCGGGCGAGGTGGCAGGCGCCTATAGTCCCAGCTACTCGGGACGCTAAGGCAGGAGAATGACGGGAACCCGGGAGGCAGAGCTTGCAGTGAGCCGAGATGGTGCCACTGCACTCCAGCCTGGGTGACAGAGCAAGACTCCGTCTCAAAAAAA
>NW_016812602.1:155354-171125 GCF_001698545.2 Rhinopithecus bieti
AAAAAATTAGCTGGGCGCAGTGGCACGTGCCTGTAATCCCAGGTACTCAGGAGGCTGAGGTGGGAGAATTGCTTGAACCCGGGAGGTGGAGGTTGTAATGAGCCAACATGGTGCCACTGCACCCCAGCCTGGGTGACAGAGCGAGACTCTGTCTCAAAAAAAAAAACAAAAACTAAAACTGAAAATCTAAAAAAAAACGAAAAATCTCTGTGCTCATTTTGCTTACCATACTTTTGATTTTTAAATTTTTTACCTGTAGTCACCGTGTTGTAGTCTCTTAAACTTATTCCTCCTATTTAACTGAAATTTTGTATCCTTTGACCAGCATCTTGCCAAGCCTCCTTCCCTCCATGCAGCTTCTGCTAACCACCTTTCTGCTCTCTATGAGTTCAACTTTTTTAGATTCCAGAGACAAGTGAGTCATGGTCTTAACATTTTTTAAATTTTGTGTCCTATAGTGACCAGAACAGTGCATATAATATATATGTTTTTTTAAACTACATTCTAAACTACAATTTAAACATTTAAAACAAATATTTTTATTTTTTTCCTGTTTTAGGGATTATCTTAATTAAAACTTAGAAAATAACGACTTTTGGTTTAGGCCAGGGCCTTTGTTTTCTCTTTTGCTACCAGGTACTTGTTGCCTTTAGACTAACAAACCAGATCCCTGCACTGGGGTATATACGCTATCTTCCCACATGCCATACTTGACTCTCTGTGGATAGACTCTGATATTAAGTACTTGTTTCTCTTCTATCTGAAAGTATCTACATTTCGTGGAGGATGGTGCTTCTTAACATTGTGGTTGCAGGGCTCTAGGCTTGAAGGGCTTTTTTGGTCAGCGAAGATGGGCTTCATCATGTTTTCCAAGTCACACGTTCCTTCGGTGGTGGTCTTATTGACATACCCAGCTGAGCTTATATCTAACCCGCCCTAATTTCAGAGAGTTGGCATTCAGGTATCTTCGTATAAAGTTAGTTATGCTTGAGTAACAGAGACCAAAAAAAAGAAAAAAGGAAAGAAAAAACACTTTGGGAAGCCGAGGCGGGCGGATCATGAGGTCAGGAGATCGAGACTGCCCTGGCTAACACAGTGAAACCTCGTCTCTACTAAAAATGCAAAAAAATTAGCCAGGCGTGGTGGTGGGCGCCTGTAGTCCCAGCTGCTCCGGGGGCTGAGGCAGGAGAATGGTGTGAACCTGGGAGGCGGAGTTTTCAGTGAGCCGAGATTGCGCCACTGCACTCCATCCTGGGCGACAGAGTGAGACTCCATCTCAAAACAAAAACAAAAACAAAAAAAACATGTTTCTTAAAGCCAGATAGAAACTTAAGATCATTGTAGAAAGTCAAAACTTATCTATAAAATAGCTATAACAAGTAACATACTGCTAATAATAAGATTAGAGTTATAAAGTTTTGGAGGAACATGAGGCTAAGACATTTTAGGATAATAGCCAGAATCAGTTAGGTTCATTGATAGATCATATACTTTCTACCAGGTGTTGTTCTTTGTGTTAAGGATCCAGAGATTTGTAGGACAAGGTTCTTAGACCTGGTGTACTGATGATTGATGAATACCTTCATAGAGAGCTGTGAGAGTGGTATGAGGAAGAGATATTTAGACCAGCTTGTATAGAATCAGGGATTAAGGACTTCTGAATAAAGTATTTTTTTTAAGTTAGGTTTATTGAGGTACAATTTACATGTCATAAAATTCACCCTTTTGAAAGTGTGCAATTCATTAAATTTGAAAAATGGATAGAGTTGAGTAACCACTACCATAATAAATAAAGCTACTATGAATATTTAAATATAGGTCTTTGTGTTTCTTTTGGGTAAGTCTCCAGGAATGGAATTGATGGGTCTAATGGTAAGTGTATGTTGAAATTTATAAGAAATTGCCAGTTTTCCAAAGTGACTATAATATCCTGCATTCCCATCAGCAATGTATAATAGTTCTATTTATTTCACATCTTTACTAGCACTTGTGATTGTAGTCTTTGTAATTTTAACCATTCTAATGGGTTTGAGGTGGTATCTCATTGTAGTTTTAATTTGAATTTTCCTAATGACAAAATTAAATTGAGCCTTGTAAGCAAAAAAAGTCTATTTGAGATCAGTCTCTCTCTCTTTGTGTGAAGTATTTGTTCAGATCTGTTGCTCATTTTTAATTAGGTTGTTTGAATTATTGAGTTGTAAAGTTCTTTATGTATTCTGGATATAAATCAGTCCTTTATAAGATATGTTTTTTCCAATACTTTCTACCAGTTTGTGGCTTATCTTTTCATTTTTTAATGCTGGTAAAGTCCACTATGTCAATTTTTGCTATTGTGTTGCGTGCTTTTTGTGTCTTGTCTTTGCCTAACCCAAGGTCACAAATACCTTTTCCTTTGTTTTCTTTTGTAAGTTTTCTTCTAGAAGTTTTACAGTTTTCGGTTTTACATTTACATCAATAATCCATTTTGAATTTTATATGTAAAGTGCAAGGTTCATTGTTTTGCAAATGGATGAACAATTGTTCCTGTACTCTTTGTTGCAAAGGCAATTGTTTCTCCATTGAATTACCTTGTCATCTTTGTTGAAAATCAGTAGTTGAGAATCATTTGTGTGGTTCTGTTTCTGGACTCTCTGTTCTGTTTCACTGATCTGTATTTCTGTCCTAATGCCAATACCAAATTGTCTTGATTACTGTAGTTTTAAAATGTGTCTAGAATTCAGTCAGTGAGTTCTCCAACTTTGTTCTGTTTTCAAAAATTTTCTGGCTATTCTAGGTCTTTGGCTTTTCCATATATACTTTAGAACAGTTTGTCAATTTCTATAAAAATCCTGTGATTTTGATAGATGTTGAATCTGAGAAAATTTGGGGAGATTAACATCTTAATAGTATTGAGTCTTTCAGTCTATAGATATGATATGTCTCTCCATTTGTAAAAATTTTCTTTGGTTTCATGCATCAGTGTTTTGTAGTTTTCAGCATACAGATCTTGCACATACTTTGTTAGATTTGTACCTATAGATTTTTTGCTAATTTAAGTGGTATTTCTTTTTTAATATTTCTGTTTTCAATTTTTTTACTAGTATATGTAGAAATATATATCTCTGTACTGAGCTTGTATTCTACACCCTTGTTAAACTCAAAAATGAAATCTGGTACTTTTTTTGGTAGATTTTTTGTAGATTGCTTACATGGGTCATGTATCATCCTAACTTTTGTATTACGGAAGAAATTCTTGTGCTTAGTTTTGGTGGTTAGAACTTTGTATTAATAACAACAGCAGTTGTTAGTGTTTGGATATCTTTTTACATACATACAATGACCTGGAGCTTTTTGAAGATCATGTGAGCAAGTATTGTTCTCTTTCTCAGTATTTAAGAAAACAAGCTCAGAAAGATTAAGTGATTTGCCAAAGATCACACAGTGTTTGGTGGATTTAGGCCATTAGTTGTTTCATTGCTCAGACTGTATGTATTACTCATTTCACTAATCTTAGCAGCTGTCTTAAAAAGTATGCTGTTTTTCATAAGATATCAAAATATGAGGTTGTGGTTAAGTTCTAAATTCTATAGTTTCCATATTAGGATTCTAACACAATTATTGTTAGGCCATTAACTTATAATTGATAAGTAAAGGATAGTACACATTACGCTTATTAGCATAATTTAACAGTTCTGATATGTACACAGTAGTGTGCAATATGCAATATGATATCGCCAGTTTTGTTAAGCATGTTTGTTAGGAACAAAGGGATCTTTCTGAACTTTATGGTTGCCTGATTCCTAATACATTATTAGATTTTTTAATCAATGATTTTTACCTCTAATATCCAAAAATACTTTCACATCTTCTTATCTCATTTTGTTTTTATGACCCTTGTGCAAGATAGGGCAGGAAGTGTTTTCTGGTGTTTGGCTGATGAAGGAATTAAAGTATACACCATTAACATTGCTAAACTACTATATGTTGGGTAGCGTGCAGGGTATCAGGGCTGTAAAACAAGTCAGAGTTCATTTCTCTGAAGAGCTCCTTATGAAACAGAGTTGGAATTAGAACTCAGGTTACTTACTTTTTAGCCCCATATCTTTTCAAGTAGTAGTACTATATTGTTTCTTATTTTTCAACAAACTATTTTAATGCCCGTCTTCATGAAGTTTACACTTTGAGAACTTCACCTTCATGTTAGATTTGTTTCTCCCCATACTCTCCCCATCCCTTTCTTTAAGTGTGTATTTTTATTTTCTTCTAATTTTCTTTGTGGACAATTTGGACAATTTAGAAAAGCACAGTAAAGAGAATTAAAAATTACACATAATTCTTCTGCCCAGCTGTAACTATTGTTAAAGTTTTGGTGAATATAATTTTAATCTTTTTTTTCCCCAGGTATATATGTGTAAAAATGTTTTATGTTTATAAAATTTCAGGATCCTTCTAATCTTGAGACTGCTTCCATAATGTTTTCTGTTTTCTAAGATGAAAAACTCCTTGAGATTGATTTACAGTTTTTATTTTAAGTTTATGATTGCAGACTCATCTTTTGGTATTGTGTTCAGTTCAGTGAATGATGTGGATAAACAGGGAGTATGTGATTAATTTTGCTTTCACGATAGAGGTAGGAGATATGGAAGTCAGGGAAATGTTCACAGGAATTTTCTGCTGCTGGCTTTGACTGTTTTCCATCTCTAGGTAGAGAAAGGAGAGATTCTATTCTGGTAGTCCTTCTTGTCTTTCCCCCACTTGAACTTTCACTTAAAACCTTCAGGGCAGAAGAATTTTATTTAATTGTTTTGCCACAACTCTTTCTGATGAATTAACTAAATCTATTTATATATTTCATAGTTGGACACTTTATACTACTTCGAGTTTTTTTTTTAATCTGAGTTCCTTAATTTTTTATTTTTTTTATTATTTATTTATTTATTTATTTTTTGAGACGGAGTCTCGCTCTGTCGCCTAGGCTGGAGTGCAGTGGTGTGATCTCGGCTCACTGCAACCTCCGCCTTCCAGGTTCAAACAATTCTGCTTCACTCAGCCTCCCTAAGTAGCTGGAATAACACATGTGCACTGCGGCGCCCAGCTAATTTATTTTTCTTTTCTTTTTCCTTTTTTTTTTTGAGACAAGGTCTTGCTTGGTCGTCCAGGCTGGAGTGCAGTGGCGCGATCTTGGCTCACTGCAAGCTCCGCCTCCCGGGTTCACGCCATTCTCCTGCCTCAGCCTCCCGAGTATCTGGGACTTCAGGCACCCGCCACCACATCCGGCTAATTTTTTGTATTTTTAGTAGAGATGGGGTTCCACCGCGTTAACCAGGATGATCTCCAGCTCCTGACCTCGTGGTCCGCCCACCTTGGCCTCCCAAAGTGCTGGGATTACAGGTGTGAGCCACCGCGCCTGGCTCCAAGTTTTGTATTTTTAGTAGAAACATGGTTTCGCCATATTGGCCAGACTGGTCTCATTTCTGACCTCAAGTGATCCGCCCGCCTCCGCCTTCCGAAGTGCTGGGATTACAGGCGTGAGTCACCGGAGCCTGGCCTCAGTTCCTTAATTTTTACAGTTTTATTCCTTCCACCTTTTAAATGAAGTTTAATTTGGGATGCACTGACTGAAGCTCACCTCGTCTGAAATAGAGTGGTTTGCAGACAATAATAAAAGAGAGTGGTTTAGGGATTGGATGCTATTGCCTTTAAAAAAATTGTCTTTTTGAAAATCGAATATATTAATCTTTTATGTTTGTTCTAAGGCTTCATTTTTTTTCTTCTTTTTAAGACGAGGTTGTGCTCCCTCACCTGTGCTGGAGTGCAGTGGTGTGATCATGGCTCACTGAAGCCTTGACAGCCCAGGCTCCAGCAGTCTTCCCACCTCAGCCTCCCGAGTAGCTGGGACCACAGGCGTGCACCATCACGCCCGGCTAATATTTTTTATTGTTATTGTTATTTGTAGAGAAGAGGTCTTGCTATGTTGCCCAGGCTGGTCTTGAACTCCTGAGCTTAAGCTATCTATCTGCCCATGTCTGTCTCCCAAAGTGCTGGGAATATAGACCTGAGCTATGGTGCCAAGCCTAGGCTTCATATTTTAAAAATTACTTTTAGACTTAATGAATTGTGTTTTCTTTGGGTTCAGAGAGTGTAGAATATGCATCTGAATGCCCTATTGTTCAGGAATAGCCATTCTATAACAACCTCAGGAAATGTTTGTGAAAGATATGTGAGTGATGGTGCCTGTGATGGCATGTGATAGTTTTGCAAGGCCTTTGACTAAAGCAGGAAATGCTGAATTGATCTCCTGATCTTTTGAATAGTGATTGGTTTTCTGCTGGTATGTTTAGATGTAGTCAGCCTGTTTCTCAGTATTGAAGTAGATCCTGTTATAACTGTCATTCTCTGGTTATATTAAAACATGATTGGAATAAAATAACAAATACTGACGGTATTTTTCTCCCCTCTTAGATTCATGCCCGAAACCAAAATGAAATAATTTTTGGGCTGAATGACGGCTACTATGGTGCTCCATTTGAACATAAGGTGAGAGGATCCTTCTGATGTTATGAATTTTGTTCAGTGCAGGTGTGCCTTGCAGGTGTACAGGGTAGATATAATCCTGAAAAGCTCTGTGTAAATAGAATCATGCTTTAAATTTATTGCTTAGTGTGGCTTAAGGTGAATCTTTTTAATGTGAAAACTCATTCTGTAAGGCACATAACCATCCAGTCCATCTATTCTAAATCCAGATTATATTAATTTTCTAAAGGAAATCTGGAACTAGCTGTTTTCTCTTATTCTACATAATTCTTTGGGGGTTAAGAAAGGATGGCAAATTTTGATCAAATGCAATACAGTTTTATTAAATGTTTCAGATCTCTCATAACTTTCAATACATTTAAGAAACTATGAATCAGCTTGTTTTATAGTCAGCATTATCTCTACATCTAAAAGTTATTAGAGAAAGGAAAAGGAAGTGAATTCATATTTACCAAGTACCTACTATCTATGGTACTGTGCCAGCTGATTCTTGTCCTTTTCCCCAGTTAATACTGGCCAAAACCAATGTGGTATGTTTTGTCCTTTCCATTTTATAGTTAAGGAAAAAGGTTGTTTGAGATGAACTTCATAGGTTCATCCATCTAGCTGAGCTGAAATTTCAGGCTGCCTGCCTCTAAAGCCTGTGCTTTTTCTATTCTACTATGGTGTTCTACTTAGCAACCCTGTGCATTATTTGCTCTTAGTGATCATGTTGCTTCATAGCTCTTGGTTGTCTGAAATGCTATTGCTTAGAGTACTTCATTTTTTTCAACAACATTTTGTTGAGTGCCTGCTGTATGTCAGCCGCTGTACTGTACTCCGAGTGCTAAGAACACAGTGGTGAGCAAATGGATAATTTCCTGTTGTTGTGGAATATATGGAGGAGGCAAACACTGATACAGTAATCTAACAGATAAACATGTAAACACAAATGGTGGTAAATGCTATATAAGCATATAAGGAGGGCCTAACCTATTCTAAGGGCTCAAGAAAGGTCTTCTTGGGGACTTGACTTTTAAAGCTACGTTCCAGATGATGATTAGAAGTGAACTGTGTAAAGGGAGTAGGGGCTGAATAGAGAGAATATTTCAGGCAGTGGAGGTTAATGTGTTGGAAGACGATGAAATAGAAGGGAACATGGTGAGTTTTAGGGACTAAAGGAAGGTCAGAGCAATGAAGGGAGAGTGATATCCGATGGGGCGGGAGAGCTAGGCAGGGACCACAGCACACAGAACTTTTAAAGGATTTTACCCTAAGAACAGGGTCTGTGTGAAAGGATTTTTAGCACAGCAGTGATATTACCAGATTTACGTTTCAATAATTTCATTCTGATTGTAGAAGAGGCAAGAATATTTGTGGGAGATCAGTAAGGAGGATCTTACAGTGTATCAGATAAGAGATGTGATGCTTTGAAACAGGATGACAGCAGAACAGAGAGAAGATAGATTTAAGAAAGTTTTAGTAGATAAAATTATTAGGACTTGCTGATGATTTGAATTTAAGGCATAAGAAAAAGGAGGTGTCATGGATGACTTTTGGGTTTCTGGCTTAGATGAAGTAACTGGATGGAAAAAGGTGTCAGGCACTGAGAAAACTAAGAGACACTGGAGGAAAACCAGGTTTGGTGGAGGCAGATTGTGAGTTGATATTTGATCCTGTGGAGTTTGAGATGCCTTTGAGACGTCCATGTGTAGATGGAAGTAGGCATTTGGATATATGAGTCTGAAATTCAGAGGAGAGGACTGGGTTAGAAATATTTATGTGGGGCCAATGACAAACAGTCATTGAAGTCGTGAGTGGGGATAAGATGGGCTAGGAACAGGCAGTACTGTAGGAAGAAAGGGGGCTAGGTGCCCGAGCCTGGAAGACCTCCAGCTTTTAAAGGCCACATAGACAAGGGGGCACCAGAAAAGATAGAAGAAGTGGTCCAAGGTAAAGAGAGCAAAGTTTTCTGTAGAATCTCAAAGTCCAAAGAAAGAAAGGGTTTTGTTGTTGTTGTTGTTGTTATTGTTATTGTTTGTCTTTTTGCTTGTTTTTTAAGAGGAGAGAGTGATCAAATAGGAGGACCAAAAATTGCCCACTGGATTTACCAAAATGGAAGTTATTCAGGTGACTTCTTCAAAATTCAGTTCAAACTCTGATAGACAATTTTCTTTATTTCAAAGCTCTCCTCTTCTAAGCATCAACATGCTATGTATACCTTTGACATAGGATATACCACTTTGCAACTAGGCTTGTCTTTCTTCTTTTCTAGTCTGTAAGGTTTTGAAGGACAGATTTCTATACATAATATTGAATTCCCAGCATCTCCCACAGTTCTTGGGGTATGCAGTTTGCTTAGTAAAAGTGTTTGTGATTTAATGAAATAATTATGGGACTACTACTGCTGCTGTTCATAATATCTCATGTATAGGGTTAGCTGTTCTAATACTGTTGCAGCATTAAGTTCCTCCTGCAACTGGTATAACTCACCTTTTAGGACAATATCTGGCACATATAATAATAATATTAATAGCTAAAATGTATTGAGCATCACTGTATGTCAAACACTGTAAGAGCTTCACATTTATTATTGTATTTAGTCCCCCAAGAACCTTATAGCCAAATCCTCAGAGCTGTTGAGGATTTGAGTAAGCCAATAACTAATACCCCTTTCTTCTTCTCCTGAGTTTGGAGCAAGTTCAGAAGTAGGTGATAGTCTGTAATCCCAGTGGATTTTGGGAGGCTGAGCTGGGAGGATCACTTGAGCTCAGGAGTTCAAGACCAGTCTGGGCAACATAGCGAGACCTCGTCTGTACTAAAATTCAAACAAAAAATTAGTCAGGTGTGGTGACATGTGTCTGTAGTCCTAGCAACTTGAGGGGCTGAGGCGGGAGGATTGCTTGAGACCAGGATGTTGATGATGCAGTGAGCCCTGATGGTGCCACCGCGCTCCAGCCTGGGCAACAGATGAGACCCTGTCTCGGCGGCGGGGGCGGGGGCGGCGGGAAGGATAGGTGATAGATAAATGGAGATCAGAACATTGGCTTTATTATTAATAAAACTGATGGACAAGTGTGGTTTAAATTCTGTGACTGACAGTTTTGCTATGACTAAAAGTGCTTGTCGATTCCTTCTATATACTTCTGCCTGGACTGAACCTCCCCCACAAAATAACGAAACAAATGAAACCAAAGTCTTCCTCTTACAAGAACAAAGCCTGAGCCTCCAAGCCAGAAGCGCAGTTTGTATGCATGGTTAGATAGGTTGTTTCTGATTGCAGATAACCTAGAAAGAATTAAGCCAGTCACGCATAGGTCCATCTCTGAAGGCCAGCTGTCAGATCAGTCATCTGCTGGTCCTGGAGAGGAGTGAGTGGAGGACAAAGAGAAGCTGCAATTGCTCTTTTCATGACCTTTTCTCCTGAGAAATGGAGTGGGGCATTTGTCTCCTGTGTAGGAACATGGGAATGCAGAGTAAGTGTTTCTCTGTAACAGGAATAGTAGCTAGTATTTAGTGAGCACTTCTGTGCTTGCACTATTCTAAACGCTTTACACATTTTACCTTATTTAAACCTCACACTTGGCCTTTCATAGAAGAGGATGCTGGTACAGAGAACTTAAGTAACCGTCCCCAAATTACACAGCTCCCTAAGTAGCAGAGCTGCGATTCAAAAGCAGATGGTCAGTGCATGCTTATTGAATATATGATCGTAATAAGTGGTGTACTTTCCCCTATTGTCCTTCAGTTAGTGAGCTTTGTTAATGGGTAAGTTCAGCAGATCTTGGCTCCCTTTACCAGCTTTCAAATGAACACCTGACGTGTAGACTGAACCTTAAAAAACCTTTTTTGCCTTTTTTAACAAAGCTGCAAGCAGAGTTTCCAGTCAAGATGACATTGTCAGTGTACACTTTGAGACCTTCCTTAGCACCAAACAAAAAGCAAGGATTGATGAAATCAGAGAAATGTAAAAGAAATATTCCTGGCCGGGTGTGGTGAGTCACACCTGTAATCTCAGCACTTTGGGAGGCCGAGACAGGTGGATCACAAGCTCAGGCATTCACGACCATCCTGGCCAACATGGCAAAACCCCATCTCTACTGAAAACACAAAAATTAGCCAGGCATGGTGGCGGGCGCCTGTAAT
This sequence comes from Rhinopithecus bieti, assembly GCF_001698545.2. Lineage (NCBI taxonomy): Eukaryota > Metazoa > Chordata > Mammalia > Primates > Cercopithecidae > Rhinopithecus > Rhinopithecus bieti. The sequence continues at coordinate 165,993 of NW_016812602.1, forward strand.
CCCAGCTACTCTGAGGCTGCAGCAGGAGAATTGCTTGAACCCAGGAGGTGGAGGTTGCAGTGAGCCGAGATCATGCCACTGCACTCCAGCCTGGGTGACAGAGGAAGACTCCATCTCAAAAAAAAAAAAAAAAAAAAGAAAAAAGAAAAAAAAAGAAGAAATATTTCTTCCTAAAACAAACAAGAAACCAAGGCAATAAACATCTCCTGAACAGAAATGTAATAGAAACACAAAGAAGTGGGAAAAAGCAGAAGACTCGGGCCTTCTGGCCGTGCTGCCCAGAAGTAGACAGAAAGATGGGCTTCTCAGGGCAAAAATGAGCACAAAAAGCTGAGTGGGGCTCTCCCTATTACAAAAGGGGCCGAGAAAAGACAGCTTAGAGAAACTGCAGAACTTTAAGAATAATCCTAAAAGGGGAAATTTGAAAAGCTACCAGCGAGAAAGGAAATACTATTACTTACGAATTAGGCTGATGGCAGACTTCTCATCAACAACAGTAGGTGCCAGAAGAAATATGTCTTCAATGCGCTATTAATTATTAATTCTGTTTCTAGTAAACTTTTAGTCAAGAGTGAGCGTAATTTGAGACCAGCTAGGGCACCATAATGAAATACTATCTCTATAAAATTAAAAAAAAAAAAAAAAATTAGCCAGGCATGGCACATGCCTATAGTCTAAGCTGTTTGGGAGGCTGAGGTGGAAGGATTGTTTGAGCCAGGAATTCAAGGCTGCAGTGAGCTCTGATCGCACCACTACACTCTAGCCTATGTGACAGAAAAAAAAAAAAAAAAGTGAGGGTGAGAGAGAGAGCATTTTATTGACTGATTGAGACAGAGTCTCACTCTGTTGCCCAGTCCCACCTCAGAGTAGCAGGGATTATAGGTGTGAACCGCTGCACCTGGCAGGGATAGTTTTAAATGCATAAAGATTGAGAGTTTACTTCCCACAGACCCTTTACCCATGCTGAATGATGCAAATAGAAAATGCTACCAAATGGAGCATATAGTATGTAAGAAAACAGCAAGGGGTATACAAATGGTTAAAACATTAGTGAATTTAATTTCTGACTATAAGCTAACAAACAAAAATAAATATCTGATAAGCGTATGTGCTTTAAGGTGAAACAAACCTGGCCATTGTTATTCAAAATGTGTAGTCTGGACCAGTGCTCATCTAGGAACTGTCTGTCACAATCTGTGGTGAGCAACGTGGAAAAAGTAAGGGTAAAACTTTCAGAACTTCTATAGCAATATGACGTTATTGTGACTCTTCATTGTGTTTTACGAAAGTATCAGTTCACAATGGAATGAACAACAACAACAAATCCAGCCAACGGGTCCTACCCCACAGAGAGTGAAAAGCATTGCCCTAGACAACAATAATGAGAGTAGGTGTTCAAAGGGTTAAGACTCACTGATGTCACTGATTTGTTTGGGAGGAGGATAAACATAGTAACCAGCTTTAGAATTTGCTAGAAAAAACTGTGGTCAAGTGTACATGTTAAAAATTTAAGGATACCTAGTAAAGGCTAAAATCAGAGGGCTGGGTGTGGTGGCTCACCCCTGTAATCCCAGCACTTTGGTCTCGAACTCCTGATCCCAAGTGATCCGTCTGCCTTAGCCTCCCAAAGTGTGGGGATTACAGCTGTGAGGCACCGTGCCCAGACCCTATAATCCTAGCACTTTGGGAAGCTGAGGTGGGAGGATTGTTTGAAGCCAGGAGTTTGAGACCAACCTGGGCAACAGAGAGACTCGCGTATCTACCAAAAAAAAAAAAAAAAAAAAAGATGGAAAGCAGAGATTATGGATTTCTAATTAGCAGGGGAAAAAAAGAGAACAGAAAGGATAGAAAGCTTTGTCAACTTGGTAGGAAACAAAAAAGGAAACAAAAGGTAAAAATAAACATGTAGTGTGGGGGTAACATTAAGTCCAAATATATTTGTAGTCACAATAATTATAAATGGATGTCATATAGGTTTGAAGTATTTCGTTTAAAACTTTAAAAATGCTAAAGCAACAAGGCTTTGAGAACAGGATTAAATTTTAAGAATGAGTATTTTATACAGAAGAGGAAAAGTTATTCTTAGGAAGCAATGACAGAGCACATTTTAAAGCAGCTTTCAGTAATGCCTAAAATTTTTGTTGGACCAGTTCTTTGGCATTCTTCTTTTTTACATTAGCTGTGGCCAGAAACAGTTTTTTTATTATTGCTACTGATTATGTTGATGCGAATACTCCCTCTGTCTGCATTCTTTTCATATGTCCTCAGCCACTATGGATCTAAAAGCTGAAATTACTTATCTGTTCATAACTTTTCCCTCCTTATTTATCCGCTTCTCCCAAAGGCTTTACATCTTTCTGTTGAGTGTTTAGGAACCAGAATCTCTTAACTATAGAATACAGTGGCTAAGTAGTTCATTTTCACTTCCATAAGTGTGTTGGACACTACTTAATATACTGAAAAATTGTTCACTAAACACTGGATTTTAATCCTTTTTTCAGTTACCTCTTCTGGCATTATTAGGGAGTGATACATTCTTGTTACTTGTATATAGCAAAATGGTCTTTATTTGGCATACAAATGTGGCAGTCTTTTTTTTTTTTTTTATTAAAGGAAAAAAAAAATAGAGATGAGGCCTCACTGTGTTGCCCAGGATGGTCTGGAACTGCTGGGCTCAAATGATCCTCCTACCTTGGCCTCCCAAAGTGTTGGGATTACAGGCGTGAGCCACCACACCTGGCCAGATACTGCAATCTTAAGTATTTAATAGCAATTCAGACAAAAGATAAGTTGAATAAGTGATGATACAGATTTTTATCTTGGTTGTAAAAGTGATTCATGATTTTTTTTTCCTGGTAAAAATTATCAAACACCTACTATGAGCCTATTAATAAACTAGGTACTGTGGGATACAAAAGTATAAGACGTGGATTCATAAATTTATTTTCTTTGTTGAGGAGATAAGACAGCATATATTCCAGAAGACATCCAGTTTACAAATGAGTTTAGTTTGAACAATTGTTTTTGGTGTCATTTGTTTGCATCTTGCGAATCATGTAGGTGAGTTATAGCAGAACCTTAAATAATTTGAATAGCACTTCAGGAAGAGGTTTTAATGTTTGGTGACTATTGGGAAGCAAAGAGGAGCTTTGTTATACCTTGAAGTTGTGGATGGAGGTTGGTGAATAAGGCTGGGTGACCTGTAGAGATTTCTACATGGGTTTTCTAGGTGGGTTTAACTGCTATGATGGTGATTAGGGGAGGATGAGAAAGAAAAGGTTGTTGGGCTATTAAGCTGGAAATCTTTCAGACCCCCATTCAGGATTTTGTCTTTAATGTATACAGGTAAGATTATCTTTGCCTGAATTTCCTTTTGGTGACCACTCTTCTTTTATGGGACTGCTGACAGCTACTTTTTATGAATGCACAGTCCTAGTCATAGGAATATGGTTATTGGAGTCAGATTGATATAAGTTTAATTATAGGCACTCTTGGCAACTACTACTCCAGTAAATGGAAACTTCTACTGACTAGATCCTATGATAAGAGGATTTATCCATATGACTAAATCCTATGATAAGAGGAATTATCTCTAATTCCTCTATGTAAGAGGAAACATCTCTAATACTTACCATTGTATTAACACTATATCTCTAGCACAGTGCCTGGTATGTAGTAGGCTCTCAATAAAATTTTGTTAGTGAATGAAGGTGAATGCTTGCGTGTTTAGGGCTATCAGGCTATCATAGCAATACTTGAGAATAAAAATCTTGAGTAGATGATATTTGTTCCACCCTGGGTTACCCTCCAGCCTCAACTTTTGGTATTTATTTTTATGTAACTCATAATGGCACAATTACTCCAACTGTTGTGCTAGTGATAAGGCGCAAAAGCATTAGACCAGTTGTTATAACACTGGAGTGAAATTACTTATAGACAAATCTCTGAAGATTAAAGAGCTATGAAGATAAGTATATAGATATATAGAGATATAAGTATAGACAAATCTCTGAAGATTAAAGAGCTATGAAGATAAGTATATAGATATATAGAGATATAAGTAAGAATTTCATTTTCTGATTAGAAGCTATAGCAGTAATATCTTTACAGTCCAGTAGATGGCAATACTTTCTCATTTTAATGGAAAAAATTAGCGTAGACATAGAATCCAAGTCAAAAGGAGCAAATCTTTGTGAATGAAAGAAACTCAGGATATTGAAATAGCAATCTGGTGATGAATTTCACAAAAATAACCATATAACTTGATTGTCTCAAGTACATAGGCTGAGATTGAAGATTTAGGTATAAGTTGTTTCAGGATCTGTTTTGAAAGCCTGCACAAATGAAAACTCATTTTATATTTTTCAATTTGTTCTGGCACTGTGCTTCTTGAGCAAATCAATTAACTTCTCTTAGTTTTAGGTTCCTCATCTCAAAAGTAAGAAAATCCTAATTAGCTGGATAACACTGCAGGGAATATTAGTTATCTAGCCCAACACTCTTATTTCGTAGATGAAAAAACTGACGTTCAGGGGGCTTATGATTTATTGAACTTGACATGGCAAGTTAGCTCCATACTACAAATGATAACTTAGACATAGCTATAATTTATTTTATTTATTATTACTTTTGAGATGGAATCTCATTCTATCACCCAGGCTGGAGTGCAGTGGCATGATCTTGGCTCCCTGCAACCTCTGCCTCCCAGGTTCAATTGATTATTCTGCTTCAGCCTCCTGAGTAGCTGGGATTATAGGCAATCACCACCACACCCAGCTAATTTTTGTATTTTTAGTAGAGATGGGGTTTCACCATGTTGGCCAGGCTGGTCTCAAACTCCTGACCTCAAGTGATCTACCCACCTCGGCCTCCCAGAGTGCTGGGATTATAGGCATGAGCCACCAGCTGCTATAATTTATTCATCTCTATATATCTCTATACTTAACCTTCATAGCTCTTTAATCTTTAGAGATTTGTCTATAAGTAATTTCACTCCAGGCTTATAACAACCTTAGAGGAAGGTAGGGCCAATTTATCATGATTTGCTTAAAAGAAATTGAGTCACAGAGGGGCAAAGTGACTTCCTTTCACCCCTTGACTTGGTCATTTCTTTTTTTTTTTTTTTTTTTTTTT
>NW_016812602.1:171158-198836 GCF_001698545.2 Rhinopithecus bieti
CAGGCTGGAGTGCAGTGGCCGGATCTCAGCTCACTGCAAGCTCCGCCTCCCGGATTTACGCCATTCTCCTGCCTCAGCCTCCCGAGTAGCTGGGACTACAGGCGCCCGCCTCGTCACCCGGCTAGTGTTTTTGTATTTTTAAGTAGAGACAGGGTTTCACCGTATTAGCCAGGATGGTCTCGATCTCCTGACCTCGTGATCCGCCCGTCTCGGCCTCCCAAAGTGCTGGGATTACAGGCTTGAGCCACCGCGCCCGGCCGACTTAGTCATTTCTATACAATGAATTGCCCCTTTCTCTTTGCTCCTGAAGCCCTTTTGACTTACCTCTGTTAGTAGCTGTTGAGTTTATTATAATTTTTTGAATTGTATATCTGTCTCTCTTTCTAGAAGGTATAAACCGTATCTTAACTTTGTATCTGTAATACCAGGCTCAGTAGCAGGCATCTAATAGGTATATAGTAAGTACTTACGGAATAAAAATGAATGGCCAAGATACTAGGATGGAGTTGTGGCAGAACCTGGATCAGAACACATCTCTCCCTCTTTATAGGCATGCACTTTCTTCATTATGCTATATCACCTGTGAAGAGGTGATGTGATAGAAGATTTTCATCATTTAATTCTTGTTTGAGGTTTCTTCCATCATTTAATTTCACTCTGATTATATACTGTTAGCGGTATCTCCTTTAACTTATAGCATCTTAGGTGGACAAGTAGTAGTATTTTCATTTTCAGGATAAAGATGCTGAAACCCAGAGAAGTTAAGAGATTTCCATGTAGTTAACTTTGTAGAACTGAGAAATTAAATAGATGGTTATTTCCTCTTGCTAGTCATACTAATGGATACTAACTTGTTTCCAAAGCACGTCCCACTCAGTATGCAAGCAGAACATCATTCAGAAGTAGGGATTAAGTGTCCCAAGTAAAGCCAATATTTTAATAACAGGGACCTGGATATGGTATATTTCTATCCAGGTCTTTTAGTACATTATCAAGCAAAAGTTGGAAAACCATTTAAAAAGTCCATTCCTATGCATATTCTGTTTAGTTTTCCTTTCTCCTGCCTTACAAAATAGAAGAAACAAAGACTGGGAAAATCCTCAGGGGCTGTTGATAATAGCCCTTGCTTTATTATAAAACATCTAGAGATCTGAGCCCAGATTAAATCCAGGGTAAAATTTTATTTCTGAACTATTTGAGCTGGTGTGATTGTGTACTAACAGTATTATACTAGGTAGGTATAGAGTTTTTATTTTTTTTATTTTAAAATATTTTTCCCATTTCTCTTCTCAGGAATACAGAGCTTTCAAAAAACTACCATTGCCAGTTTTCATTTACTGAGTGCCTGCTATGAGACACTGTATCAGATAGGTTACATATTTGTATTTAATCTGTATATAACAGACCCATGAGGTAGTTCTCCTCCTTTTATGAGTGACGTACCTTAGAAGAAAGCATTAAACTACTGACCCAAGCAAGATGGCATAGGTGGTGAAGAGCAGATCCATGATTTGAGCCCAGGTCTGATTCATTTGAAGGCTTGTTTTCTTAACCACTATGCTGCATGGCATCTCCACATTTCTTCCCACTTCATGTAGTGTGACAGCATACAAAGTCTCCGCCTTCACATTAACCAACACAAAGCATAACTAGTTGTGCATTGTGGGAATCAAATGAGAGAATACACATGTAAACACTTTGAACAGTATCCCAGTGCTTTATTCTGCAGACTTTGGGCATTTATTATTGTAGAATGGGCATGCAATGCCCCTGAGACCATCAACCCACTGAAGTCCACAAAAGTTCCACACATTAGTCACTGTATTTGGCTTCCCTCTAAGTCTTTTTTCCCCCTTTTCTCTTGGATCGAATTAGCTTTTGACAGATGTTTGGAAAATCATCTTATCCTGTAATTCATATTTATAAACCCTGCTGCTGCAGTGTGGTCCCCATTCTCTCTCTTCATTGAAGCCAGAGAATAATCTGGGACAACGCCACGTTTCCTGTTATGAATTTGGAAGATCTTGTCTTCTTAGCATAATTTTTGAGCTTTTGAGAACTTTTAATACTCTAAAATTCAAAGCCACGTATGGTTCTTCATATAGATGTTTTAGATTCTTGAGACGTAAACAGAAACAGAGCTCAACTTGTTCTCACCAGGGGATTCAGAGAGTTTAAAATTTTGTTTAGTTTAATATTTTGAAAACTTGTTTTCACTATTCTTGTTTAGATTTGTGTAGAGGGCATTTTTGAGCCCCCTCACCCCATCCTGTAAGTCAGTTTCTGTTTCAACTGTTGTACAAAGCTGAGAATCTTCTCTCGCTCTCTTTTTTTCTCTCTCCATGAATGCTCATTAACATACTGTCACTGTTGCCTTCTCTTCCTTCTCTCTGCTTTCACGGTTATAGTAATTTGGGCATACATCCTTTCTTCCTATTAAGGCGTATGCTCCTTAGGGCTGAGGTTATGCCTTACTCAGTCTTAAAGTCTCAGATTTTGCTTACTGAATATTTTTCCATGAGTGAATGAAGTCTACTAGGATCACGTTGTTCCCATCTCTGTTTTAAGGTAGACTTTTTGCTTAAGGGACGGCTACTTTAGCAGGGTTACTTTCAGTCCTCATGTCATGGAGGAGCATTGAAGGCACTTAGTCCACTTCATACTTGGAGTGTGTGCCTGTGATTGTGATTATTTTCTGAGTGTATTTGAAGTATGAACAAAACATCTTCATCTCTGTTGATCTAAATTTAAAATCATTAATTTTAGTTTCAGGATCTGTACATCTTTGCTTAATGATACTATTCTTATTTCTCAGTGCTTCTCACTGTTTTAAAGGAGAGGAAAAACATTCTTTGTTGTCTCAAACATTGGGCCAAATCTGAGGGGATGTATTCATTCAGCTCAGGTTAATTGTCTAAGAAGAGGTCTCACCTTTCTTCCTTAACTACTCAGCATCTGGGTTTCATCAGATCTCAGAGCCAGGGGTGTCTAAGGCTTGATGATGCTTAACAGAGATACGTGCACAATTTTATTTGGCTTAAACTTGGCTGACACCTAAAAGTGTTATTAATGTCCAAATGAACATATACACCTAGGAACACGGGCTATCTGTTGATTCATTAGGTAGCTGTAGTCATACAAACAAATACTGTATTTTAAAAAAGTATACTCATTGCATCTGAAAATGTGCTCAAGTAGTAGGATGAGCCATTGTTCTTTTTTCCTTGCCCATCAAGATTTCTTATTTTACCTAGGTCAAGTAGAAGAAGACTATTTTCAAAGCTCACTTACGGTTTTATGCATAAATATAGAACACTGGCAAGTCCTACTGGGAATAGCTTTCCTCCCAGATATACACCTCCAGTTTAGATTTTCATGTATCTGGACATGTGTCAAATTTGCCTGGATGTGTTGGGTATACATATGCTCTCCATAGCCCAAACTGAGCTCAGTTCCCTTCCCCTTTCACAATACTTCCTCCTGCTGTGTTTCTTAGTGAAGTGAATGGTTCCACAGTCCACCTACTTTCTCAAGTTAGCACATAGAGTTGTCCTCAGTCCCTTCTTCTGTGTTTCAATCACTGCTGATGGTGGCTGCTAATTTTTTCCTGGTTCTTGACATTATAGTCAGATTTATTTTTCTAAAATGCTCATCATGTTCTTCCTCTATTCAAATCTTGTCAGCAGTGTTTACCCTCAATAATTAATGAATTACGAGGTCTTGCTATTCCTTATTTCTAAACACTCCATCCTTAACACTTGCTTAGGCTAAGATTTGTTCACGTCAGTTTTAGATTTTAGCTAAGGCCCCAATTCCATAGGAAGGTTTTTCTGTGATGTACCTCTTAAGTCCAGTGTGGACAGATCCCTTTTATATGCTTCCGTAGCACCTGGTATTACATTTTCCTCGTCACTGACCCTTATCCTATTATATTCTGATTGCCTATTTGCTTACCTCTCTTACCTGCTACACCGTAAACTGTGCGAGGGCAGGGACAGTGTGTGTTTTCACCTGTTGATTCCTAGTACTTAGCACTGTGTCTGGGATGTAATAATAATCCAGTACATTCTTGTCAAATGAGTGAATGAAGCTTCTGTAGCAGCAAATCATTAGAAATTCTGTTGGAATATGCCACTTGGTCGTTATTAGTATAGCTCAGCAGTCCCCAACCTTTTTGCACCAGGGATCGGTATTGTGGAAGACAAGTTTTTCCACGGATGGGAGTGGGGATGGTTTCAGGATGGAAACTGTTCCACCTCAGATCATCAGGCATTAGTTAGATTTTCATAAGAAATGCACAACCTAGATCTATTACATGTGTAGTTTACATTATGGTTCGAGGTCCCATGAGAATCTAATGCCCTCGCTGATCTGATAGGAGGTAGAGCTTAGGTGGTGATGCTTGTGCTGGGGGTTGGGAACCCCTGGTATAGCTTTTTACCCAGAATTGTAGTTCTCTTAGTGGTTTCTGACATTTCTGCATAGATACTTGCCAAATTATTATACTTTAAATGGAGCTCTTCATTTTTTCTCTCCAAGGTTGCTTTCTCTTCCAGTTTTCCATGTCTTTATTAACTATTTTTTCGGTTATCCTGGCCTCAAATTTTATAGTTAAGTGTTGATTTTTTTTTTTTAATCCATTCTATTCAGTCAGCCACTAGACCCTTCTGAGTTCTCATTTGAAATGGTTCTGGTATCTGTGGCTACTTTTCCATCTCCATTGCCATAATCCAAGCTTAGATCAACATTCCCAAAGGGCTGGGTCACTGCAGTAGTTTCCTGGCGGGCCTATGGACTCTAGTCTCTTTGTATCCACTCTGTCTTACTGCTGCCTGATTAATCTTGCTAAAGGACGCTTTTGTTTTTTATTCCTTTGCTTAAAGATTGCAGGGAGTAAATTCTTATTGTCTGCTAGATGTGTCCAACTCTCTGGTCTGATTGCTTTCTCTCCATCAGCCCAAATTCAGTCAGTTGTATAGTACTTTGGGTTCTATCTCTGCTTTTATCTCTCTTCTTCCTTCTCTTCCTTCTCCCCACCTTCCTTCTCTCCCCCATCTTCCTTCCTCCTCCTCCCCACCTTCTTCCTCCTCTTTTTCCGTTTCTGTTGGTTTTTATTACCGTTGCCATTGGTGGATTTGGAACCCTCTTTATGTTTTGTATGTATGAATTTTTATAGTAGCCTCCTATCGGATAGTTGGACAGTCTTCTTTCTCCAATTTATCAGGTTTGTCAATATCAGAGTAACTTTAGAAACCTTCCATGAGTTCTTACTGCCCATAGGTTGTCTTTACATTTTAGCATGGTATTCAAGGCTTGCTGTGTTCTGGCCCTCCTTACTTAGTCAGCTGTATCTCCCACTACTTCCCTCTCCAGGGATCCAGATAATTTCCACGTCACTGAAGCTAAACGAATTGGACTACTATTTAATTTTCTCTGAATGCAGCTTGTGTTTTCCTGCTGTCGTACTTTGGCTAAAGGTGTTCAGTCTGTGTGGGACTTTCCTTCACTGCCGTTCAGCTTTTCAGTACTACTTAATCCACCCCAAATACTGCCACCCCTGCAGTCTTTGATGTTCCTGTTCTACTAGATGGAATCTTTACTGCAGCAGAACTCCTGTAGCTTTTAAAAAAGCCTTTCTTATGGCGCTCTTGCATTATTTGATTCACTTGGAACCTTCACTGGGTTGTGTACTCTTACGAGAACAGTAGTAATAATGGCCTAACACCGGTGTTCAGGAAACACCGAAAGGAATAAGTATATGTGTAATGCTATTTGCTTCCTAATCAGTTATCCTACTAAAAGGGTTATTTCTGTATACATTTTGTAGTTTTAATGAAGTTAAGGACAGTCTTGTGTTGTTGCAGCTAAAAACTCTCAAAATATGTAGTAACATGTTTTAAAACGTGACTCATCCAATGAGCTAGTAGAGCGGTAAGCAAACCGTGGTCCATCACGTATTTTTGTATAGCTTGCAACTAAGAGTGATTTTACATTTTTAAACAATTTTAAAGAAAAAATAAGAATATGTGACAGAAATGACATGTGGCCTGCAAAACCTAAAACATTTACTATGTGGCCCTTTATGGAAAATGTTTTCTGACCACTCATCTAGAAATACACCTGACTTGCCTGGAATTACTCCTGCTCATTGGGTATGTTAAATTATCTATTTCCCTGAGCAGTTTAATAGGCACTCACCCAGACTGGTTACTATTCCGTTCCTTGCGAAAGAATTGTTAGGCCTGACTTCAGAAGAATTTTGAGTGACATGTAAATCTCTTCTGGGCTCTTTGGCACTTGGCAGTATCTCACACAGATAACCAGATACAAATGAGCCGTTTCTTTTCATTATAATCCTTCATCAGAAGTCTGTCGGGATCGAACATCTGGTGAAGTTAGATGTCATTCAGAGCAAGGCTTTTAGCATATTTCAAGAATGTTAATTGCTAAGTGATGGCTGAAACAGGAGGGCTTAATAATGTCCTTAAATTGCCTTAAATGTACATGGACTCAGAATTTTTAGAATTGGAAAAGGTCTTAGAGATCATCAAGTATAGCCTGGTTCTTAAGAACATGGGCTGTGGAGCCAGACTGCATGGCTCTCCTCTTTAATCCTCTTTGTGTCTCAGTTTCCACACCTTTAAAGTGGGGATAATAATAGCACCTATTTCACAGGGGTTTGTGAATATTAAATGTGTTAACATTTAACACTTTAACAGTTAGCTAACGTTGACATGTAAGATACAATACTGCCTGCCACACTGTAAATGCATGTAAACATTACTTTTTATATTGCTGTTTTTTTATTACTGTTTTTATTAGTAGTAGTTGCATCTCATTTTATAATTAAGGAAACTGAGGCCTAGGAGAGTTAAATTATTTTCCTCACTTATGCAATAGGCAGAGTAAATTAAAACCCAGGATCCCAGCTTCCAGTTGAATGTTCTTTCCCTGTTATAAAGCGTGGCTTTTAGTTGTATGTCAGTGGGTGTGGATAAATTTTTTATAGTCAGAAAAAATATTTGGCAGCTTTTTCCATAAAATAAGAAAAGCTAAGTAGAACATCATTAATCATTTCTCCTGAGAATCTTAAATCTACTTCTCAAGTCTTCTATTATTTGGATTTTGTTGCTGATTTATAAGACTGTCTTCTCTGTTCTCATTTTCCTCATCTGCCCTTAAAATGTATAGATTATTTCTTAGCATCCTTTTTTTTTAAATTGAGGTGAAGTTAATGTAACATAAATTAACTGTTTTGAAGTTTGCAATTCAGTGGCTCTGGGTACATTCACAATGTTGTGTACCACCATCTCTGTCAAGTTGCAAAACATTTTCATAATCCACAAATAAAACTTTGTACCTATGAAGTGCTCACTTTCTATTTTGCTGTCCTCTAAACCTCTGGCAAACACCAGTTTGCTTTCCATCTGTATGGATTTACCTATTTTGGGTATTTCATACAAATTGAATTATATAGTATGTGACCTTTTGTTCTGGCTTTTTTTCAGTGTAATGTTTTGGTGTTGCATCTACATGTAGGAAGGAATGGACTTCGTTCCTTTTTAGGGCTGAGTAATATTCTATTGCATGTGTACGCACACGCAGTCACACATACACACACATTTTGTTTATTCATCTGTTGATAGACATTTGTATTGTTTCTATATTTTTGACTGTTGTGAATAGTGCTGCTGTGAACATTCATGTACAACTGTTTGTTTGAGTGTCTGTTCTCAGTTCTTTTGGGTATGTACCTAGGAGTGAAATTGCTGGGTCATATTATAATTCTGTGATTACCTTTTTGAGGAACTGCTAAACTTTTTTTTTTACAGTGGCTGACCAGTACATTCTTAACAGCAGTATGTGAGGGTTCTCATTTCTCTACATCGTCACGAACACTTATCTTCTCTTTGCTATGCCATTTGCGTATCTTTATTTGGAGAATGTCTCTCGCCGTTCTTTGCCCATTTTAAAATTGAGTTGTCTTTTTGTTGTTGAATGTATGAGTTCTTTATATCATCTGGATATTAGACCTCTATCAGATATACAATTTGTAAATATTTTCTCCCATTCCATTGGGTTGTTTTCTACTTACTTGATAGTGTCCTTTGATGCACAAAAGTTTTTAATTTTAATGAAGTATGATTTACTGATTTTTTTTGTACTAATGCTTTTTATATCATATGTAAGAATAGATTGGTAAATCCAAGGTTATATAGATTTACCCCTGTGTTTTCTTCTAATAGTTGTATAGTTTTTTTTTTTTTTTAGCTTTATGGTGTTTTGTTATTGTTGTTTTTGGAGATAGGGTCTCACTCTGTCGCCCAGACTGGATTACAGTGGCGTAATCTCAGCTCACTTCAACGTCTGCCTCCTGAGTTCAAGTTATTCTCCTGCCTCCAACCTCCCGAGTAGCTGGGATTACAGGCACGTGCCATCACGCCCCGGCTAATTTTTCTACTTTTAGTAGAGACGGGGTTTTACCATGTTAGCTAGGCTGGTCTCGAACTCCTGACCTCAAGTGATCTGCCCACCTCAGCCTCTCAAAGTGCTGGGATTACAGGCGTGAGCCACTGTGCCTGACCCAGCTTATGGTTTTACGGTTAAGTCTTTGATTCATTTTGAGGTAATTTAAAAATATGGCATTAAGAACAGATCCAACTTCATTCTTTTATGTGTGACTATCCAGTTTTTTTTAAGCCCCGTTTGATGAAAAGACTTACTTCCCCATTGAGTAGTCTATGAACCTTTGTTGAAAATCAGTTGATCATAGATACATCGATTTATTTCTGGATTCTCAGTTCTATTTTGTTGATTTATATATCTGTCCTTATGCCAGTGCTATCCTGATTTGACTATTGTTGCTTGGTATTAAGTTGAAATTGAGATGTGTGAATCTTCTAACTTTGTTCTCTTCAATATAATTTTGGCTATTGACCCCTTGCAATTCCATATGAATTTGAGAATTGGCTTTTCCATTACTGTAAACAAGGCTGCTGGAATTTTGATAGAGATGGCATTGAATATCTAGATTGCTTTGTGTATTGTTGCTATGTTGATAATGTTAAGTCTTTAAATCCATGAACATGGGATGCCATTTTATTTATTTTGGTCCAGTTTGGAACACACTTTATTTTTCTTGCCTAATTGTTCTGGCTAGAACTTAGAGTACAAATGTTGAGTAGAAGTGGCGAGAGCAATCACCTTGTCTTTCTTGTTTTTGATATTGGGGGAAGACTTTGAGTCTTTCACCATTGAGTATGATGTTAGCTGTGGGTTTTTTGTAGATGCCCTTTATGAGGTCTGGGAAATTCCTTTCTATTCCCAGTTTGTTGATTTTTTTTTTTTTTTTTTTTTTTAAATCATGGAAAAGTGCTGAATTTTGTCAAATGCATTTTCTGCATCAACTGAGATGACTATGTGTGTTGTGGTATATTACACTGATCCTTCCTTCTTTCTTTTCTTTCTCTTTTTGACAGAGTCTTGCTGTGTCACTTAGGCTGGAATGCTGTGGCACAATCATGGCTCACTGTACTCTCAAACTCCTGGGCTCAAGTGATCCTCCCACCTCAGCCTCCTGAGTAGCTGGGACTACAGGCATGCATCACCATGCCAAGCCAATTTCTTTGTTTAAAAAAATTTTTTTGTAGAAATGGTGTCTCACTATGTTTCCCAGGCTGGTCTCTTAACTCCTGGGCTCTAGTGATCCTCCTGCCTGTGCCTCCCAAAGTGCTGGTATTACAGGGTAATACTATTATTTTCTGATTGATTTTCATGTATTGAAACTCCCTTGCATACCCTGTATGAATTTCAGCTGTTTGTGGTGTATAATCTTTAAAAAAAATTATTTGTGTTAAATTGCAAATACACAAAATTTACTATCTTAACCATTCTAAGTGTACAGTTTAGTGGCATTAGGTACATTCACACTGTTGTGCAACTATTGCCACCATCCATGTATTTCATCTTGCAAAACTTTTCACCTTGCAAAACTGAAACTCTCCATTAAACAATAATTCCTCATTCTCCCCTCTCCCTGGTCCCTGCCAGTTACCCTTCAACTTTCTGTTTCTATGATTTTGACTACTCTAGGTACCTCATGAATGAATGAATATTTTCCCTTTGATTGGCTTATTTCACTTAATATAATGTCCTCAAGCTTCATCAATGTTTTCACATGTGTCAGAATTTCCTTCCTTTTTAATGGTGAGTAATATTTCATTGTGTGAATATACCATGTTTTGTTTACCCATCACCTGTCTGTGGACACTTGGGTTGCTTCCACCCCTTGGCTGTTGTAAATCATGCTGCTATGAATATGGATATACAAATGGCGCTTCCCATTCTTGCTTTCACTTTTTGGGAGTATATACCCAGAAATAGTTGCCAGGTTGT
This sequence comes from Rhinopithecus bieti, assembly GCF_001698545.2. Classification (NCBI taxonomy): domain Eukaryota; kingdom Metazoa; phylum Chordata; class Mammalia; order Primates; family Cercopithecidae; genus Rhinopithecus; species Rhinopithecus bieti. The sequence continues at coordinate 181,554 of NW_016812602.1, forward strand.
GGGTTATAATTCTTTTAATATGCCACTAGATCACTTTTACTAGTATTTTGTTGAAGATTTTTATATCTGTATTCATAAAGGATATTGGTCTATAGTTTTCTCGTGACATTTTTGTCTGGCGTTGGTATCAGGATAGTATTGGTCTCATAGAACAACTTAAGTATTTCCTTGCTTTTATGGTTTTTGAAGACGTTGAGAAGGATTCGTGTTAAATAATTGGTATAATTCACTGGTCAAATAATCTGGTTCTGGGCTTATTTTATTTTTTTGAGACAGGGTCTCGCTCTGTCTTCCAGGCTGGAGTGCAATGGTGCAATCTCAGCTCACTGCAAGCTCCACCTCTTGGGTGCATGCCATTGTCCTGCCTCAGCCTCCTGAGTAGCTGGGACTACAGGCGCCCACCACCACACCCGGCTAATTTTTGTATTTTTAGTAGAGACGGGATTTCACCGTGTTAGCCAGGATGGTCTTGATCTCCTGACCTCGTGATCCGCCCGCCTCAGCCTCCCAAAGTGCTGGGGTTACAGGTGTGAACCACCGTGCCTGGCCTTTTTTTTTTTTGTGGGAGTTTTGTGATTACAAATTCTGTCTACCTCTTTATCTGTTATAGGTCTGTTCAGATTTCCTGTTTCTCTTGAGTCATTTTTGGTAGTTTGTATATCATTTTGTCTAGGTTATCTGATTTGCTGGAATATGATTAATTGTTCACTGTATTCTTTTATAAGCCTTCTTATTTCTGTAAGGTTGGTAATAACACTCCCACTTCTTTCCTGATTTTAGTGATTTGAGTCTTCTTTCCTTTCCCTTTGGTTAGTTTACCTTAAGATTTGTCAATGTGCCAGGTGCAGTGGCTCATGCCTGTAATCCCAGTACTTTGAGAGGCCAAGGTAGGAGGATAGCTTGAGTCCAGAAGTTAAAGACCAGCCTTTAGTAAGGCAACATAGTAAGACCCCCTTCTCTATAGAAGATAAAAATTAGCTGGGCGTGGTGGTATATGCCTGTAGTCCCAGCTAAGTGGGGGGCTGAGGTGTGAGGATCTCATGAACCCAGGAGTTCAAGGTCAGTCTGGGCAACATGGAGAAACGCCATCTCTACAAAAATAAAAAAAAAAATACAAAAATTAGCCGGGCATGGTGGTGCATGCCTGTAATTCTGGCTACTCTGGTGGCTGAGGCAGGAGGATGGCTTCAGCCCAGGAGGTTGAGGCTGCAGTGAACTGTGATTGTGCCACCACTCTCCAGCCTGGATAACAGAATCAGACCTTGTTTCCAAAAAAAAAAAAAAAAAAGATTTGTCAGTGTTGATCTTTTTAAAAAATAAGCTTCACTAGTTTGAATTAATACCAACTTAGTTTTAATACTGTAAAAAGCTTTGCTTCTCTATTCCCCTGCCTTTGTGTCATTGTTTTCACAGATTGCGTCTTTATAAAGGTGTGCCCATCAAGATAGATTTATGATTGTTTCATGTATTTGCCTAGTTGATTGTTTTTTAAATGGTAGATCAACTAGACATTCTTAGGCTACATCCAGTTAATGATATGTCTTTTTAAATCTTTATAATATATTGCTGGTTCAATTTGCTGATATTTCGCTAAAGATTTTGTGTTTCTGTTCATGAGGGATATTGGTGTATAATTTCCTTTGTGTGTGTGTGTGTTGTCTCTGTCTAGTTTTGGCATCAGTAATGCTAGTTTTATAAGTTGGAAATTGTTCCCTTCTCCACTTTCTGAAGGAGTTTGTGTAAAGTGGATTTTTTCTTTCTTTCTCTTTCCCTCCCTCCCTCCCTCCCTCCTTTCTCTCTCTCTCTCTCTCTCTCTCTCTCTCTTTCTCTCTCTCTCTCTTTCTTTCTTTCTTAAATGTTTGATGAAATTCATCAGTGAGACCGTTTGGACATGGATTTTTGTGTGTGTGGGAAGATTTTCAATTGCTTATTCACTAAAACAGTAGATATGGGGCTATTTAGATGTTTTATAGTATGTCTGGGCAGTTTGTGTTTCTTTTCAAGGAACTTGTCTAATTAATCTAAGTTCTCATAGTTAAAAGCATAAAGTTGTTAATAATATTCTTCCAGTATCCTTTTAATGTCTGTAATGACATAACTTTTAATGCTTCTACTAGCATTATAGCAAATATGTATATGGTGCTTATTACATACCTTTCATTTTACGGATATTAACTTTTAATTCCCATAGTTTGTGAGGCAGTTACTATTATCATCTCCATATTACAGATGAAGAAGCCAAGGTTAAACTAAGAGCACTCTGGTGCCTTGCTTAAGATTATAGAGCTGTTGTATTGAAGGCTTGAATTGGATTCCTGGTGGGTCCATAGTCTTTTTTTCTATATTACTGTGTACTCTCCCACCGCTCCCCGGCCTTTTTTTTTTTTTTTTTTAAATTAAAAAAATGACTATTGGCCGGGCGCGGTGGCTCAAGCCTGTAATCCCAGCACTTTGGGAGGCCGAGACGGGCGGATCACGAGGTCAGGAGATCGAGACCATCCTGGCTAACACAGTGAAACCCCGTCTCTACTGAAAAATACAAAAAGCTAGCCGGGCGAGGTGGCGGCGCCTGTAGTCCCAGCTACTCGGGAGGCTGAGGCAGGAGAATGGCGTAAACCCGGGAGGCGGAGATTGCAGTGAGCTGAGATCCGGCCACTGCACTCCAGCCTGGGCGACAGAGCGAGACTCCGTCTCTTAAAAAAAAAAAAAAAAAAAAAAAGAAAGTAAGAAAAGGTTTCACAGAAGAAGTGATGATTTATAAAGAAAAAGTAAGAACTATGAGACAAGGTAAAGGCATTCCAGGAAATGAGAAAATATAAATGAACACAAAAATAAAAATGCAAGGAATCTACAGAACTGCCAGCAGTTTGGTACTGCTTAAGAATAGAGTATAAAACAAGAAGCAACAGCATATGATTGAGAAAATAACCAAGAGCAAGAACTTAGAAGGTCTTCTATACCATGTTAAGGACTTTACCCTGTTAGGCCAATGGTTCCCAAACATGGCCATACATCAAAATCATGCAGATAAAGGTAGCTAAGTAAGTTTCATACAACCAGTTCAACATAAATCCTTAAACTCTGCCTTTGAGAAACACTGAACAGAAAACCACAGTAAGATTTTAAGCAAGACAGTACAGTTGGCCCTCAGGATCCACATCTGTGGATTCAACTGAGAATGGATTCAACCAACCACAGATGGAAAACATTTTAAAAAACACAATAAAAATAACAATACAGCAATTTTTAAGATACAGTATAACTATTTACATAGCATTACATTGTAGTAGGTATTATAAGTAACCTAGAGATGATTTAAAGTATACAAGAGGATGTGCATAAGTTATATGCAAATACTATGCCATTTTATATAAGGGACTTGAGCATCCTTGTATTTTGGCATCCATGGGAATCCTGGAACCAGTCGTTCATGGATACCAAGGGACAATTGTACCATCACAAGATTTACATATTGAAAAAAAAAATCACTCTTATTGGCTATATGGTAGAGCATGTAATGAAGTATAATGGGAGTACAAACAGATCAATTAGTTATAAAGCAGTTTAAATAGCAGAGAAAAGGATTTTAGAACCACTAAGTAAAGAAGTATGAGAGTAAACTCTTCTTTGGTTGAAACTGGCTACGGGAGAAAACAGAAAAATAGGGCAATAAGTAAAGGAAAATATAAGCATATAGGTTTTTTTTATTTTAAGATAGGAACAAGCTAAAAATATTTGAGGCTATTTGAAAGACGAGATGATAAAATGGGAGAGGCACCGGGTGCAGGTGGCTCATACCTATGATCCCAGCACTTTGGAAGGTTAAGGCAGGAAGGTCACTTGAAGCCAGGAGTTTGAAATCAGCTAGGGCAACACGGTGAAACTCCACCTCTACAAAAAATTTTAAAAATTAGCTGGGCATGATGGTGAGTGTCTGTGGTCCCAGCTTCTTGGGAGGCTGAGGCAGGAGGATTGCTTGAGACTGGCAGGTCAAGGCTATAGTGAGCTGTGGTCGTGCCACTGCACTCTAGACTGGGTAACAGAGTGAGACCCATCATATAATACAATACAAAAAACAATATAAAACAAACCACATGTTTTGTTGCATTCCTAATGAAAGATAGGAATTTTCTTTGAACTATATAGTCTGGTAATCTAATAAGAAGAAATATGTGTGCCTAGGATCACTTATGCATGTATATAAATTTCCTTCAGAGTTTTTAAGCACTATTTTAGATAATCATATAAAGTCCATTTAATAACTGCTATTTAATAGCAGTTAATAAGTATCCATGAAAGATTGGTTCCAGGATTCCCATGGATACCAAAATACAAGGATGCTCAAGTCCCTTATATAAAATGGCATAGTATTTGCATATAACCTGTTCACATCCTCTTGTATACTTTAACTGCTAATAGCAGTCTAGTCTTTTTGACGGGTTTCTTTGAAAAAAAAAATGCCCTTCTTTTGTTTTTCTTTTATTGTTCTCTAAGATTAGAAAAACGAGCTCAAGACTGATATATCCATAGACAAAAAGCAAAAGATCAATAAAGGACTAAATAGGGAAGAGAGGTAAAAGGAACAGCTACAATGTTACTTCAAGGAAGGATCTGATCCTACTCTCAAACTCCAGTATATAACAGAGCCCTGCATATAGAAAACACTCAATAAACAAGAGTTTACCGAATAAAAGGGAGGAATGATGGGAAAACAGCACTGAAGGAAGGAGAATGGAAGAAAAGTGTGTAGGATATATAAAAAATAAGGAACTAAACTTTTTGGTTAAATGATACCACAAATCCAAGAAAACAAAACTGATTTAGCTACTTACCGCTTTAACCATAGCCAGCTTCTCATTTGTAATCTGTTCTGTATACTTTCTATATGCTGCATTTTTAGGGATTTCCTCAAGAACATCAAGAATCTTTGTGTACAATATTCTTAGCCTCTGAAAAGACAAACCATACAAATTTCCATAGGTTAAAATATTACCAAAGACTTAATGGAACAATTTAAAAAGTCTCATAGACAAAACAAACAAAACCCACATCTGTTTTTTTTTTTTTTTTTTTTTTAACTCTTCTTTGCTGTGACTTCTTTATGTCTGTGCCCTATCTACACCCTTTACAACCTAGGAAAAACCTGTATATAAATGTGGGAACATTCTGTATTTTCTATGTATAACAAGTTCTAGATAAGTCAAAGGTATGATAACAAGTAGAAACAAAACTAACTAATGACCTTTTGGAAATCAAATCATTTACCAAATCTGTATTTTCTTTCTTCCTTCCTTTTTTTTTTTTTTGAGATGAAGTTTCACTTGTTGTACAATGGCATGATGTCGGCTCATTGCAACCTCCATTTCCTGGGTTCAAGCAATTCTCCTGCCTCTGCCTCCAAAGTAGCTGGGATTACAGGTGGCCGCCACCACGCTTGGCTAATTTTTGTATTTTTAGTAGAATTGGGGTTTTGCCATGTTTACCAGGCTAGTCAGAAACAAAACTAACTTATTGCTAATGACCTTTTTGGAAATCAAGTCATTTACTAAATCAGTAGTTTTCTTTCTTTCCTTTTTTTTTTTTTCTCTGAGATGGAGTGTCACTCTTATAGACCAGGCTGGAGTACAATGGTGTGATCTCGGCTCACTACAACCTCCACCTCCTGGGGTCCAGTGATTCTCCTGCCTCTGCCTCCCAAGTAGCTGGATTACAGGTGCCCGCCACCACGCCTGGCTACTTTTTGTATTTTTAGGAGAGACAGGGTTTTGCCATGTTGGCCAGGATGGTCTCAAACTCCTGACCTCAGGTGATGTGCCCACCTCGGCCTCCCAAAGTGCGGGGATTACAGGCATGAGCCCACCTAGCCTGAATCAGTATTTTTCAAAGTGAGGTCCTAAGCACTGCAAATTCTTTTTTCTTTTTTTTCAATTTTTCTTATTTGAATTTCTGTAGAAATAAACACATATAAGCATTACATCTGTATGATCAAATTTAACTAAATACAGTCATAATACTTCAGTGTTCTCACTTCTGATTATGAATGAGTTATGACATAAAGTCTGCATAAAAGGCTCAACAGAAAAAGTAGCAAGAGAATTGAGTCAATGCATAGCACGTATAGAAGCATACTGAACTTAAACTTCAGTATAGAAATCACTTAGTAAGAAGTTGATCCTCTCCAATTTAAATATATAATGCATATATTAGTTTTTAATATAGCATTTTAATTAAGTTTTAATCTGATCTAAAATTCAGGTTTAAAATTTTCATCTTTCATGACAAAATATATCAGTTTCTAGAGAAATACAGATGAAAACAGGGGATGATTAATACAGAATAAAAGAAAAAATGTTATGAATAAGGTGGAAATTTAGTTTATCATCCAAACTTGGACACTTCTGACAGTGAAAAGATACCTATTAATCATTATGCCAAACCACAGGTATAAACCAGATTAGGTGAAACAAACAAGACATGATCACTCCAGGAGCAAGTCTCAATAATTACAAGTATATAAACCCTTCTCCTAAAGAGCAACTTAAAAAAAAAAAAAAAAAAAAAAAAAAAGGGGGGGCAGTCCCCACTTTTAAAATAGCAAAGACTTGGAACCAACCCAAATGCCCAATGATAGACTGGGTAAAGAAAATATGGCACATATACACCATGGAATACTATGCAGCCATAAAAAAGGGTGAGTTCATGTCATTTGCAGGGAAATGGATGAAGCTGGAAACCATCATTCTTAGCAAACTAACACAAGAACAGAAAACCAAACACCACATGTTCTTACTCCTAAGTGAGAGTTGAACAATGAGAACACATGGACACAGGGAGGGGAACATGACACACCAATGCCTGTCAGTGGGTGGGGGGCTAGGGGAGAGATAGCATTAGGAGAAATACCTAATGTAGATGACGGGTTGATGGGTGCAGCAAACCACCAAGGCATGTGTATACCTAGGTAACAAACCTGCACATTCTGCACGTGTATCCCAGAACTTAAAGTATAACTAAAAAAAAAAAAAAAAAAATTGTGTNGTTCATGTCATTTGCAGGGAAATGGATGAAGCTGGAAACCATCATTCTTAGCAAACTAACACAAGAACAGAAAACCAAACACCACATGTTCTTACTCCTAAGTGAGAGTTGAACAATGAGAACACATGGACACAGGGAGGGGAACATGACACACCAATGCCTGTCAGTGGGTGGGGGGCTAGGGGAGAGATAGCATTAGGAGAAATACCTAATGTAGATGACGGGTTGATGGGTGCAGCAAACCACCAAGGCATGTGTATACCTAGGTAACAAACCTGCACATTCTGCACGTGTATCCCAGAACTTAAAGTATAACTAAAAAAAAAAAAAAAAAAATTGTGTGCGGGAATAGGGTAAAGCAAAAATAAAAAGCAGGTAAGCTGTAAGTCTGCCTTTCTTCATGGTCCAGGACACATAGTCCTCCTGCACAAATAACTCACAATCTTCCTGAGCCCAGCTATCACCAGACCCTCGCCTGATAGCTCACTGCAACCTAGGTGTTATCAGTACTGCACAAAGCTCTCTTCAGCACACAGCACAAGCACCATCCTTTAAGATCCCCAGCAAGCCTTTGCTACTTGCAGTCAGCTCCTCTTTTGCTCACTTGTCAATAGCTTTCTTGCAATGTATTTTCACACCTTCTCTAATAAATCTGCCTTTCTTTACCTCAAATGTCTTGGTAAATTATTTTTACCACCACACAACACCAGCCCCAGACAGTCGCTACCCGTGGCAAAATATACTCAGTACTCCCATGTACAATAACACACTGTTTGCGTATAAAGATAGACTGGACACGGATCACACTCCAATATGTTTAAGGTACTATAGAGTGTACTTATCTGTTCTCATGCTGCTAATAGAGACATTCCCGAGACTGGGTGATTTATAAAGGAAAAGAAGTTTAATGAACTCACAGCTCCACATGGCTGGAGAAGCCTCACAATCATGGCAAAAGGTGAAAGAGGGTCAAAGGCACGTCTTACATGGCAGGAAGCAAGACAGCATGTGCAGGGGAACTGCCCTTTATAAAACCACCAGATCTCATGAGACTTCTTCACTATCAAAAGAACAGCATGGGAAAAACCCACCCCATGATTCAATTACCTCCCACCAGGTCCCTCTCCCACAACACATGGGGATTGTGGGAGCTACAACTCAAGCTGAGATTTGGATGGGGACAGAGCTAAACCATATCACAGGGTAAGATATAGAAGAGGAATAATAATAATGATAAAAAGAAAAAATAAGTGTGTGTTTGGCAGGGATGGGGAAATACATAGATCAAATAGATATTATAATACTCAGCAGTGGTTAAGGGTGTGCTAACCAGAACCTAACTGCTTGAGTTTACACTGGCTCCACTCCTTAGGTGCTCTGAACAAGTTATTTCCATCTCTGTGCCTTCTTTCCTCATCTGTAAGATGGGAATAATACTGCCTCATAGGGTATATATAACTTAGAACAGTACCTGGTACACATTAAGTTTCACTAAGTATTAGCATTATTTTTCTATAGCAGAAGAATTCACTTCAGCCGAGACCAGAGAAGGGTTCATATTTCGAAAAGGTAGCATCTAAGATAGACCCAGAGGGATGGTAGATCATAGAAACTTGAAGATATTGGAAAAGGCAATTACATAGGGAATACATAGAACTGAATGGCAGAAAATACAGCGAACATAAGGAAGTGGTATACAGTTCTATTGTCTTGAACTGTGCTGTCCAAAAGAGTAGATGCTAGCTAAATATGGCTACTGAGCACTTGATATGTGGCTAGTCCAAACTGAGATGTGGTATAAGTATAAATACATAACGAATTTTGAAAATTTAGTATTTAAAAAAACCACTATAAAATATTGTTAATTTTTTTATTATATGCTGAAATGGCAATATTTTAGATGTGTTAGGGTAAATAAAATAATTAAATTTTACCTTTTCTTCATTAAAATTAGTCCTAGAAAATTATAAATTACATACAAACATGGCTTACATTTAAGGCTCGCATTATATTTTTATTGGACAGCACTTGGTTAGAATACAGTAACTCCCCTTTACCCATCCGTGGTTTCATTTTCCAAGGTTTCAGTTACTAATAGTTAACCTCAGTCAGAAAATATGAAATGAAAAATTCCAGAAATAAACAATTTATAAGTTTTAAACTACGTGCCATTTAAAGTAGTGTGATGAAATCTCACATATCCCACTCTGTCCTTGCTTCAGCACAAGAGGATAGTACATTACAATAAGATATTTTGAGAGAAAGAGACCACATTCACATAACTTTTATTACGGTATATTGTTATAATTGTTCTATTTTATTAGTTGTTATCTCTATCTTTCTTTCTTTTTTTTTTTTTATACAGGGTCTCACTCCATCACCCAGGCTGGAGTGCAGTGGCATCATCACAGCTCACTGCAGCCTCAACCTCTGGGGCTCAAGCAATCCTCCTGCCTCTACCTCCCGAGTAGCTGGGACTATAGGTGCACACCACCACACCTGACTAATTTCCACATTTTTTTGTAGAGACGGGGTTTTGCCATCTTGCCCAGGGTAGTCTTAAACTCCTGGGCTCAAGCAATCCACCCAGCTCAGCCTCCCCAAGTGTTGGGATTACAGATGTGAGCCAGCACGTCCAGCCTGCTTATCTCTTATTGTGCCTGATTTATAAATTAAATTTTATTATGGGTAGGTATGAAAAAAACATAGCATACATAGAGTTTGGTATATGTGGTTTTCAGACATCCACTGGGGATTTTGGAATGTATTGCTGTACAGGACACATAAGGAAATGCATAGGAGATAAAGTTGGAGAAAATGTCAGATTATAAACGGATCTGCATTGCAAGTTAAAGCATTCGGGCTTTATTCTGTGGACAATTAAAAGATTTAGGAAAGTCATATGATTAGATTACGAAAATTAGCTTCGTTGTAGTGAGTTAAAAGGACTGAAGGAGAAACAAGGCAGAAAGGCCAGTAAGGACGTTGTTGCAATTCTCTAAACAAGAACAAGGACCTGAACTATGGTACTAACAACAGAAATAGTAACAGGAGTCAGACTGGAGAACTGTTATAGAAAAGGATCAGCAAAAAAAAAAATAAATAAAATAAAAATCATCATTGAAATGAATACAAGAGTACAAGAGAAATAACTATGATGTCCAAATTCCCAGCCTAGGGAGCAGAAAGATATGAAACTATCAAGAAAAATACAGCCCACAGAGGAAGAAATATATTTAGAAGGGAAAAACCATGAGTTCAGTTCTTTACAACAATGACAATAAAGTTATTATGAAATCATAGTAAGTGCAAGACACTCATTCAACTAACACTATTTACTGAGCACACACTATGTGACAGAGTTCTAGCAGTGAAACAATTAAAAATCCCTGCCTTCATTAAACCTACATTCTAGTAGAGAGATAACAAAATAAAACAGTAGAATAGTGAACCAGAGGGTCACAATAAGAACCTTGTCTTTATTTATTTAGAGTGAAATGGAAAGCCACTAGTTTTAAGGAAAGGAGAGATCTGACCTACCTTATATTTTAACAGACTAACTCTAGTAGCCTGGCTGGAAAAAAAGACCAAATGGAGGCTGTGACAAGCATTGAGAGGCAGTTAGGAAGTGAATGCAATTATCCACATCAGTGATGATGGTGACTGAGGAAGACGGTAGCAGCAGAGGAGGTAGTGAGATGTTGTCAAAATCAAGATATATTTTGAAGGTGGAACCTAGAGGATTTACTGAAATAACAAATGTGGAGTGTAAGAGAAAGGAAGGAATCAAAGATGATTTCAAGTTTCTGACCTGAGTCAAAATAATTGAACTGCCATTAATTGAGATGAGCAAGCCTGAGAGAAGAGCAGGTTTCAGGCAGAATATCAGGAACCCCATTTCGGACATGTTAAGTTTGGGTTGCCTGTCTGACATATACAAGCGGAGATGCCCGCTAAGCAATTAAATATTCAAGACTTTCATAAAGGAAGAGGTCAGTGCTTTACATGGAAATCTGTTATCAGTGTATAGGTGGTATTTAAAACCGTTCTCTATTTGGATTTGCTCTCTCTTGGTGACTGAGTACAGGTCGAAAAGAAAAAGTCCAAGAACTAAATTCTGAGTAAGTCAAATTTTAAAAGTGGGCATAAGAGAAATAACCAGAAAAAGAGAAAGCCAAAGAGTGGGGGGGAAACATCAGGAGACTGGGGGAGTCCTGAAGCCCAGTAAAGAAAGCGCATGATGGAGAAAGTGTCAAATGTGTCAAAAAACGCTGCTGTTAGGTCAATGAAGGTGAGAAAGATGAGCTGACCATTGGATTTGGCAGCACGGAGATAACTGAGGAACTTGAAAAACGCCAAGGGTGACTGAGTGCATTCAAGGTGAATAAAAAAGAAATTGGAGAAAATAGAGATAACTCTTTTAAGTTATCTGTAAAGAGAAGCAGAGAAATGGTGCGATTATAGAAGGGAGAAGGATAAAAAAATTTTGTGGGTTTTTTTGATGAAAACATTCGTGAATACAAATGGAAAAGACCTAATAGAAGGAAAAGCAGGCAGTACCTTCAGTAAGCTTAAATATATGTAATCCAACCCACCTAAGCATAAACGGTGAGGCGGGGAGAAAAGATGGAAAATGGAGATACAAATTTGAGATGGCGCTCAAAGAAGCACGCACAAGTGAAGCCACGAAAATGTCAAGGAAAAAGTCAACAAGAAAACTGGCTTAATAATAACCGCGTATCTCAAGAGCTCACGCGGGTTGTAATTAAGGGCTTGAAATATCTGTATCCCGTTAATCCTGCAATAAGCAAAGTGACAGGAATTTAATCTTCCTTGGGAATTCAGGAATTAAGAAAGAACAAAGGTACATACCTCGTGTGGAGTACTGCACACAGCCAGTCCCACAAGGCCAGTGGTCTGTTCAAAAACAAAACACGATTCATGCTGTTTACTACGGTTTCCATACGTCCAGCACGCTAAGGAAATACAAAACCACGAATCCCCGGGCTAAAACTGGTCTAAAGCCAGTTACTGGTCTCTAAGTCCCTCTTGTTTGGAGATTTTTTTCTGACTCTCCGAGCGGAACCACTAACCTGCCCTACCAGGTAGGGCATGCAGAACGAGTCCCCGAAAAGCACCGCCGAACCCGCGACAGTTAGGGTAAACACCCGCGGGAATTAGGGCTATCGGACTGAGTCTACCCCGACAGTCTAAATTCCATCAGTGACCTCCATTCGTCTCACCTTCTTCAGCACACCCGCCATGACAGCGCCGACGAGTCGATGACGCACAGCCCTTTGGGAACAATTCTCAGACCTGCTCAATCGACCACCGAGGTCGCCACTCTGTCACCCTGGAAACAGCTTAGCTCCACCCCCTCAGGATCGCCAAAGGAGCAAAGACTCTGCCCCGCCCATCCTAAAAGCGAAAAATTGACGCATGCGTGATGGGCATACAAGCCTTAAGCTAAGGTAGAATACTATGATTGGGGAAAGAAAGGGTTTCTCAGGTGTGTCTGCTCCTGTCCCTGCCACTGCTGACGGCTTGCCCAAAGATTGAGGGAAACATTCCCAACTACCAAAAAACTCCAGTCGCTGTAGGAACCTGCAGTCTGCGTAACCGTTGATGCATTCCTCAACCTTCCTCTCTCAGTTTAGTAAAATGAAGGTGATAATGGAGCTTGAGCATCCTCTGAATTGATCTCTCAGCAGCAAGTTAGTTCTTCGCACAAGGATATCAGTATTCTCTGTGTCTTACGAAGCAAAGCCGTATTGAGTGTGTGGTCATTTTCCATCGCTCTTTTCGATTTCACTGGCTGACATACATCATCCTTTTTCTCATTTTTTTTCAGTTGAAATGATATCAGACCATACCACTTTTTCCTACTTCCACAAACACTGACCACTCACTGTGTGTCAGTTACTGGGACATAATTTCTAAAATGGGATTTCACATCCTGGAATTCAAAGAATAATGGAGGCGTGTATTAATAAATAATTTGGTAACTGTTCTAAAAGAAGTTGGTGCAAAGTGCAATGGTACCAGGGAAAAGGAAATAAATAAAAAGTGTGGGTGACTGGAGTTGAAGGCATTTTCTAAAAAGTCAGCAGGAGAAAAGAACAAATTGAGAAAACACAGGCACAAAGGAAAAGAGGTTAAACAATGCATCTTTAAATTCCAGGTGATTTTATGTGATTGGAAAGGTGGGTTTGATTGTTAAGGTCAACTGGTTAAGATCATGAAAGGTGTTGTTTGCCATTCTATAAATTTGAATTTTACTTTGTAAGGAATGGGAACAATGAGAAGACTTAAGCTTCTAAGTGACACCATCAAATTTGTGTTTCCAATACACGAACAATTTGGGCAACAGTTGAAGAGAATGAGTTGGAAGAGATGAGGCCTTTCATTAGAGGCATGAGACTAGAAAAAAAGAAAGCTAAAACAAAAGCAAACCGAAGAAAGGAAATGATAAAGATTAGAAAAGAAAGAGACAGAATATCAATAAAGAAAATCAATGAAACCAGGACTTGGTTCTCTAAAAAGATCAACAAAATTGGCAAACCTTTAGTGAAACTAAGAAAAAAAAAGAGAGAAGATTCAATACAAGCAAGAATAAAAGAACCATCACTAACAGCCTTACTGAAATAAACAGGAATAAGAAGGAATACTATGAACAATTATGCTAAAAAAGATAAAGTGGATAAAATGGCCAGATTCCTAGAAAAACACTAACTAAATCAACTCAAGAAGACATAAAAAAAAAAAAAATTCTGACTAGATCTAACACAATGAAAGAAATTGAATTAGCAAGAAAATTCCTTCCTATCCAGAAGGAAAAGCACAGGTCCTGATGGCTTCGCTGGTAAATTCCACTGAACAATTAAAGAATAAGCCTTCAGAAACTATTCCAAAATATAGAAAAGGAGGAAACAATTTACAACTAATTATATAAGGCAAGTATTACTCTGATTCCAACCAAAGAAATTAGCAAGAAAAGAAAACTTCGGCCAGGCACGGTGGCTCATGCCTGTAATCCCAGCACTTTGAGAAGCTGAGGTGAGAGGATCTCCTGAGGTCAAGGGTTCGAGACCAGCCAGGCCAACATGGTGAAACCCTGTCTCTAGTAAAAGTACAAAAATTAGCCAGGCCTGGTGGTGCATGCCTGTAATCCCAGCTACTCAGGAGGCTGAGACAGGAGAATCACTCAAACTCAGGAGGCAGAGGTGGCAGTGAGCCGAGATTGGGCCATTGCACTCCAGCCTGGGTGACAGAGCAAGACTCTGTCTCACAAAAAAAAAAAAGAAAAAATAAAAGAAAACTTCAGGCCAATATCCCTTGTTAATAAACACAAAATACTCAGAAAAGTACTAGCAAAACAAATTCAGTAGCATATGAAAAAAAATTATACACCATGAATAAATGATATTTATTTCAAGAATACAAAGTTGGTTTAACATCCCCAAATCAATTAATCTAATGTACCACTGAATACAGGACAAAAATTATATGATAATTTTAATAGATGCAGAAAAAGCATTTGACAAATTTCAACATGCTTTCATGATAAACAAGCTGTGAAAAGAAGAGAAATTATTCAACCTGATAAAGATGCTTAGAAAAAGCCCACAGCTAACATCATACTTAAGAGTGAAAGACAATTCTTTTCTTCTAAGATCATTCACAAGACAAAGATTTTTCCACTCTCACCACTTCTATTCAACAATATATTGGAAATGTTAGCCAAGGGAATTAGGCAAGAAAATAAAGTGAATAAAAGTCATCCAGAATAGATAGGAAAAAGTAAAACTATCTCTCTTCACAGTTGCATAATCTTTTATATAGGATTATTAAGGAATACACACATACATACAATTAAAACAACTTCAACAAGGTTACATTATACATAATCCATCAGGGTCAGCTCAGGCTGCCATAACAAAGTACTATGGATGAGGTGGCTTAAACAACAGAAATTTATTTCTCACAGTTCTAAAGACTGATAAGTTTAAGATCAAAGCCAACAAGACAGATTTCATTCTGAGGCCTTTTCTCTTGTCTTATGCTGGTTACCCTCTCACGGTATGCTCATATTTACCTCTTTTTGTGTGTGCTTGGGGTTGGGTCAGGGTGGAAATCTCTGGTGTCCCTTTTTATAAGGCCACTGTTACCATCATGACTTCATCTAAACCTAATTATCTCCCAAAGACTCCATCTCCAAATACCATTTTATTGAGGGTTGGAGCTGTAATATATGAAATTTGGAGGACATAGTCCATAGCAATCAATATACAAAAATATATTCTAGTCTATTATAGCAATGAATAATCTGAAAATAGAGAAAACAATTCTATTTACCATGGCATCAAAAAGAAATAAACTAACAAAATAAATGTAACACTTGTACACTGAAAAGTATTAAATATTGTTGGAAATATTAAAGATCTAAATAAATAGACATTTCTTATTTATTGATTTGAAGTCAATATTGCTCAGATGGCAATACTCAAGTTGATGTAGCATTTCATCACAATTCCTATCAAAATCCCAGCTTCCTTTTTGCAGAAATTTATAAGTTGGTCTTAAAATTCATATGGAAATGTGCAGGATCCAAAATTGCCAAAACAAACTCGAAAAAGAACAAAGTTGAAAGACTCATACTTCCCTATCTCAAAACATACCACAAAGCTATGTTTATCAACATAATGTGGCAATAGTGATAGACATTCAGCTTAATACAATAAAATTTAGAGTCTCAAAATAAACCTCAACATTTATGGTCAATTGATTTTCAATAAAGTGTGAAGATAATTCAGTGGGAAGCAGTCTTTTCAACAGTTAGTTCCGGGACAACTGGATAGCCATATGCAAAAAATGAACCTGGACCCACTACCTCACACCATAAGAAATGTAACTCAAAATGCAGCACAAGTCTAAATGTAAGAGCTAAAACAGTAAAACTCTTAGAATAAAAGTTCTAGGAAAGATTTACTGAAGAGTAATCTTCATGATCTTGGGCTAGGCTGTGGTTTCTTAGACATAATACTAAAGACGTAAGCAACAAAAGAAAAAGAAATAGATAAATTAGACTTCATCAAGATTGAGTTAAAGTTACATCAATAATGAGTTTAGACCCTGTGGTATAAACAGTGGTGTATGTTTTGTAAGATAGTTCAATATTCCTGGAGTTTTGTGCTTTGGGAGTAGGAAAAGTGCCAGAAGAGGAGCCCAGAGTGATAAGCTGAAAATTCAACAGGATGATTAACCTGGAGCCTTTAACCCTTGGCCTCCATAAATAAGCCAGCTGTTAAAATGGTATGTAAAATTTATCTATGCATGCAGGCATACCTCAAAGAGATTGCAGGTTTAGTTCCAGATCAGTTCAATAAAATGTGTGGCACCATAAAGTGAGTCAAACAAATTTTTTGGTTACCCAGTGCCTATAAAAGTTATGTTTACACTATACTATCATCTGTTCAGTGTGCAATCTGTCTAAATGATGTAAATAATTTAAAAATACTCCTAAAATGCTAACAATTATCTGAGCCTTCAGTAAGTTGTAATCTTTGTCTTGCTTTGATGTTGACGGCTGATCAGGGTGACAGTTGCTAGATGTTCGGGTGGTTGTGGCAATTTCTTAAAATAAGATAACCATAAAGTTTGCCACATTAATTGACTCTTTCTTTCACAAGTGATTTCTCAGTAGCAGAAGACACTGTTTGATAGAATTTGTCTCACAGAAGAACTCTCAAAACCGGAATCAGTCCTCTCAATTCTGCTGCTGCTTTGTCAACCAAATTTATAAAACATTATAAAGTCTCTGTTGTCATTTAAACAATGTTCACAGCATCTTCACCAGGAGTAGATTCCATCTGAAGAAACCACTTTCTTTTCTCATTCAAGCAGCAACTCATCATCTGATCAAGTTTTATCATGAGATTGCAGCAATTCAGTCACACCTTCAAGCTCTACTTCTTTTTTTTTGGGGGGGGGTATATTTTGTTTCATTTTTTTTTTATTATGCTTTAAGTTCTAGGGTACATGTGCATAACGTGCAGGTTTGTTACATATGTATACTTGTGCCATGTTGGTGTGCTGCACCCATCAACTCGTCAGCACCCATCAATTCATCATTTATATCAGGTATAACTCCCAATGCAATCCCTCCCCCGTCCCCCCTCCCCATGATAGGCCCCGATGTGTGATGTTTCCCTTCCCGAGTCCAAGTGATCTCATTGTTCAGTTCCC
>NW_016812602.1:200940-210500 GCF_001698545.2 Rhinopithecus bieti
TACCATTCCTTCTGAAACTATTCCAATCAATAGAAAAGAGGGAATCCTCCTAACTCAAGCTCTACTTCTAATTCTAGTTCTCTTGCTGTTTTCCTCACATTTGCAATGGCTTTTTCCACTGGTCTTTAACCCCTCAAAGTCATCCATGTGAGCTGGAATCAACTTCCTCGAAACTCCTGTTAATGTTGATATTTTGATCTCCTTGCATGAATCACCTTTTTTTCTTTTTTCTTTTTTCCTTTTTTTTTTTTTTTTTGAAACAGAGTCTCAGTCTGTTGCCCAAGCTGGAGTGCAGTGGTGTGATCTCAGCTCACTGCAACTTCTTCCGCCCCGGTTCAAGCAATTCTCCTGTCTCAGCCTCCCAAGTAGCTGGGATTAGGGCGCCTGCCACTGTACCCGGCTGACTTTTGTATTTTAGTAGAGAGGGGTTTCGCCATCTTGGCCAGGCTGGTCTTGAACTCCTGACCTCATGATCCACCCACCTCAGCCTCCCAAAGTGCTGGGATTATGGGCGTGAGACACAGCACCTGGCCCATGAATCACCAGATCTTTTTAATAGCATCTAGTGTGGTCAGTTCTCTCAAGAAGATTTTCAATTTATGTTACCCAGATCTGTCAGAGGAATCACTAGTTATGGTAACTATAGCCTTATAAAATGTGTTTTTTTTTTTAAATAAGACTTGAAAGTGGACATTACTCCTTGACTCATGGACTGCAGAATGATGACTGCAGTATGTTGTGTGTGAAAACAATGTTAATCTCTTTGTACATCTTCATCCTCAGAGAGATCTTGAGTGACCAGGCACATTTCCAATGAGCAGTAATATTTTGAAAGAAATCTTTTTTTTTCTTAGCCTAGACTTTGTCGTTCCATTTATAGAACACAGGTAGACTAGATTTAGCATCATTCTTCAGCGTCCTAGGATTTTCAGGATGGTAAGTGAGCATTGGCTTCAATAGCTGCATAAGCCCTTAACAAGGGAGTTAGCCTGTCTTTTGAAGCTTTGAAGCCAGGTGTTGACTTGTCCTCTTTAGCTATGAAAGTCTTAGATAGCATCTTTTTCCCATACAAGGCTGTTTCACCTACATTTTAAAAAATCTGTTGTTTCCTGTTGTTATTTCCATTAGTGATCTTACCTAGATCTTTTGGATCTTGCTACAGCTTCTACATCAGCACTTGCTGCTTCACTTCACCTTGCACTTTTATGTTAGGGAGATGGCTTCTTTTCTTAAACCTCATGAACCAACCTCTAACAGTTTCAGACTTTTCTTCTGCAGCTTTCTTACCTCTCTTAGCCTTCATACTGCTGAAGAGAGTCAGGGCCTTGCTCTGGATTAGGTTTTGGCTTAAGGGAATGTTGTGGATGGCCTAGTCTATCCAAGTCACTAAAACTTTCTCCATATCAGCACTAAGGCTGTTTTTCTTTTCTTTTCTTTCTTTCTTTTTTTTTTAAATTAATTAATTAATTTATTTATTTATCTATTTATTTATTTTTTGTTTTGGAGACAGAGTTTTCTCTCCTTTACCCAGGCTGGAGTGTAGCAGCACAATCTCGCCTCACTGCCACCTTTACATACCGTGTTCAAGCATTTCTCCTGCCTCAGCCTCCTGAGTAACTGGGATTACAGGCAGGCACCACCACTCCCAGCTAATTTTTTTGTATTTTTGGTAGAGACAGGGTTTCACCATGTTGGTCAGGCTGGTCTAGAACTCCTGACCTCAGGTGATCCACCCACCTCAGCCTCTGAAAGTGCTGAGATTACAGATGTGAGCCACCGCGCCCGGCCTGTTTTGCTTTCTTATCATTCGTGTGTTAACAGAAGCAGCACTTTCAATTTTCTTCAAGAACTTTTTATTTGTATTCACAGCTTGGCTAACCGGTGCAAGAGGCCTAGTTTTTGGCCCATCTTAGCTTTCAACATGCCTTCCTCACTAAACTTAATTGTTTCTAACTTTTGTTTTAAAGTGAAAGATTTGTGACTCTCCTCCTTTCACATGAACACTTAAAGGCCATTGCAGCATTATTAATTGGCCTAATTTCAACATTGTTGTACCTCAGGGAACAGGAAGGCTAGAGGAGATGGATAGAGACGGGAAACAGCCAGTTGGTGGAGCAACCAGAACACATGTAACTTTTAAGCTTGCTGTCTTATAAGGGTGTGGTTTGTTGAACTCTAAGACACTTACAACACTGACATCAAAGATCAGTAATTACAGATCACAGTAATAGATAAGGAAGAAGTTTGAAATATTTCAAGAATTATCAAAATGTGACACAGAAGCATGAAGTGAGTACATGCTATTGGAAAAAACGGTGCTAATAGACTCGCTTGATACAGAGTTGCCACAAACTTCAAATCTGCAAAATATCTGTGAAGTAAAACAATATAGCAAAGCACAATAAAATAAGGTATGCCTTTTGTACATATCCATGGCTGTTATCACAGTACCCTAGAGCCAGTAGACCTACAGGGGGCTAAATGATGAGGGTCACAGAACCACAGACAGTTCTCTAAGGGTTTTAAACAGGAAGCACCAGGATTGAGATTTATGTTTAGATGCCACATCATAGGCAGTGTGAAGGAGTCTGCATGTGGCAGGACTATAAGCAGCACGACCCAATACAAATGTTTATGAAAAATGAAATAAAATCTATCAAAACAAGTTGGTGAATCTGACTACATTAATATTCTATACTTCTGAATAACAAGAGACACAACTTAAATAATAAAACAACACAGACGGGAGAGGATATCTGCAACCCATATGCCACCAAAAAATAGGTGATGCCTAGAATATACAAGGAACTTTTGTAAATCAATAAAACAACCAGAAAAGAATACCCAAAACAGGTCTCCTACTTTGAATTTTGCCTCCCTCTCTGGAGCACATTAAATGAGTTTTTATATGTATATGCCTGACCCAGAATGTGTAATATGGAACCACCTACTTGACTCCTATTAATTTATTAGTTTACTATTTTTATTCTCAACCCAGTAGCTAGAATAATTCTTTTAAAAAGTACTTTGCTCAGAATTCTCCCATGATTTTCTTCACTCAAGGTGTAAAAGTCAAAGTCCTTACACCTTGCAGTCCACAAGGCCCTGCCCCTCACCTCTCAGACCTAACCTCCTGTATTAGTCAGGGTTCCCCAGAGAAACAGAACCAATGAGAGATTTCATATTTCATTTTCTTTTCACGCACACACACACACACACACACACATATGAAATAGCCATATATATAGGATATAAATATAAAATACCCCATATATAGGATATTTTTATACATACACACACACACACACACACACACACACACACATACACACACATATACAGATGATCGCCAAGTTACAATGTTTTGACTTACGATTTTTTGACTTTAAGATAGGTTTATTGGGACATAACACCGTAAGTTAAGGAACATCTGGACTTAATGATTTTTTGACTTACAATTTCTTAACTTTATGATAATTCATTGGAGTATTAAATGGATTTTTGACTTATGATATTGTCAGTTTTATGATGGGTTTATTGGTATATAGTCCCATTGTAATTTGAGAAGCATCTGGGCACACACACACATATGTATACGCATATAACACAAGTACATATAAACATACACACACACATACAGGTAGAGAGATTTATTATAGAAATTGGCTTATACAATTACAGAAGTTGAAAAGTCCTACAATCTGCTGTCTGCAAGTTGAAGAACTAGGAAAGATGGTGTTGTAATTCAATCCAAGCCCAAAAGCCTGAAAATCAGGAGAGCCAATGGTATCAATCCTGGTCATGGTCCAAGAGTAAGAGCACTGATAATCAAGGGCAGAAGAATATAGATGTCTCAGCTCAAGCAGGGAGAGTGATTTCACCCTTCTGTCTCTTCGTTCAAGCCTTCAGGGGATTGGATGATGGCCACCCCATTGGTGAGGGTAATCTTCTTTGCCTTATTCTATAAATTCAAATGGTAATCTTTTCTCTAAACATCCTCAGAGGTAACAGACACATCCAGAAATGTTTTACCAGCTCTCTGGCTATTTAGCTTATGATACACACACACACACACACACACACACACACACACACACATTTTGGGAGACACAATTTGCTTTAGGGCTCACCAGATAACGTATATTTTTATATATCATTATTTGTTCTGTTTCTCTGGGGAAGCATAATACAAATTGTTTCCCCAAAAATTTATATGTTGAAGTCCTAATCCCCATTACCCCAAAATGTTACCTTCAGACCAGGTGCGGTGGCTCATGCCTGTAATCCCAGCACTTTGGGAAGCCAAAGTAGGTGGATCACTTGAGGTCAGGAGTTCAAGACTAGCCTGGCCAACATGGTGAAACCCCATCTCTACTAAAAATACAAAAATTGGCCAGGCACAGTGGCTCAAGCCTGTAATCCCAGCACTTTGGGAGGCCAAGGAGGGTGAATTTCCTGAGGTCAGTAGTTCAAGACCAGTCTGGCCACCATGGTGAAACTCCATCCTTACTAAAAATACAAAAAAAAAAAAAAAAAAATTAGCCGGGTGTGGTAGCACGCGCCTGTGATCCCAGGTACTCAGGAGGCTGAGACAGGGGAATTGCTTGAACCAGGGAGGTGGAGGTTGCAGTGAGCCAAGATTGTGCCACTGCATTCCAGGCTAGGCAACAGAGACTCTGTCTAAAAAAAAAAAAAAAAAAATGACCTTCATAGGAAATAGGGTCATTGCAGATGTAATCAAGTGAAGATGAGGTCATTAGAGTGAGACCTTATCCAATGTCAATGATGTCCTTATTAAAAGTGGAAATTTGGACACAGAAACACACACTGGGAAACCACTATGCAAAGATGAAGGCAGAGATCAGAGTGATGTATCTGCAAGCCAAGGACCACCAAAGACTGCCAGCAGACCACCAGAAGGAAGGGAAGAGGCATGGAACAGATTGTTTCTCTCAGCCCTCAGAAAAAACTAACACTGTCAACACCTCGATATTGGACTTCTAGCCTCCAGAATTGTGAGATAATAAATTTCTGTTGGTTAAGCCACTCAATTTGCAGCACTTTGTTATAGCAACCCTAGCAAACTAATACCCTGGTAAGTAGGTTAGTTTAACAATATGCTACCCTCTTCCCTAGGATAGCTGTCCCTAGAAACATTAACCGTGGAAATACAGCCTTTCCAGTTCAGATGGCTGAAAAATAGGCCTTTACCAAACTACCATTATAATTTTTAATTTCTAGTATTTAAATCATCCACAATTATAATTTAGGACAGAGGAAATAATTATTAAGAAACATATAGGTCCTCATGACATTTTAAAGATACACATGTGCATGTATTTATATACATTTTCATAAATATAAAGAAACTATTACATTGGAATTAATCACCTGATATATCCATTTGCTCCTCTGTGAAGTGACCTATGTATTTGGACACCCTAAGTCACTCTTTTCTGGAAACCACATTCGGATTGGGCCAAAATGACCTTATTTTTCAAACAAGGCAGTGCTGGTATGGTCACTGGAACTGAGATGAATAGAAGTTTCATAGTCTTTGTTCCCTGTCCCTCCAGATTCTAAGAATTTTTATCATTGTAGGATGTGTTCTAGAATATAGAATCATGTGATTATGAAAGATGCATGTATGTTGGTTTGTTGTAACCCCGGGTTCAGGCTTCTGCTGTATCATACTTGCTAAAGACACCAAAGCTAGATAGAGCTAGTTGATCCTGACTAAGGTACTACATAATTAAGTTCCATGTAGTGAGAAAACGTGTAGATTTCTGGGCCAATCCTTTTGCAGAGGGGCGGTGACTTGAGAGTGGTATTCGAGGCTAATGACAGTAGAATTAGGAACATCATCCTTGGCATCTGAAGGGGATTTGAGAATGCCTAAATGTGAGTAGCAAGGGGATCAAAGGCACCGTGTTCTCAGGTGGGAGAGAGTTGCCAGAAGGGTAAATGTTCTTATCCTCTTCAGGAAGGAGATGAATGTTGGGAAGTTCTGTAAATAAGGTTAGTAGGCCAGATCCAGGTGACTTAGAGAAAAATCCGGGTCTCACATTTTACAAAATTTGCTTTGCGAGGCCTATCCAATAAAAGAGCTCTCGTTTATCCAAAATTAAGTGTTGGAAGAGTTAGGACCCCCCTACACTGCTTCTCAGTGATGCAAGTTCTTTTGCGAGGGACTGGGTCTTACCAAAGTTAGGTGGTTAAAATGTTAGCCTGGAATCTAGGATTCTGGAGCGCTGATTCCACAGCCGATCACTGAGAGAGGCGTGAGGAAAAACCACTGAATAGGAAGAAAGCATCTCAATTCTCAGAGCATGGGGAACTCATTTCTGAAAATGTACAGGGGACAAGTACTGCTTAGCCAGTTTCCCCTTATTTTTCAAGACTGGGAGCAAAAGCGAAAATAACCCAGAATCAGAAACTATTATTTCCTCTCTCAACCTTGGAAAGAAAACAAACAAACAAACAAACATTCTGCTAAGCTAATGATTAAAATAGATGAAAATATTTGAATTCCAATCATTTGGATGTTATCCATGTCTTGTGCCTCTGTCCATATCAGGTATGTTCAAAACGATTTGGATTTTACCTATGTTTTCTCTATCTATACTATGAACACTACTAAAAAGTGTCCATACTCAAATAATTGTGGTTTTCAGATATGGTGATTTTCAGAACTTCATTATAAAATGAACTGAAACTCAAAAGCCATTACCCAGTTTTATCTTAGTGGCTATCTACTTCTATGTATTTGAGTTAATCAGTGTGTGAAAATGGGGATATCCCACACTCCCACTGAGATTTGGATTAAGTTTAATATTGAGGTTAAACATAATCATTTCTACTGAAAATTAAAACTGGCTGGGTGCAGTGGCTCATGCCTGTAATCCCAGCACTTTGGGAGGCTGAGATGGGCGGATCACCTGAGGTTGGGAGTTTGAGACCAGCCTGACCAACATGGAGAAACGCCGTCTCTACTAAAAAAATAAAATAAAAAATTAGCCGGGTGTGGTGGCACACGCTTGTAATCCCAGCTACTTGGGAGGCTGAGGCAGGAGAATCACTTGAACCCGGGAGGCAGAGGTTGCAGTGAGCTGAGATCGTGCCATTGCACTCCAGCCTGGGCAACAAGAGCAAAACTCCGTCTCAAAAAAAAAAAAAAGAAAATTAAAACCTATGGGAGGATTGAATATTAAATATTTCTAACCACCTCACCCCTGCCATTTGGGGAAGGCTTAACTCCACTTCTGTGTGTGAAATGTTGTTCCTCATTTAAAAGCAAGAAAGAAAATAAGTGATAAAAGGCAAAAATGTTAGTCTAAGGAGATAAAAATTACTTTGTGGGATTAAAATAAATTAAGCATTATTAATGTAAATGGTAATGAGAATATACAAATCAACAAAATGGTAACAAAATAGTAATTATTTTAAAAATGAATACCTTAACAGAATTTAGATATAGAAAGAGAAAATTAAGTATAAAAAGTTGGAAAATTATGAAAATATATAATAAATGCTGATACTGTATTTCTAACTAATCTCATCCAACATACAATGACAAGTTAAGTGAAATAAACATGATAAAATGGGGACAGACAACAGCTAAAATAGAAAAGGACTTCAGAAATCTGAGAAGAAGGATATGATCGTTTTTTAAAAACTGAATAAACAGCAGAACAACTAAAATAATCATTCATTAAGCCAAAGTCTATTGATGTTTATTCTGTGTCAGAAACTGCTGTAAGTACTGAGGATTCTGGGAACCTGTCAGTGAACTAGACTGGCAGTTCTCAACCGTTAAGGAATCGTTTTGTCAGGTGGTGCTAAAGAGACAGACATAAATGGCAATCTCGGCAACATCTTAACATTGAGGGAATAAAAAGTTTTTATTCTTTTAAATGTTCTGGTAAATTCATTTGGGAAGAAACATAACAATCAATACAACATAAAGGAGTTTGAGCTAAAAGATCTCGGATACATGTAAACAGCAAGGGGAAAAAATGTGGTCCAGCAATAGCTAGGGCCCAAAAAAAAAGCCAGCATAATATTTAAAAAGTCATTACTACCTGGTGTGGGTGGTATTGTGTGACCCTATGTAGCCTTAAAATGCTATTGCATGCATTTGTAATAGTTAGAGAATTTATGAGACTGACTTAAGAGACCATAAAAGCAGGAAGGAAGTGAGAGAGTCAGTGCGTCAGCTGTCAGCGCCTAAGGGAAGGGGAGTAATCAGTGAAAAGGAAGAGGCTGAAGAAAGGTGGACGAAGTTATTACAAGATTCAGCTGAACAAGAAGATGAACCCACAGTAGCACAAGGCCAGTAAACAAGATAGAAAAGGACGCTAAAAGGAATTTACATGGTATCTTAAAAGCATAGCGTAGCTGTGGTGGTTGTAGGGAACATGTATGAAACACTCTTGAGGTAACAAAGGCAAGCCCATTAAGTATAACTAATTTCTTTGGCAAGTTACAAAAAAGAGGAAACAGAAGGGAATTCAAATGTGATGAGAATGGCTTTGTATGGGTGACTTAGACAATTAGAAGTTAGAAGCAAATAATGATTGTTATTATTATGTTTTTGACTAAGGAAAAGCTGCATTATAATGGGATATGATTAAGTCATTGTCAACAATACCTAAAGTTTACGACTACTGCCATAGCTCTTATAAGTGGTAGAAGGTAGCACTTAGTTTTTGACTGTATCACCCACCCTGATAGTTGCCAGACTGTCCCTTCCACTGAGAGTGGCAAGGACTGTTACTGGTATAATATTCATGTGAGCAGCCATGTGATGCCTCCTTGAATGGCCTTTTCTTTATCTCTGGAATGATGTAGGCATGAGCAAGGAAAGCCAAACACACTAAGAAACTGGCTTCTGACGTCCTTACTCACTCTAGCAGGCATGCCTGCTTACCTCTACCCTTAGTCTTGAAATGACTCACCATGCAAATTATTGGCCTGAGCAGAATGACCCTAAAGAGTCCTTTGGTAAATCATATATTAGTTCCATAAGGAACACACTGCAAGAGAGCTATCAGATAATTTCTCCCTTCCTGTTCCTAACTTAAGTCAAGTAGGTTTATTTCTCATTACCACTGGCATTTATATAGTCCTTTTTTTTTTTTTTGTAATTAAGCTTTTTCTTGTTTTTTTATTATACTTTAGGTTCTAGGGTACATGTGCACATCATGCAGGTTTGTTACATATGTATACATGTGCCATGTTGGTGTGCTGCACCCATTAACTCGTCATTTACATTAAATAGATCTTCTAATGCTATCCCTCCCCCTTCCCCACCCCGTGACGGGCCCTGGTGTATGATGTTCCCCTTCCTGTGTCCAAGTGTTCTCATTGTTCAGTTCCCACCTATGAGTGAGAATATGCAATGTTTGATTTTTGTCCTTGCGATAGTTTGCTGAGAATGATGGTTTCCAGCTTCATCCATGTCCCTACAAAGGACATGAACTCATCTTTTTTTATGTCTACATAGTATTCCATAGTGTATATGTGCCACATTTTCTAAATCCAGTCTATATTGATGGACA
>NW_016812603.1:0-2313 GCF_001698545.2 Rhinopithecus bieti
AATTTACAGATCCAATGCAATCTGTATCAAAATAGCAATGACATTTTTCACAGAAAAAAATATGACAATCCTGCAGTTTATATGGAACCACAAGAGACTCTGAATATCCAAAGCAATTTAAACAAAAAATCTAATCCAGAGGCACCATATTATCTTACTTCAAAATACACTTTAAAGTCCTAGTAATCAAAAGAGTACGGTACTGGCAGAAAAGGAACCCAGAAATATACTTATGCAATTGATCTTTGACAAAGGTGCCAAGAATACACTAAAGAGAGTCTCTTCAATAAAAAGTGCTGGAATAACTGAATATTCACATACAGAAGAATGAAATTAGACTCTCATCTGACATCATATATTAAAGGCAGCTCAAAATGTATTAAACACTTAAATATAGGACAAGGAACTGTAAAACTACTAGAAGAAAGCATAGGGAAAAAGTTCTATGACATTGATCTGGGCAATGATATTTTGTAGATGCTCCCAAAGGTCATGCAACAAAACTGAAAATAGACAAATGGAATTATATCCAACTACGAAGCTTCTGCAGAGCAGCAACAACAAACAGCAAACAAACAAATGAGAAAACAATCAACAGAGTGAAGGGCCAACCTACACAATGGGAGAAAATATTTGCAAACCATATATCTGATAAAAAGGTTAATATTCAAAATAGAAAATTTAAACAACTCATTAGAAAAAAAATACTCTGTTAAAAACGAACAAATGACCTTAATACGCATTTCTGTAAAGAAGACATACAAATGGCCAATAAGTATATGAAAAAAACACTCAACGTCACTATCAGAGAAATGCAAATTTAAGTCACAAGGAACTAACACCCCATACATGTTATAACAGCTATAATAGAAAGGATGAAAGGTAACAAATGCTGGTGAGGATCTGGAGGAATGGGAACCCACATTGTTGGTAGGAATGTAAAATGGTGAAGCTGATATGGAAAACAGTATGGTAGTTGTTCAAAAAATTAAAAATGAAAGTACCATATGATTCAGCATTCCTACTACAATGTATATGTCTTACTCCATTTTGTGTTGCTATAACAAAAACTGGGTGATTTATAATAAAAGAAATTTATTAATCTCATAGTTTTAGAAGCTGGGAATATCAAGATCTAGGGGCTGCATTGGGTGAGCAGCTTCTTGCTGTGTCATAACATGGTGAAAAGCATTACATGGTGAGAGAATGTGCACATAAGAGAGAGAAGGAGATTGAATTCATCCTTTTATCAGAAACCTACTCTCAAGATAACTAACCCACTTTTACAATAACAATATTAATCCATTCATGAGGGAGAGCCCTCATCACTTAGTCACCACTTAAAGTTCCCACCTCTCAACACTGTTGCTTTGGGGATGAAATCGCCAACACATGAACTCTGCAGAGCACATTCAACACTTACCAGTATATATCTAAAGAAATAAAATAAGTATACGAAAAGATCTCTGAACTCTCATGTTAGTTTCAGCATTCCTCACAATGGCTGATATAGAATCAACCTAAGTGTCCAACAGCAGACATATAAAGGAAGTATGGCGTATATACACAGTAGAATACATTCCACCTTAAAAGATAAGGATATTCTGTCATTTGTGACAGCATGAATGAACCTAGAGAAATTTATGCCAAGTGAAATAAATCAGGAACAGGAAGATAAATACTGTATGATCTCATTTATATAAGGAATCAAAAAAAGCTGGACTCATAGAAGGGGAGAGTGGAATGGTGGTTACCATAGGCTGTGGGCTGGGGCAGATGCTGGGAAAATGGTCAAATAGAACAAAGTTTCAGTTAGATAGGAGGAATAAGTGAAAGATATTTATTGACAACTTGGTTACTATAGTTAGTAACAATGTATTACATTCTCAAAATTTGCTAAGTGAGTAGATTTTAAGAGTTCTCATCACAAAGAATAAGTATGTGAGGTAATGCATATGTTAATTTAATCTAGTTATTCAAAAATGTATATGTATTGTGAAACATTATGTTGTACATGATAAATATGTACAAATTTATTTGCCAATTAAAATAAATAAAATAATCTACAGAACAGAGATTTTAAAAGTAGAGAGACAAAGATGGAATTTTAAAACTGCCTGATTTTGAAACTTCCTAAAAAACTACAGCTATAAAACAGTGTAGTAGTTGCATAAAATAGACATATAACAATAGATTATAATTGACAGTCCAAAAATAAACCCATACAACTATGGTCAATTTATTTTCAACAGTCTCCAAGGCAAACTAATGGGGAAAAATATTAGTGTCAACCAATACTACTGAGACAATTGT
>NW_016812604.1:0-774 GCF_001698545.2 Rhinopithecus bieti
AGAATGGAACTAAGTTGGAAAACACTCTTCAGGATATTATCCAGGAGAACTTCCCCAACCTAGCAAAGCAGGCCAACATTCAAATTCAGGAAATACAGAGAACACCACAAAGATACTCCTCAAGAAGAGCAACACCAAGACACATAATCGTCACATTCACCAAGGTTGAAATGAAGGAAAACAATGTTAAAGGCAGCTAGAGAGACAGGTCGGATCACCCATGAAGGGAAGTCCATCAGACTAAGAGCAGATCTCTTGCAGAAACCCTGCAAGTCAGAAGAGGGTGGGGCCAATATTCAACATTCTTAAAGAAAAGAATTTTCAACCCAGAATTTCATATTCAGCCAAATAAAGCTTCACAAGCAAAGGAGAAATAAAATTCTGTATAAACAATCAAATGCTATGAGATTTTGTCACCACCAGGCCTGCCTCACAGGAGCTCCTAAAGGGAGCACTAAACATGGAAAGAAAAAACCAGTACCAGCCACTGCAAAACATATGAAATGGCAAACACCATTGACACTATGAAGAAACTGCATCAACTAATGGGCAAAATAACCAGCTGGCATCATAATGACAGGATCAGATTTACACATAACAATATTAACCTTAAATGTAAATGGACTAAATGCACCTATGAAGACAGACAGACTGGCATGTAAATGGGCTAAATGCCCCCCATGAAAAGAGACAGACTGGCAAATTGGATAGAGTCAAGATCCGCTGGTGTGCTGTATTCAGGAGACCCATCTCACATGCAAAGACATGCATAGG
>NW_016812605.1:0-595 GCF_001698545.2 Rhinopithecus bieti
TTTTATTAAGGGTGTCAAAAGGGGAGGGGGTGTAAGAACACAGAGTAGGTACAAAGATCACATGCTTCAAAGAGCAAAAAGCAGAACCACTAATAAGGGTCTAACAAAGATCACATGCTTCTGAGGGAACAGGACAAAGGGCAAAAGCACTGATAAGGGTCCAACAAAGACCACAGGGCAAATGGCAAAAGCGCAACCACTGATAAGGGTCTATGTTCAGTGGTGCACATATTGTCTTGATAAACATCTTAAATAACAGAAAACAGTGTTCAAGAGCAGAGAACTGGTCTGACCACAAATTTACCAGGGTGGAGTTTTTCCCCACCCTAGTAAGCCTGAGGGTTCTGCAGGAGACCAGGGCATATCTCAGTCCTCATCTCAACTGCACAAGACAGACAGAGCAGCCGTTTATAGATCTCCCCCAAGAAACGCATTCCTTTCCCAGGGTATTATATTAATATTCCTTGCTAGGAAAAGAATTTAGCGATATCTTTCCTACTTGCACATCTATTTGTAGGTTCTCTGCAAGAACTAAAATATGGTTCTTTTTGCCTGACCCCACAGACAGTCAGACCTTATGGCTGTCTTCCCTTGT